>NC_045427.1:604133664-604466997 GCF_902635505.1 Sarcophilus harrisii
ATCATTTTGTTATGGTTAGTCTATTTAAAATGAAATAATAGGGATAGAATCTGGATGAGAGCACTGTCTCTGAAGCAGTACCTCAGTTCTGAAACTGAGTCTTACAGAGTTGCCTATAGCTTTGAGAGTTTAAGGGACTTCCCCAGAGTCATATAGTCACATGTCAGAATCAAGAACGTCAAGCCATTCCTTCTGGATCCAAGATCATCTCTATATCCATTATACCAAGCTGCCTTTATTGTTGTATATAGGGAATAAATTATACTCCTTAGAAGCAGTCTAATCTAAGCAAAGGCTAGCTAGTCACTTGCCCAGAATATTACAGAAGTGATCCTTTTTAGGATTAATACAAGCAAAAAAATCCCATAGTCTCTCACCTAAAGTAGCTTACATTTTAAAGAGAAAAGACAATGCATTTTTTAAAAGGAACTAAAAAAACCTTTTAGTAAGTAAGAAGGGCAGGCTAACTAAGTCCAGAGAATGAATGGGGGCTACTATGTTGTCCTTCCATAAAATGGAAGTTCTGGGGAAAAATTACTAATGGGAGAAGAGGCCTAAATAAGCAGAGTCAAGAAACAGCTGAAGCATGATGGAATAGTTGAGAGTCTGTATGTGTATATGTGTATGTGCATGTATGTATATATGTACATACTCATATAGGTATACATTTATATGTATGTATATGTATATAGATATATGTGTGTATACATGATATGTATATGCACATGTATGCATGTTTTCCTTTCCACATTGTCATGGCATGTTGGGTAACCCATTTCAGATGGCACTGTAGTGGACGGTCTATAAGAGACTTTTCAGCTATAAATCATATGGTTTTCTTTGTGTGTGTCTGATATAGTTTAAAAAATACATAAGCAGAGGTGCCCGAGCATGCAGAGTTTTGTGGAAATATTTTAGGGATAAAATACTTATTCTCAAATGTGCTCTTTCAAATATAAAGAATGGAAACACAAACACCTTGGTGGCTATGGGTGATTGTTGATATATACTTGTATACTGAGAGAACAGTTTTTAGATTATTAGAAACCTGTTAAGTCAGTTAGTTGGTGCAGTGTATTGAATGCCACATCTAGAATCATGAGGACACTTTCCTAAGTTCAAATATGGCTTCAGACATGTACTAGTGGTGTGATTCTGAGCAAGTCATTTAACCTGCTTGACTCAGTTTCTTTATCTCTAAGAAAATGGTAAACTATTTCAATATCTTTCAATTTTGCCTTTAGTAACTTTAGCTCCCAGATCATTTTCATTTATTAAATATCATTTATTACTCAATATCATTTATTAAAAAACTATGAACTTAATATTCTCCAGAAATTTTTAAGGGATCCAAGCTGGCTTGGGGGGGCTTATTTAAATACAAGTTGAAAGTTTTCTCATTTGATAAGGTGAAACAAGTGAGATCTTAGTGTTGAAAGGAACTTATAGATCTTGTCCAATTTCCTCATTGTATAGCTGAAGAAATGAAGGTTCACAGATTTAAAGTAGCTTGCCTTTTGTTATATGGGGGTATAAATGTGTCAAGGAGACAGTATAGTACATTGGAAAAAAACAAGTGATTTAGAGTTAAAGGACCTGGCTTCATGTCCTGCTTTTTATACTTACATGCTAAGTGATCTTTGTCTAAGGTCAAAATGACCTTAGACAAAATATTCAATTTCTCTGGATCTCAGTGTCTTTGTCTATGAAATGAGGGGGTTAGATTTGATGATCTCTCAGTTCCCTTTTAAGTCTAGGCCTATTAACCATGACCCAAATCTAACAATTTACACTCCAAATTCAGGTTTCTTTCATCACACTTAATTAGAAATGTATTTCTAGTATTATGCAATGAGCTCTTTAGAGAGGTGTTCCCTTAACATAGAAAGGCAATATTAGAAAGTGTACAGAAAGTCCTAACATAGTAGAAAAAGCATTGGATTTTGATTATGAGGACCTCCATTTGAATACCAGCATTGTCACTAACTATTTGTGTGACCTAGTGTAGGCAATCATTTAATCATCTGGGCCTTAGTTTACTTATCTGAACAATAAGGGGAAATAGGGAAGACTGAATTAAATAATTTCAAGGTTCTTTCCAGATCTAAATTTATCATCCTATGATCAGTAACTTTAAAAGCAAGTAATTAGCTTCTCTAGCATCACTTGCCTTATGAACAGTCATTGGAATCAGGGATTTGAACTAGATCAGCCTCAAAGTTTCTTTTAGCACTAAATCTATGACTCAGTATTATATTGATGGATGCTAGTATCCCCACTTGTCAACCTGGCATCCTCTTTCCTCAATTCCTCCTTGCCAATATGAAACAAAGTAAAATAAATCCCTATAGAGCCAAATTAATAAGCATTGTAAAAATACCTACTATGTGCAAGGCACTAAGCTAAGAGATAAGGATTTAAGAAAAAATAAACATTTCTTGTTTTCAAATGCAATGGGAGAGACAATATGCAAAAAATAGTTATAAACAAGATATACACAGGATAAATCAACTAATATCAAGGGGCATTGGGAAAGAATTTTTGTAGAAAGGGAAATTTTAAATGAAAATTAAAGCCAAGGAGAGATGTCTGGGTATGCAAATGAGGAAGGGAAATATTTCAGGCATAGGAAACAACCAAAGAAGATGCAGAGTCAAAAGATGTATTGTCTTGTGTAAGGAACAATAAGAGAGACAGTCATTAAATCAGAGTAGATTAAAAGGCATAAGGTACAAGAGGACTGAAAAGGAAGAAAAAGGCCAGGTTATGAAGGTCTTTAAGATCCTAAGAAACAATTTTTTAAAATTTCATCCTACAGGTAATAGGAAACATTGGAGTTTACTGGGGATGTGAGGAGGAATGTTATGATAAGACTTGTGCTTTAGGAAGATTGCTTTGGCAGTTGAGTTAAGGATGTACCAGAGTGAGGAGAAATTGAGGTGGGAAGAAACAACCAGCTGGCTATTGGAATAGTCCATGCATAAGGTGAGGAGGGCCTTCTGTAAGATGGTGACAGTGTCAAAAGATCAGAAGCAAAGTAGAATGAGAGAGGTGGTAAAGGTAGAATTGACAAAAATTGTCAACATATTGGATATGGGAATAGGAGACAGAATGAGAGATTGAAGGTCAAATCTATGTTGTTATCCTAGGTAACTAAAAGAATGGAGTGTTTTCCAAAGTAATGCAGTAGATAGGAACAGAAGGGTTTATGAAGAAAAGATAAATTGAGTTTTGACATATTGAATTTAAGATATCAATGAGATATCCAGTTTCAAATGGCCAATAATAGGCAGCTGAAAAATGTGAGACAGGAGATCAGGAGAGAAGTCAGGACTGGTGAAATAGATTTGAGAACCATATTCATAGAGAAAATAATTACATCTATGGTATCTGATTAGATCACTAAGGAAATTATAGGAGAAGAGAAGACTGCCTAGAACAAAGCCTTTGTGGACACCCACGGTTTGGGGAGAATAACCTGGATGAAGATCCAATAAAGAAAACTATAGAGTGGTCAAACTGGTAAGAATAAAACCAAGAAAGAATATTTATAAGAAAATTTAAAGTATCAAGAAATGGTAATGGACATTATTCAAAAGGAGCTAATGGACATTATTCAAGAAGGATAAGGTTTGAGAAAATAATAGATTTGACAACTAAGAGATCACTGGTACCTTTGAAGAGAGTAGTTTCAGTGAAATGATAAGGTTGGAAGCCACATTATGTAGAGATATGAGAGAGTGGGAGGAGAAGTAGAAGACATTGAATAATTAGTCTTTTTTTTTTTATAACAAAATCGTGCTCTTTCATTCAGCCAGCAGTAAATTATAGGAGATGATTTGGCTTATATTTCTGATTGATGCTGAGCATCGCTCCTTTCTTAGACATCACAACCTATCACTGGCTCTATATCCTAGAATATCAAAAGTCTTAAGGTTCCTGAAGTTATCATTTGTCTTGAACAATCCAAAATGAATCAATGAATGGAAGTCCTTGAGTAACTGTTTGTTTGGGGATGTGCTGGAAAAGGACCCAGGAATGAGAATAGTTTTAGAAAGATGAAGGAAGTTAGTACTAAAGAGAAGGCTCTCAACAAATTCAATTCAACAAATCTTAAATGAGTTTCTATTAAGTTGGAGGCACATTTGCTTCTATTTATGCTCACATAGTCATCCAAATGCACACATTTGAGCACCCAATTTTGATGCTATATAAAGAAAACACTACAGACTCTGGCCTGCATTTGGAGAGTTTATACTCTAAGCCTGTCCCTCAATTACCTCCATGCCAATTCAGCTGAAAACCTAAACTATTTTTAATGATTTTCACAGAAAGCAGAACCCCACCTTCCCAATCCCAACATTTTAAATTCTTCACTAAGTCTTCTTTGTAAAGAAAGAGACAGAAGCATATGTAGTGGAAAAAACACTGAACTTGAAGTCAGGATGATTGACCCCAGCTTAGCCCCAACTAGATCAGTGATTGTGGGCAAGTCACTTTGCTTTTATAAACTTGTTTTCTGATCTGTCAAATGGAGATAGTGATAATTGCATTTCCAAATGCAATAGGAAGGATCAAATTAAAAATTATCTTAGAGTGGGAAAGTACTATAAGATGAGTATTAACTGCAATTGTTATGGTGAATCCAGAAGCTTCTTGCTTTGATGCTTTCAAATTGACCTTTTCTAAGACAGTGAATGATGAATAGATTAACACTTTCTTATCCCTCACAAATGACAGTCATTTATCAAGCAAAAATATTCTCTTAATATCTTGACAAATTATGACCATCCCCTTACCTTCTTCCATATACTGTCATTTCTCTGCTTGTTTCCCTCAAACTATTATGCCAATTATTCTCTTACACATTGAATTTGAGCCCCAAAGCAGGGTTCTGAATAAGAATCAGGTTATATTTGGGGCAAAAGAAGAAAAATGAATATGAGAAAATCGAGAACATTTCAAATGCACTATCACAGTAGATATAAAAATTTAAAAACCTTTAAGTCAACCATGAAATTAGTGAAGAACAGTAATCTATGTTCTTTTAAACTCAGATCTCCATTTCTGAACTTTCCATTTACAAAAATAAATATCCCCCAACATGAAGATTACTTCAATTCCTCTAAGGATATGGTCCTTTCTTATAGATAATATTCTCATTAAAATAATATAAACAGAATGCAGGCTCTAATGAAAGCATACAAGCACATCCAATCTCTGCTTGTTAGAAAAATTCCATCTTCTTGTGTCCAAGTAAACACACCTAAAAGGTTGCTTTCCAATTTTAATTCTACAAAGCATGACCTGTATCAGGAGAGATACCATTAGGATCCTGATGGTTAGAGAGCACACATGTGCAATAGGTGTAGGTACTTGTGTGTGTGTGTGTGTGTGTGTGTGTGTGTAGATATGGGAAAAAAATCTACATAAATGATTGTTGACAGTTTTCCCACTCCTTCTAGGCTGACTTCCAAGTCCTCAAAACTCAGGAAGAGACCACACACTTTTTGACACGGGACTTACTGGGCCTGTCAATCCCTCAAAATTTTATACCAGTTTTGGAAGGATTTTAAATAACAACTTCTCATTCCATCTCTCCAGGACAGCAAGAACCAGCTCTGTTGGAAATGATTTAATGTTCCTTTGTTTATGCTGTGCTTCTTGCCTCAAGTGGCCTACCTCTCTATTTAACCAAATCCTTCCCATGCCCCAGCTGTTAGTACCACCTATCACTGTGAATTTACTAATGCTAATGTCTTTCCTCTAAGATAATTTCTGATCTATCCTATATATCTATATCTTGTTTATACATGGGTGTTTATATATTTTTTCCTATTAAACTATAAGCTTTTTGGGAACAGGGACTTTTTTCTTTTTGGGTATCTTTATATCCCCAGAATTTAGCATAATATTTAGTACATAGTAGGGGGTTAGTAAATACTTGTTGATTTGACATATATATCTTGTATTTACTTATCTCTGAACATGCTGTATTTCCTTATTATAGCACAAATTACTCAAAGCAGAAATTGCCTTACTTTTGCATTTGTATCCTAGCACCTAATAAGTTCCCAACACATAGTGCTTAACAAGTGTATGTTGATTCATTGAAATCCTACTCCTTCCTCCTTTATAAATATTTCTTTGTCCATTTCTCTCTATATATATATTTATTCAATTCATTTCAATAAAATCTACCAGATATTCATTAAGTGCTAATGACATGCAAAGTCCAGAGAACAGTGTTTGGTGTTAGCTCTTTTCTGAAGAGGTCAGTACCATGGCCAGAGGCAGAAGCAAAACTGAAAATTCAGTGAGCTGAGCTAAGACTATGTATAACCCTAGAGTTACATTGTGCTGTCATTATGTATATATGAGAATAGAATGTAATGAGATATTCAAAAAGAAGGAAAAACTATATCAATAGACTTAACTAGACTGGCTGACTTATAGTCTTATATAGTCTGACTTTTTTTTACATTAAGAGTAAGGTCAACCTCCGGGACTTGAGAATGATGCTATTGAATTTTCATTTTCCAAAGGCAAAATTATCTAATATGAATCTCTTATATGGGAGTGTTTCTATATATCTTTCCTATACTGATAATCAGCAAGGAAACAATGCAGGAAGATATATATTTGTTATTGGTCCTTCCCCAATACAATCCTTACCTGACAAAGGGGTCACTATTCTGCTAAGAATTAAATTTGTAATGAAAAGAATTTTCAGAGTTAGTTATGGCCACATTTCTAATCTAGCATTTGTTTTGAAAGTCTTCCTTATAATCTTTGTAGCATATTCTGAGAGACTCCATGTAACAATGAGAAAAAGATAAAATGAAATGTCCCTAATAATGCAGTGACTATATTTCCAGTCATTACTGCTAAATGGCCACAAAATCTTTGTAACTGTTTTGTGAAAGTGTAAGTCTTTATGTAAGTTTTTTTCACTTTGTAGCTACTATATAAGTTCTTTTGGGATGAGAACATTGATATATTATTTCATATTTAAGATTATTACCTACTACATAGTATTGTTCAATAAAAACAAATGATTTGTTGATTTCCTGGTTGGCTTCCCTTTTCTTAAATTCAACAAACATTTATTAAATGTCTGTCACTGTATGATACAGTCTCCAGTCTCTGCAATATTTTGGTGTCTCTCCTTTGGACAGCACAAAACTTGCTTATTACCTCCCCAAAATATGGTGCCCAGAATTGCTAGAATTCTCTAAAATGAGAATAATAAAACCTATGATAAATATTACACAGTATTGATTGGGGAACCAGATGAGATTATATATGTAAAAGGCCATGTAAGCATTAGATATTATTTTTGATTAATCACAATATAACAAAAGAGATATGATGAGGCTAAAGGATATAAAAATTAGCATCCCTTGTTTGGGGCACTATCCCTTTCAATTCAGATTTCATCATATTAACTTTTTTTTGTTTGTTTGTTACATTTTACTATTGACTAAGCAGTTCACTAAATCTATGCAAAGACTAGCTTTTTAGTTGTACAGTTGCTATTTTGAGTCTATATGTAAGACTTCATGATTATCTGTTTAATTTCTTGTTGTATTCTATTAAACATCCTAATTCATCAAAGTCCAGTCATTTTTGGATACTGTCATTAAATGTCCTTCCAGACTTATTTTCATTTGCAATTTGATTAACACTCCACTTACACTATTTGTCTTTAACCTTAAATTGAGAAAGTATTATTCTGGATTTCCAAGAAATCTTATGATTACTGATGGAAGAAGTGGGTGTGTGATTCTATGGAGATATTGCTGACAGTATAAAAATGTCTCTGAATTAGGATTTCTGGGAGTCTCTAGAAGAGCATGTGGTACATAGCTCCTATGCCTATAACCAAGATCCTATATTAATGCACAATGGAGAGAAGAAAGAAACAGTAATAACCATGAAGTTTTCATTCTCCCCCCCCCCCAAAACTGGAAATCTCTGGATTTAAGTATATAAGAAAGGGCTATATTATATTTAAATAGTTACCAAATAGCAGGAAAAGTAATTACACAAGGTAGAAGAGACAAGCTAGGCAGTTAATCAATAAAGACTTGTTAAATTAACATGGCTTTATCAAGAATAAGTCTGTGCTAATCACATTTGTTTAACCTATATCAGACAGCTTGTTGTCTTAGGAAGAGGAGAGAAGGTGAAAAATTTGGAACATAAGGTTTTGCAAAGGGGAATGTTGAAAGTTATCTCTGCATGTGTTTGGAAAAATAAAATACTATTAAAAAGAATGTCTTTTACAGGGTAACTAAACTAGTCGATGGATATTACTGATATTCTTTATCTAAATTTTAGTGAATCACTTTACAAATCTTTGTATTCAGAAGTCATATCCAACTTACATGTAAACAATCTGCAGACTTTTAAGTGAAAGTCCAGTGAAGATAAAGGGAGATGAGTGCTATACATTGCTGTGTTTCCATTGCCATCTTATCTCCTAGATAGGGCTGCAAGATTTAAGTTTGATTTCTTCCAATTAACATATGACCTTGGGCAAGTTAGTTTGTGATTCTCTGTTAATTCATCTGTAAAATTAAGAAACTAGAATAGAAGATGTCAAAATTTCTACTGAGCCCTAAAATTCTATTATTCAATTTGTTATGCTGTTGAGGATTATACTTTATGTTGCATTTTATTTTTAGTTGAAAGATCACTGGGTCTACATAAAGAACTTGGTCTGTGCACATGATTTATGTATATGTACTCTGTGTGTGTATATATGTGTGTGAGTGTGTGTGTGTGTTTGTGTGAGACCTTGGATGAGTCAATGAGCCTCACATACAGGGTATCCCAAAAGGCTTAGTAAAATTGTAAGCTTTTATGTTTAAAAGCATTCCATTTATAACACAGAGATATTAATACTGGAAATATCTACTTTGTAGTGTTATTATAAAAAAACAAAAAAGATAATGCACAAAATCCAATTTTATTGTGGTGATACAGACTTTCAATGGGAGCTATAATAAGCATTAGTATTTTCAGAAAAGAAATAAAAGTGACCTCAGAGCTCACCTTGCCCAACTCTTTCATTTTACAAATGAGGAAATTGTGGTCCCAAAAAGATGGTGGCTTGTCCAGATTAACAGCAGAATTTAAACACAAGTCTGTCAAATTCAAACCCAAAGCTTTTTCTACTATGCCACATTCCCTCCAGTCTAATGCTTTTTGTGGATAGGAATAAGGACCAGACCTGTGATTCCTATCATGGGGAATCTGTTGATGATGAAACTTCCTCTAACAATGTAAATTGTTACCTTCCCTTTAATCTTCAATTTTAGAGTCACCTGAAAACATTAGAAATAGATTATTTAATTTCCAATTTATTTTAGTCTATCTTTCCCTGCCCCTTTATTGAATATAATTTTTATTGCCATATGGTCTGGATAGGAAGCATTTATTATTTTTGCCTTTTTGCATTTGATTGTGAGGTTTGTATGCCCTAATACATGGCCAATTTTTGTGTAGGTGTCATGCACTGTTGAGAAAACAGTGTATTCCTTTCTGTTCCTATTCAATTTTCTCCAGATATCTACCATATTAAGATTTTCTAAGATTCGATTAATCTTCTTATTTTCTTTCTGGTTTATTTTCTGGTTAGATTTGTCTTATTTTGAGAGGGGAAAATTGAGGTCCTCCACTAGTATAGTTTTGCTATTTCTTCCTGAAACTGGTTTAAAATCTTCCCTAGGAATTTGGCTGCTCTACATATTGGTGCATACATATTTAATATAATTTCAACTTCATCATTTATGGTATCCTTTATCATGATGTATATTTCCTATCTCTTTTAATAAGATCTATTTTACTTTTCCTTTATCTGAGATCAGAATTGTTACCCTTGCTTTTTTTTTTTACTTCAGCTGAAGCGTAATAAACTCTGTTCTAGCCTTTTACCTTTACTCTGTATGTGTCTTTCTGTGTCATATATGTTTCTTGTAAATAACATATTGTAGGATTCTGTTTTTTAATTCACTCTGCTATTTGCTTCCGTTTTATGGGAGAGGTCATCCCATTCACATTCACTGTTATGATTACCAGTTCTGTATTTCCCTCCATGCCATTTTATCCCCTAGATATGCTTTAGTTCTCTCTTTCCACTCTGTCCTTTAGTTGTGTTTTTTTTAAACCCACTCCAGTCACTACCTTATCTTCTATTACCCCTTTCCCTCTTCTTTTACTTTTTCCTCTAGTGTTTCTATCTTCTATCCTGTTCCTCCTTTTTTTTTTCTTTGTCTTACTTTTTTATAATATTAAATAACTTTCTATAATCAACTGAACAATTAAGTTACTCCCTCTTAGAGTCAAAACTGATGAGAACAAGCTTCAGACAATGCTCATTCCTCTCTCTTCTTTCCCTGGATAGTAATAGATCTTTTGAGCCTCATCATGTGAACTAATTGTCCCATTATACCTCACCTTCCCTCTTTTGCAAGTACAGACTTTTCCCACTCCTTAATGCCTCTTTCTTTGATGTCAGCACATCAAAGTCCATTCACAACTACATCCTCAGTCCATGTGATCACTCCTCAGAGATATGTGTGTGTGTGTGTGTGTGTGTGTGTGTGTACTTTCCCCCCGGATACCTTTCTATGAATCTATTGAGTATTGAGTTCTGTGTTTGTAGATTAAATTTTCTATTTAATTCTCATTTTATCAATAGTAGTGATTTAAAGTCTCTTACTTCATTGAAGCTCCATCTCCTCTCCTGAAAGATGATGCTGAGTCTTGCTGTGTAGGCAATTCTTGGTTGTAACCCTAGATTCTTTGCCTTCTGGAATAGGGTATTCCAGGACCTATGATCTTTTATTGTAGAAGCTGCCAGGGTAATCCTGACTGGGTAATCCTAACTGTTGTTCCTTGATATTTGAATTGTTTTTTGTCTAGCAGCTTACAATATTTTTTTTCCTTGAAATTGTAGTTCTGAAGTTTTGCAAAAAATGTTCCTTGGGGATTTCCTTGTGGGATCTCTTTCTGAAGGTGATCAATAGATTCTTTAAATGAGTGTTTTCCCTTTTGGTTCTAGAATATTTGGCACAGTTTTCTTTAATGATATCTTGAAGAATGCTATCCAGGCTCTTTTTTTATCTGGCCTTCATGTAAGCCAATAATTTTTATATTGTCTCTTCTGGTTCCATTTTCCAATGAGGTATTCCACATTTTCTTCCATTTTTCATTCTTTTTAGGTTTTTTGGCTGATTCTTCTTGTGTCACAGAATCATTGGCTTTCATTTGCCCTGTTTTAGTTTTTAATATGTGATTTTCTTCAGGTAGCTTTTGTATCTCTTTTTCTATTTGGTTAATTTTACTTTTTAAGGAGTTGTTTTCTTTAGACAATTTTTCTCCATCCTTTTCCAAGCTGCTGACTCATTCATGCATTCCTTTCATTTCCTTTCTCATTTTTTCTTCTTCCTCTCTTATTTGTCTTTTGGTCTTTGTGAGCACTTCCAAGAAGTTTCTTTGGGCTTGAGACAAATTCAAATTTCAAATCGCACTTTGAGATTTCTTTTGTGGGCATTTTGTCCTAATATGAGTTTTGGTCTTGCTCATTTTCTTTCCTTTTCTTTTGGTATTTCCTTTTTTTTTTTTTTTTTTTTTTTTTTTTTTTTTTTTTTTTTTTTTTTTTTTTTTTTTTTACTTATATGGTTGAACTGCTCCTGGAGTAAAGAAGGCACTGTCTCAAGCTTCCTGTGCAGCTCTGAACCTCGGCTTTGATCATAGGGGCCCTTGGTGTTTGCAGGGTGTAGCTTTCCTTACTCTTTTCAGGAAACAGTCTGCTTTACCAATTTGCTTTTTGAGTTGTGTCTGGAAGCTGCTCCATTGATTTGCTCCTCTGTTGAGTCAGGACTGAGAGTTTTTTTAGTTGTTGATTTGTTGTGATTAAGACCCTCTCACCAACTTTCACAGAGTCTATCTGAGCTGGGCTAAACATTGTTTCACCCCAGTGAGGATAATCTTTCTTGAATTTTTTCAAGTCTATCTTGAGCTGGAGAATGGTTTCCTTCCATCACTCTGTTCAGAGGCTTGGTTTCATATGGTTTTTGAGGGAAACTGGGAGAGCTCAAGTAGCTTCCTGGCTTATTTATCCAGGGTTATATAGCTAATGTTTATCAGATGTGGGACCTGATCCACATTTCCTGGATGCAAAGTTAGTTCTTCATCTACTATGGCAAGCAGCCTTGAATGAAATGGCTTAAGATCCAATCTATACAAAGTCCAGATAGCCACTTATCAGTGTGAGAGGGATTCTTTTTTCTAGTATGTAGCAAACCGGATGGCCTCTCAGCTTGCTTTAAGTTCAGAAGTTCTATGATTCTATAATCTTCCAAAGGTACAGGTTAGATCAATATAGCTAAAAGAGGCTAAAATTTCAAATTAAGATATTCAATTTAACAAGTCTTCATTGATTACCTGCCAGGCTAGTCTCTTATACCTTGTGTGAGCTCACATCTGGGATACAGAAGGATAAAACATGGTCTCTATTTAGGCTTATAATAGCATTGTCCAAGGGAACAAGGTGAGACTGTAGCTAACACTAGTCTACAGAAATGCTGAAGCAGCAAAACAAAGAAATATACCTATCTCTTTGCTTTTATGTTAGAAAAATACCATTTCAGGCAAAGAAGTTGTATGGGACAAACCAGTATTTCTCTTGAACTCATTGCCATTCCTCAGATTGAGTACTTACTGGTCCCATGCTGAGATTTTCAGCTTTAGACTACTATAGATAATTTCTTTCTGAGAACTTGTATCCTAAATTCTTTAAATTTAATACCCTGGTAAATTCTGAACTCAGTGTGACGATGGCTTTTCTTTCTTTCATTATATCCCCTCTTCTCACATTACAATTTCCTTCCTTAGTTTTCTTAGTTGTCATTAATCAATAATTCTTCAGTTATATATATATATATACATATATATATATGAATATATATATATATATATATATATATATATATATAGAGAGAGAGAGAGAGAGAGAGAGAGAGAGATCTGAGAGGGAAGAAGCTGCTGTTCCTCACAATTAGCCTATCCATTTAGAGAGTCATAAGAGAATTCAAAGAGGGTGAATAGGTCAGTAATCTCTTATATTCCTTCAGAAGATGGTACTTTTCTTGCCAAGAAACATGATGAAATTTTTTCCAATCCCTAAGTCAGGGTGGCAATTTTCATCTATGTAAATGCATATAAAATCATTCTCAGAAATGAAGATGCTACATGTATTTGAAGGTTTTCCCCCTTATTTAAGTTTATTTGTTTTAATTGGACCTTAATGTATATTTATACTTACATATCTTCATACTCTGCATGTTTATTATGGCTGGTTAAACTCCAGGCTCATATGCTCCAACTGGTCCTGGATTAGTATGTGATAGTTATCTTGGATCAGCTGTCTCTAAACTATATTAAGCATATCTAGGCCACCAGACATTGAGCACTTCTTTTGGTATACCAGAATTTGCTTCTTTCTTATGGGTTAGAGACAGATCTTTTCCCTTTCTTGTTACTCTTCTATCATCCACATGAAATCTAGCATTCAGTAAGTAAGCTGCCAGAGGTGTATTGTTGCTGGCCAGGAGGAGAGGGAATAGCCTGTGTCTTTGACAAATCAGTATAATTCACTTAGGAAATTTTAAATTGCAAAAAGTTTGAGAATCACTGATTAAGTATGCATTTCAAAAACATATTCAAAGTAGAACTGATGGTCTTTCCTGTCCCTCCAAAACCATCCTTCAGCTCTTCTTTATGTTGAGAGTGCTTCCATTCTTCTCATCATCCAGATTCATAACCTCTGAGGAAACTCCGGTCCTCACTCTGTCTTCTCATATATTATATGAGATGTCAAAGTTTTTTTTTTCCCTACCTCCATGATGTTATTCACTTTTTGCCTGGCCTGTTGTAATTGCTGCCTAATTGGTCTTCTAGGCTCTAGTCTCCTCTATTTTTCCAATCCATCTTCCATATACCTGTGAAATTGATATTCCTAAAACATAAGTTTGATTATTTCATTCCACTATTCAGCAACCTATAATGATTCCTATTATCTCAAGAGTAAATGAAAAACTCTTTTGTTTGGCATTAAAATATAATTTTATATAATATATGCATATATTGATATATTTTGTCTTTACCTTGCCTAGATCTCCACTCCTGAATTCCTC
The DNA here is from genome assembly GCF_902635505.1 of Sarcophilus harrisii. Lineage (NCBI taxonomy): Eukaryota > Metazoa > Chordata > Mammalia > Dasyuromorphia > Dasyuridae > Sarcophilus > Sarcophilus harrisii. The sequence goes on from NC_045427.1 coordinate 604,147,872, forward strand.
CCTCATTAAGAGAACCATCCCTTACAAAAAAGCAATTCTTCAAAAAGAAAGAAAGAAAGAAAAGATTCAACAAAACCAATCAATACAAGAAAAAAAAAATCTGGCATTATATGTCATATATTATACCTCACATTTGAATCCATATAAAGGAGTGGGAGGGTTATCTTTAAATATGATTTCTCTGGAATCAAGTTGGTTCTTTATAATGTCATAATGTTCATTTTTTTATTACATTGAATACTGGTCTACTCAACTGTTTGTAGGGAACCCTTCCTGCCACAGAGGATGTACACACACACACACACACACACACACACACATACACACACACACACACACACACACACATGACTAAACTGAAGACCAGTCTCCTCAGTTAGTCTCTTCTTTCTTTCAGAGGGCTGAAAGAGATATACCATTGCATCAAAGACCAATTTCCTCAGTTAGCCTTTTTCTGCCTTCAGGGGAGGAAGAGAAAAGTCACTGTATCAGCTCTCCACTCATGTCACATTCTTGAGCTTCCCAAGGCCATGAGAGGACTTCAACCTGAAGCCAAATTCCTATAGATATTGATTAGCCCAGCTAAACTCATTCTTCAATGAATTAATGAATTCTCAGTCACATTTTTTCGCTCAGTAATTCTGTATTCTGAGCTGTCATAATTCAAATTCTACTACCCATCTCTCAGTCACCATAACCTTATTCCAATCTTCCTCAGTCTAATCTCCTCAATGCACCAGTTCTAAAGCTACTACCACTGTGTTCTCTGGAATATCTGTTACATAAGTATCAACCTTGTTTTCATCTTACATCTTTTTTCCCTACTCTTTCCTTCTTCTGGGTCATTCTGAGACCTGGTTCCCTCCTAATGACATAGCTTCCCTGTTCACTTCTTCCAATATTGGTTTGTCCTTTGATTTATTACCCTTGCTTCACTGATTGAGTTTGAGGAACTGGAACACTCCTTTTCTTTCCATTTTTATTTCCAAGCTGGAATAATCTTTCTCTCTGTTTTGCAACCTCAAATCTGCTTTTGTGCTTCCTTGTAGCTTTCTTGGAACAGGTAGGGGAGGAAAGAGGAAATAAAATAAAATAAAAAGTGCATAGCCAAGAACAAAAGAGAAAACCTTCAAGAAAGCAAAAAGTGGATAGCTCTAAACATAATATGTAATATTTATTATATAGGCTTTCTTTAAATGGACATCTATTTTTTGATATTTTTAATCCTTAAATGCGCGTTCTGCTGTGCATATGGCAGTGTTTTCTACTGTTTATTCTTTTTCTATTTTCTTTTTTTTCATTTTGTATTTAAGTTTTAAATTTATTAATTAATTAGAAATAAATAAATGAAATCCTTAAATAGACTATCTTCATTTGTAATCTCCACTTCCTTTCTTCTCACTATTTTCTTAAGTCTCAAGAGTATGGCTTCTATCCTTCCAATCATTCAATTCAAACTACTCTCTCTAGTATTACCAATGATCTTTTCTTTGCCAAATCTATTGTCTCTTTCTCAATTCACCTCTTTGTAGACTTTGATGATTTTAATCATTCTCTTCTTGATACTCTCTTCTCAGTAGATTTTGGTGACCTTACTGTCTCTTGGTTCTCCTCCTACCTATCTGATCTCTCCTTCTCAGTCTCCTTTGGTTGCTATTCATCTAGATCACTCTCACTAACTGTCACTATTCACTGTCAGTATTCCCCAGGTTTCTGTCCTGTGCCTCTTCTTTTATTCTTTTACTATTTCCCTTTGTGATCATGTTAACTCCCATGGATTCAATGACCATCTTCATGCTGCAATTTATTTATCCCTTTCTAACTTCTCTTCTGCTCTCTAGTTTATATTTCTTATTACCGATTAGGTCATCTGAACTGGATTTCTCAATTACAGCTTAAATTCAAACTTTTCCTAAATTGAACTTATTGTATTTTCCCTAAATCTTTTCATTCCATATAATTTCTTTATTACTATTAAAGAACCACCATTCTCCTAGTACTCCAAATTCAAAATTAAGGTGTCACATTTCACTCCTCACTCCCCCTTTTACAAACCTTCACATATCGAATGCTGTTGATTTTACCTTTACAGCATCTCTTCTATACATCCTGTTTCCATTTTTTACTTAGCCAACCCACTAGTATAGCCCTTGATTACTTGTTACTTGTACTACAGTAATAATCTGTTGGTTGGGAACTACCTGATTCAAATATTTCATCACTCCACTCCATCTTCCATTCAGCTGCTAAAACAACCTTCCTAAAGCACAGGTCTTACAGTGTTACCTCTGTCTCTCAACTAAATTAAATTTCAGTGCACCCTATTACCTCTTCATTTAAATAGGAAATTTTCTGGTTGGATTTTAACACCCCCAACAGTCTGATCCCCTCCTACCTTTCCAGTCTCCCTTCCATATATTTTATGATTCAATGACACTGATTCCCTTGATACTCTTTGCACAAATTACTCCATCTCTTGACTGTTTTTTCATTGACTATCTCAGATGCCTGGGGTTTTCTCCCTTTTTATTAGCATCTCCTGGCTAGAATGAGGAGAAAGTAGAAGGGAGACTTGGGGAAAAAACATCAATTCATAGACTGTTGGGACTGGGATATGTCATATTTCGCATTCTGTTGAGCTGAAGCTTAGACATCATCAAATTCAGTTCCATCATGTTAATTCTAGAATCTAGGACTCAGAGAAATTAAATGCCCTGTGAATGTTCACCCAGCTAATTAATACTTAGTAGAACTGATATTCAACTCAGGTCTCTAGTTCTAGTCCTGTGCAATTTCCAAGTCACAATGATCCTCTCCCTTCCAGAGAAGTGGTTTAACTTAGCATGATCTAACAGAAGTAGAAAGAGATGGTCAAAGGATTTTGACTTCAGACCCAAGAGCCTATTTTCTTTAAGGATATCCAAAGGATAGTCTTGGACACCAGAAAATGTGATTCTAGTTTGGTTCTCCCTTCCTGGATGTTCCTATACAAATAAGAAGGGCAGATTCATACCGATTCAGCCATGAGAATCATGTGTCAGTGACTTCTCTGGGGCATCTGAGAGATATCCCACTTTCATCACTGTTTTCTGCCTTCCATGCAAACCATAACCTTCATTTTCTCGATGAGAATCTAAAGCACAAGAGAGAACTCCGAATACTCACGCCCCCTCCTATAGTGGCTTCAGCCTCTGGTAGGTTAGCAACAACCAGAGAAAAATGCTAGTTGCTAGACAACCACGACTTGTCTTATTAACCCTCCCAGTACTGAGCATGACCCCTGCAAAAGAAGAAGAGAGGGAAAAAACGTACCACTTAGATTCAAAAACACTTGATGATTCACTCTTTCTCCCCCTCCCACTTTAGTTTCCCTGCCACCTACAACTTGGTTTCTAATTAGGTTGACTTCCAAGCAAAGGGAGCTCTGGATTTTGATATTCAGTATCCTGTCCATGCAGATTAAATCTTCTATTCTTTTCTGCTTTCCTCCTCCTGGGGGCCTTTCAACAGTGGATATCTTTGCTTTACAATTGCAAGCAAATCAATGACAACAAATGTCACTATAAATATAAGGTTAGAATCTTAGCTCTCGCTCCTCCCCCATCTCATATACCATGAGAATGTGGCTTTATCCCTTTATTCTTCTCCTGTCATTTCTCCCCATATCTTGCTCATTCCCATTTTCTATAAATTTGCTTACACTATTTCTGTTTATTATGGCTCCCATCCAATTTCTACCTATTTTTCAAGGCTTAGCTCAAGTGCCATGGATATTTTTTCCAGCTATTTCTAGTGCAGCAAAGTCTTTGCTCATGGTACTTGTTGCCTCTCTTATACTTTTTTTCTATATTAAGTTCAGGGGATTCCCTGACTTTTCTATTGGTCTCCAACTATTTCTCACATTTGAGACTTGTCATGGAAGCTATAGGATATAGGGCTAAAAGATACTTTGGAGATTATCTAGTTTAATTACCAGTATTTTACAGATGAGAAAACTGAGATCCATGAAGGTTAACTAGCTCTATTATATTCACAGAAGTATTAAATGGAGTTCAAAATCAAGCCCCTGGAAGAATCATAGGATCATAAATTTAGAACAAGAAGAAATCTTAGAGACATCTAATCCCAATTGCTCATTTTACAAATAAGGAAACTGATGTCTAAAGAAGTTTTATTACTTGTCTAAAATTACATGAAAAACTCAACAATTGTCAGTCAAGATTTTAACCAAACTCTGATTTCAAATCTCTTTCCACTAAACTAGATTGTTTCCCTTTCTCTTTTGACTAAATCTAGTACTCTTTCCATAATATTCTTTTACTTTCCTGAACTATCAGCTTCATCAGGAAAAACAGTATATCTTCTCTTTCTTCTCTATCACCTAAACACTTAACCTTAAGCTGAATATGACAAATAGCATGGTAAAGTAAGAAAAATACTATATTTGAAGCTATGAGGCTTGCATTCATGGGCCAATTCTGTCACTTGCAAAATGCCTGATAGTGAAGGAGTCACAGCCTCAGTAAGCTTGATGTTTCATATTTGTAAAATGAGGATAATAAGCATTCCTAAATTTTTTAATGATTTAAAAAAATAGCAAGTCATCATATATCTATAAGTTATTTTGGGATCCTCAGTATAGTTTATTTAGACCTGGTGACTTGGAATCATTGAAGACAACTAAGTAGGTGAGGATCATGATTTCAGAGCTCAAAGAAGGAATCTAATCAGTCATCTTTTCCAATAACTACCCTCTTTTATAGGTTAAAAAACTGAAGTGCTTAGCTAGTAAGGGCTTCTTATAGCATTATCTCACTTGTTTCCAGAAGCCTATCTCTGTTAGCCATATTCCAATTCTCTGTCTGAAGAATCTGCTCTTTGATGAAAACAGAAAAAAAAATCATGAATAGTTTTGCTTTTTCTATGTTAATCATTATCATGAATCAACCCTCCCAGTCAACAATCTTATCCCTTCTCACCTATCCCTTATAGCCAGCCCTAACATAGCTAACAGAAACAATAATAACAATTAAAAATCAAATGTATTTTTATTATCCTTCACATTTTTAACCAGATCCAGCTCTAAGACTTAAGATTCTAAATATTTTTACATGGTCATGATACTCTTTCATATCCATTATCTAAATTTATTTGTTCATTCTTCCATGTTTAATATTTGTATTTTTGAAATCTACCTTGACTTATTACCCCCTCTATTCAGGTTGTTCTCCATTTAGATTCTAGTTTGTTCTTTGTTACATCATTTGTATTCTATCACCAAGAACTTCATTTCTGAAAGTCCTTCATTATTCTAGGTTTGATAACCTAGCCATGGTATTTAAACCATGTAATCTTAACTATCCCTTCTGTAAATAACTCAAATTTCTCTTCCTAGAAAAAAAATGAAGATTTCTTCACATAGTGCCTAGCATTTACTTCATTATCAATGTCAACCTCTCAAGTGTTAAGATTACTTTTTCCCAAAGTTCCAATTATTTATACTTTGACAATCACTCCCTTTTGTAGGTCAAAATCAGGTCCAAAATAGAAGCTTTTAAAAATTACTTCAAATACTTAAAAAAGAAATTATTAGTGTTTTAAGAATATATATGGTGAAAACTAGTCATTGACCCACACAAACACCATATGCTGTGAAGATTGTGTATTTTTAAATCCACAGGAGTCAGGAATTTAGGTTAGGGAAAAACCGTCAGTCTTTATTCTCAGTGAAGAAGGATCAGAGGTGGAAGAGAATCAGGATAGAATGTGTGCAGCTGGTCAAGGCTTGCCTGACTAGAGCCACACAAACCAGCAGCTCGAGTCTCGAACCCAGGCCCAACTCTCCAGCTTTCTTCCTTTCTCTCTCTCTGCCTCCACCCACCAAAATTGTCATTTCCTATAACAACAATCAGGACTTGCATGGAGAGTGGGTAGGGACCATCTTTATCCAATCATGTAAATTAATATATAGCCCAATTACTATTTAGCCTCCTGTACTTGGGAACTCAGTGCATCAACTCAAACCTCAGCCCATTACATCTCCCGCTTTCTTTTTTTAGAACACAGGGTGGTCATGCCATCCCTGACTCCTCAGGGAGGTCAGAGCTCCAAGGGAGGTGATCACAGCCTTTTAACTTCTCAGAGAAGGAGGTGAAAGCACCAAAGGAGGTGATCACAGCCTCCTGACTTCTCAGAAAAGGCGGGAAAGCACTAAAAAGGAGATGATCACGCCCCCCTGACATCTCAGGAAGGGAGATGAAAAGCACCAAAGGGAAATGGGGGTTGCTAGTGGTTTCTGGGCTGAAGGGTCTATTATGACAAACCCATTAGCATGGGAGGTATTACACAAGCACATAGCAATAACGCAGAGGCTATTAGGATGACCCTCCCCAGTCAGTGCAGGCCTGATGTGGTGTAAACAAACATGAATTTACAGCAAGTAGCGGAATAGCAAACAATATAAATCAACATGGTGTTGGAAAAGATCACTAGAAGTCCTAGAAGGTGGGTATAAACAACAGTCACACATACACCTTCTTCAGCAGCCAAGAGATAGTCCAAAACCAATCTATTGTCCATTGTTTACATGTCAGGGAATCCAATGATCCTGAGTTTTGAAGTCCTGCAAAAGTCTTTTTATGTGTAGGGAATCAAGATTCCAGCAGATTTTGAAGTCCTGTCAATGTCTATCATTTCTCAGAGAATCCAATGACCTTGAGGGTTTTGAGTCCCATGGCTCAGAGAATCCAATGATTCCTGAGGGTTTAAGTCCAAAATCTTTTGATGTCCATAAGTCAAACGCCATAACTGCCACGCTCTTTCAATGGTGAGCACAATCAGCAACAGAACCACCTGATATTTCTTGTCTTCTCCTTTGTTTCAAGGGTCTGCTCCATCTCTCTGCGATGGACAAGGCGAATATGGTGTTGGCACCCATCTGATTCCTTCTCCACCGTAGAGTACAACAAACCTCTCCCCAAAGCAGTTAGCCTATCTGTCCTTTCCATTCACAACTTTCTGGGTCTCTCCACATCACCTCGATTATCTAAAGATAGTGGAGCTGCTCGCACTGGACACTAACCTTCCGGTGGGTTATAAACCTATTGCGGAGCCAGTGTCATCTTTGTCAAAATCAAGGTTAATAGTATAAAGAGCTAGATTTAGAAGTTTCTTAGGGTTACCTGTGGCCCTCTTTCTTTTGTTTTTGAGGAGCGTCTTAATATCTCTGTTTCTCCTCTACTATTGCCTGTCCTTGAGGATTAAAGGTATGCCTGTGTGTAAAATCTTATACTGTGCACAAAAGTGTGCAAAATGTTTTGAAGTATAAGCAGGACCATTGTCTGTTTTTATTGCTAGTGGCACACCCATAATGGCAAATGCTTGTGTGAGGAATTCAGTGACCACTCAGGCTGTCTCTTTTGCTGCTGGCATTGCAAAAGAGATACAAATGTAGAGTCAAGAAGGTTTAGTTTCAAATCCTGCCTCAATGTGTTCTTGTGCAAGTCACTTAATTTCATAGTGCCTCAGTTTCCTCATCTATAAAATGAAAAGGTTGGATATGATGGTCTCTAAGATTCCTCCCAGCTCTAAATTAATAATCTCATATTTCTATGATGCTATGGCAATTATCAACAGAGGGAAACCCCCCCAAAAGAACTAATAGTTACTCTCTTGTTTTTAGTTTTTTAAGGTTATTCAAATTGATAAGTGCTAATCACCGAAAAAAAAAAGACAAGTTTTTGGTCATCTTATGATTTTTCTTAAAGAAAGAAGTCTGTCACAGGACTCTTAAGCACTAGATAAAGGAATCTAGAAATACATACTATGTATGTATCATATTGACCAGCAAGACATTTGCCACTGAACAATGTGATGAATAAATCTCTCAATGTTTAAAACTTGTGATAGGGTTTGATTTAGTAGGAACTACTATTTGTTTCCCCAATGACTTTCACCTGGCTCATAGCAGGCACTTAATATTTAATGATCCATTGATGTGTCTTTTATGGTAATTACAACTCTATCTCTGTAAGGGAAGGGTAGGTGGGTGAGTAGGGGAACTTATTCCCTTTGCCCTCCCTGAAATAGGCACAATTTCTGTAGTTCTGAAACAAAAAGCTACAATGGTAGTTCTAGAAACTTAAATGACCCTGAGGACTTTATTGACATTTTCCTTCTTCTTGTTTTCCTCTAAGTGGTGAATGCAAAATATAAAAGAAATGTTGGACTTTATGTTCATTTAAAACTTGCTCTTTCTTCAAACTCCTTTGAGATTAAAACTTAAAAAAAAAAAAAAAACAAACTACTCTAATACTTTCACTGTAGCACTGAGGTGAAACTGATTTCTCAAAGGCTTTGCTAGAGGACCTCAAGTTCTGATGGTCCTAGTTCTACTAATTTAGGCCTGGTGACAGATTATGAGTCTCTTAGCAAAAGTTAAGCCTTGTTGAGTTCAGAGAGATCCATCACCAGGTTGATAGCAAAGCAATGATTTTTTTTTTGGTCATGGTACTCTGTATAAGTAAAAAGAGAGGGAGAATAAAAGTTATAGTAAATATATAGTAAAATTATAAAATATGTAAATGTAAATAAATGTAAAATATAGTAAAGTTATAAAGAGAGTGATCTGCATTGGTAGGAGGGATAAATTTTGAAAACTGATGGATTACTGAAGTAATTTGGAATGGAAGAGAATCGGCGATAGCAATGTGTGCAGCTGAGTCAAGAAGCTAGCTCGACCAGCAGCCACACAACCAGCAGCTCGGAGTCTCGAACCCAGGCCCAATCTCTCCCAGCTTCTCTTCCTTTCTCTCTCTCTCTGCCTCCACCCACCAAAATCGTCATTTCCTATACAACACATCAGGACTTGCATGGAGAGTGGGCAGGGACCATTCTTTATCCAATCATGTATATTAATAGAGTATAGCCCAATTACTATTTAGCCTCCCGTACTTGGGACCTCAGTGCATCAACTCAAACCTCAGCCCATTACAATATGCCAAGATAAGGTCGAAATAAGTTCATGATCTAGACATAAAGAATGATATTATAAACAAATTAGAAGAACATAGGTTTGTTTACCTCTCAGATCTGTGGAGGAGAAAAGAATTTGTGACAAAAGAAGTAGAGATCATTATTGATCACAAAATAGATAATTTTGATTATATTAAGTTAAAAATGCAGACAAGATTAGAAGGGAAGCAATAAACTGGGAAAACATTTTTACATTACTTGAGCATATTAAGTTTAAATGCTCTTGCATTTCTTTTAAAAATCTTTTGAAGAAACCATAGCTTTTTAATTCAATTCAATCAAACAAAAAGTCATTGAACAAGTATTATATACAAAGCAAAGTGTTCAAATCCATCACCACTGACACAAAGAAGAGAAAGCTGAACAGTCTCTTCTCTCTGGCAACAGAATTCTGGAAGAATGAAACAGGCATATATATATATATATATATATATATATATATATATATATATATATATATATATATATATGTATGTATGTATAACACAATGCATATAAAATAATAATAACTACCATTTATGTAGTACTTTAAATGCTTAGTTGCTTTTAATTAGAGCACTTTAATATAGCACTTTAAGATTTATAAATTGCCTTTACAAATGTTATATCATCTTATCCTCTTAAAAACCTTAAGAGTTAAGTGCTATAACTATCTCCATTTTATTAAGTGGGAAACTGATTTGAGAGATGTTAAGCAACTTATCTAGGATGACATACTAGTAAATATGTGAGGCAGAATTCAAACTTGGGTTTTCCTGATTCCTGACTCAGCATTCAATCTACTATGCCACTTACCTGTCCCTTGCAAGGAAAAAAGAATAGAGCAAAACAATAAACAACAAAGGTCTGGTAAAGGGGGTGATATTAAAGAAGGCAGGAATTCTAAGAGATGGGAACAATACATATAAGGGAATGGAGGTGAGATATTAAAAGCTATGTACAGAGAACAATTAGGAAGAAATTAGCTGGCTCAAAAGATAGAGTGCTAGACTTGATGTCAAAAAGTTCTGAGTTCAAATAAAGCCTCAGGTACTTACTGATAGAGTGATGCTGAGCAAGTCACTTAACCTCTAAATACACTAGAAAAAAAATGGCAAACCCCTCTAGTGTCTTTGCCAAGAACAACTCATGGCTATGATTTATAAAGTCATAAAGAGTCCGACATGACTGAACAGCAATAACAGGAAACAATTAGAAATATTTAATTAAGACAGCATAAGTAAAGAAGAATAATATGAATTAGATCATAAAGTGGATGGAAGCCAGGTTGTAGACTGATTTTTAATACAAGGCTGAAAATTTTGTATTTTACTTTAAAAGTGATAGGAATTTAGTCAGAAGTCATATTCCACAATGTCTCAGGGATACCTTTGAGAACAAATGTATCTTTTACTTTAAGAACTCTTATTTATTTTAATTACTCATTTTTACACTTTTATATAAAAACATATGAGACTGTGAGTTGTTCATCACTGCTTCTTTTGGATATTATTTCTTGTGGATTAATAGACATCTTTGATCCTATTCATTTTTCTATGAAATGCCTGCTAATCTCTGTGATCGGAAACTTGGCAGATATATATGTCCAGGTAGGTGTTGGAAGGGAGAATGGCAGACAATTTCACAGAGAATCTGGCATTTGAATTAGCCCCAAAGGAGGGATTAAAAGATTGGCTATTGGTGGGGCAACATTATAAGTGGGTGAAAATTTTATCTTATTGGTAAAATGAAGTTAGATAAACCTAAAATAGAGAGAGAATTCAGCAGTCTTGGAGGATAGAGATAAGAGATAGAGTAAGGGACAGTTCTTATTTCAGTGGGGACAAGATGATTAGAGGAGTTTTGTATTTCTTTGTATTTTTCCTTTTATACATGCAGATGTGTTTACCTTTTCCTATGAACACCCCCTTGGAAGGAATTAGTTCCCTTGTCATGCTGCTAAGTTGACTGAAATCTTTAAGCATGGAAAATGGCAATTTGGTTGGGATGAGTCTGTGTCATAAGGTTCACAGAAACTGTCTTTGACAATTACCTTCTTAATCATTCAATCTCCCTTAATGCATGTTTATCTTAGAATCCAGGATATTCTGAAAGAAGTTTCAAGCTATTTGCAGGTAATACCAACTTAGGATCCTACCAATATCCTTGAAATCATATGGTAAGTCACTAATGTCCCTTGGAACACTCTTCAGGTAAGGTAATTATGTAGACAAGAATGATTTCATGAGGATCTTAGTTCTCCCAGAATTGGTCTTAAACAAAACCCCTCCTTCCTAAGATAAGCAGAGCTGGGATGCTGGGGATGTTTATTAGCTGAAGGAGTCCCAGATGTGAATCTTAACTTTACTAGATTTCCCTTCTCATCAACCTTAGAGTCTTGGGCTAAAGCCAAGAGAGTTTGATGCTTTGTCTCTGGGATTTTCTCATTTGAGTGTATTTGTTTTTTTACTTCTTTTGAGTGACAGGTTGAGTTAAAGCCGTAAGCAAGCTGAACTGTGAATATCTTTGTGCTCAAGAGAGAGACTTCTAGAGAAGTTGTCTGCTGCTCTTTGGAACTGAATCCTGCGTTACCCTAAGAGCAATTCTTCATCAGATGACAGCTTTATTTAAGCCATCAATGCTCATTAATTATGGATTAGCTGACTTCTCTTTATCTGATTGAATGTGCAATTTTTACATTTACAACAAGATATTATTCATCTATCAATCTGGCTGATAAGGCACACTCTCCATTTAGCCTAATGGACATTTTCTTTATAATTAGGTGGTAGGTTTGTGTGTATATATTTGTGAGCGTGTGTGTGTGTGTGTGTGTGTGTGTGTGTGTGTGTGTTTGTTGTATGCATTGTGACTGTATATGTATGTGAATACTCACAGGTGTATCTCATGGCAAGGCTCTGGAAATGCTATGTGTGAGTGCAGTGAAAAAAGGTAGAGGAGATTGGTAGACTGTATTTTCTTTTTTGACCTTATTTAAACACTGGTATCAAATAAGGAAGATGGGATTTCAAAACTACTGTGTATAGGAAATCTATTGGTCTACCAAAGTCCATATGACTCTCAACAGAGCTTTTCTCTCTGAATTCTTGCTAAGTTTTACAGGTAGAAAGAAATGGACCCTGAACTTTGGAAATAAGTACCTCAGGCATTCATGTTCCCTGGAAACTTGCTGATACCCAACATGTTCTATAATGTGTAAAATGAGGCATATTAATATGAAATTCTCCTTATTTCTAATAAATAACCCTTGCCTAAAATTTCCATTCTATAGAGTTGAATCATGTTGCAGAAGCCAAGAGCCATGAACTGCTATTCTGGATCTGCCTGTATTCCTGCTGGGCACACTTGCGTTGCAGAGAAGATATTCTAGGTAGCTTCTTTGGGGCTCAAATCAAAGGTCATTTAGTTTAACTTTTGTTTCAGATGAGGAATCAGAAGCCAAGGACATTGAATAGGTTATCTAACATCACACATAGAATCAGCATCCAAGTAAGTTCTTGATCCCAGATCTTTGACAACCAGTGCTCTTTTTGTATCACATAGCAGTTATAGGATCACAGAATTTAAGAAAGGAGAGGGATTAATGATTTTAGTAATAGTATCCCTACCCCATTAAATGAGGAAGTCCTGGAAAACTTCAAAAATACTTGAGTCATCTTGACAGAGTAAAACTAGCAGTAACAGCCTGGAGTTCCTTTTCTCCCTGTTGGTGAGTTTTATCATCAGCTGCTTACCAATTTTCTAGTACTCTCTTCTCCCCGTCAAATAGTATAAATCAGGCAGCCTTAATTCCCAGGTTCAAGTTCTGTTTTCTCTTTTCCTAATGTCTGATCCTGTCAGCTTTGGGCCATCACTAGTCATCTTGACTTTTCTCTTGCCACTGGACTTCTATGACTCTCTGTAAGAGAGAATGAGGCTGATGACCGTGAAACTTTGACTCACTTAAATTCAATGCATACACTAGTCAAAAAATCATTCATACCCATGCATTGTGATGTTAATGATTTTTCTAAAATGAAGGATCTAGTTAGGCCCATATGAGATCTTATAAAAATCCAACAGTAAAAATTTTTACTGATTGGGATGGGTGTCCATTCCCTCTGGAACTCTAGAAAGGTGCCTAATTTCACCCAGGGTCTCCTCTTTCTATCTATCTCTTTTATTGCTCTTCATATTCTAATTATATTTCCACTAGTCTGTCTTATTTTTGCTATCTTGTTCTGATCCATGTTTTCTTGCTGAAACTTAACCCACGCTTTCCTAAGCCTTCATTAAGATACAAGGGTCATTTAATTGTGCCCCACACCAACCTCTCATTTTACAGACAAAGAAACAGAGGTTCAAATAACAAAAATGATTTGTTCTATATCATGCAGCAAATTAGTAGTGGGACCCAGCCTCAAACCCATGTTGAAAATTCAATGTAACCAGATTTAATCACTCAGCTATTTAGACCAGGTCCAGGGTCAGAGCCCAAACTTTACAACTCCCACCTCTAAGAAAATATTATCTTTTTTTTTTTATACCTGACCAAAACGTTATTTTGCTGTAGAAAAAGAATCAGACTCTGAAATATTGTACAATTAGCTTGTGAAGGAAATCAAAAATGCAGGTGTGCATAAATATAGGGATTGGGAATTCAATGTAATGGTTTTTAGTCATCTCCCAGAGTTCTTTTTCTGGGCATAGCTATTTCAGTTCATTACTGCTCCATTAGAAATGATTTGGTTGATCTCGTTGCTGAGGATGGCCTGGTCCATCAGAACTGGTCATCATATAGTATTGTTGTTGAAGTATATAATGATCTCCTGGTCCTGCTCATTTCACTCAGCATCAGTTCATGTAAGTCTCTCCAGGCCTTTCTGAAATTATCCTGTTGGTCATTTCTTACAGAACAGTAATATTCCATAATTTTCATATACCACAATTTATTCAACCATTCTCCAACTGATGGACATCCATTCAGTTTCCAGTTTCTAGCCACTACAAAAAGGGCTGCCACAAACATTCGTGCACATACAGGTCCCTTTCCCTTCTTTATAATCTCTTTGGGATATAATCCCAGTAGTAACACTGCTGGATCAAAGGGTATGCACAGTTTGATAACTTTTTGAGCATAGTTCCAAACTACTTCCAAAATGGTTGGATTCGTTCACAACTCCCCAACAATGCATCAATGTCCCAGTTTTCCGCATCCCTCAACAATCATCATTATTTTTCCTGTCATCTTAGCCAATCTGACAGGTGTGTAGTGGTATCTTAGAGTTGTCTTAATTTGCATTTCTCTGATTAATAATGACTTGGAGCATCTTTTCATATGACTAGAAATAGTTTCAATTTCTTCATCTGAGAATTGTCTGTTCATATCCTTTGACCATTTTTCAATTGGAGAATGGCTTGATTTTTTATAAATTAGAGTTAATTCTCTATATATTTTGGAAATGAGGCCTTTATCAGAACCTTTGACTGTAAAAATATTTTCCCAGTTTATTGCTTCCTTCTAATCTTGTCTGCATTAGTTTTGTTTGTACAAAAACTTTTCAGTTTGGTATAATCGAAATTTTCTATTTTGTGATCAGTAATGATCTCTAGTTCTGCTTTGGTCATAAAGACCTTCCCCTTCCACAGGTCTGAGAGGTAAACTATCCTATGTTCCTCTAATTTATTAATAATTTCATTCTTTATGCCTAGGTCATGAACCCATTTTGACCTTATCTTGGTGTACGGCTAAGTATGGATCAATGCCTAGTTTCTGCCATATTAGTTTCCAATTTTCCCAGCAATTTTTATCAAACAGTAAGTTCTTATCCCAAAAGCTGGGATCTTTGGGTTTGTCAAAGACTAGGTTGCTATATTTGTTGACTGTTTTATCCCTTGAACCTAATCTATTCCACTGATCAACATCTATTCCTTAGCCAATACCAAATAGTTTTGGTAACTGCTGCTCTATAATATAATTTTAGATCTGGTACAGCTAAGCCACCATCATTTGATTTTTTTTTCATTAATTCCCTTGAAAAGAAAATATTATCAATGATGAGATGAAAATGCCATTTGCATATAGAATGAGGCCAAGAGAGTCCCATTCCTCTTAGATTATGTTTACTAGTTAGGGAAGCTAAAGGCTTCTGGGTCTAATCTGCAGATGATAAGTGATATCCAGGGAACTAGAGATTTAATATTCTAACTTTCTTCAGTCTCTGTTGGATTTCTTTCACTCCTGCAGATCAGAAATTAGGAAGGTAGCATCAATCTCACTGCAAATGGCTCAAAATAGACCCAAAATGGCTATCCGTATATTCCTGATGAAGCCTAGAATTCTCAACTCATAAGTGGGCTTGTGGGTGACAGAGATTGGGGGATTTTATGAAATTGCAGCTGCCATCTGATTGATTTCCCTTTCATCTTCTGCCTTAGAAATAGGTCATTAGATACAGAAATCTCACTCCATAGGAGGAGAAAAAAGAAGCTTTGCTCTTTGACTTTTGATTGAAGGCAAGGGTCTCTTTCTGCAAAGGCACTTGGAATGAGAAATGTAACTCATCTATAAACCAATAATTATGGCATCTTAGAGTTGTGAGACAACTCAAAGATCATCTAGTTCAATTCCCTATCCAGTGAAGGAATTCAATTTAATTCAAAAAGCATATATTCAACACCCCTACAACTAAATCCAGCCCTTATATTAGATATTAAGGCTACAAAGAAAAAGTGAAACAGTTCCTGTACTCAAGGAGCTTACTTTCCATGAGGGCAGAGGATAGAATGGCACACACAGAAATAATTCAATAAAAAATAGAAAGAGTGGGGAAAAAAACTTATAGTTGGGGGGATAAATTAAAGTCTCCTATATGCAGTGGTATCTGAGTTGAGCCTTGAAGGCAGTGATGACAAAGTGAGGACAAAGAACGTAGGTGGCCTTTGTAAAAACTTGGAGGCAATAAATGGAATGTCATATATGTGAGCATTTCTTACTTTAGCTTCTACTTTAATATCTCTATTTATGAGAAAGCTACTACACAATAATACTCTAGCCACCTTGATATAGGTTGGTTATGAATATTTTGCATATTTTGAGTCCCCTTCCAAAAGAAACAAGCAAACAAAAAGCTCTCATTCTAGGCCTCTGTATTAGGGTTAAGATAAACAAATTTGATCCTTCCCACAAAAGTATTTGAAGACAACTATCATGTTCCCCTTTTAATGTTCTCTGTGATACTTCTATAATGTGTGCTAAAATATGTTTTATTGTTGGTGGAACTGTGAATACATCCAGCCATTCTGGAGAGCAATTTGGAACTATGCTCAAAAAGTTATCAAACTGTGCATACCCTTTGACCCAGCAGTGCTACTACTGGGCTTATACTCCAAAGAGATACTAAAGAAGGAAAAGGCCCCTGTATGTGCCAAAATGTTTGTGGCAGCCCTGTTTGTAGTGGCTAGAAACTGGAAAATGAATGGATGCCCATCAATTGGAGAATGGTTGGGTAAATTGTGGTATATGAATGTTATGGAATATTATTTTTCTGTAAGAAATGACCAGCAGGATGAATACAGAGAGGCTTGGAGAGACATGAACTGATGCTAAGTGAAACGAACAGAACCAGGAGATCATTATATACTTCAACAATGATACTGTATGAGGATGTATTCTGATGGAAGTGGATTTCTTCGACAAAGAGTTAGAACTCTGTTTCAATTGATCAATGATGGACAGAAGCTGTTACACTCAAAGAAAGAACACTGGGAAATCAATGTAAATTGTTTGCATTTTTGTTTTTCTTCCTGGGTTATTTTTATCTTCTGAATCCAATTCTTCCTGTGCAACAAGAGAACTGTTTGGTTCTGTACACCTATATTGTATCTCGGATATACTTTGACATATTTAACATGTATAGGACTGCTTGCCATCTGGGAGAGGGGGTGGAGGAAGGGAGGGGAAAAGTCGGAACAGAAGTGAGTGCAAGGGATAATGTTGTAAAAAATTACCCAGGCATGGGCTCTGTCAATAAAAAGTTACAATCATGAAAAAAAAATAAAGTATGTTTTGAGATTTCCTTCTTTTTCCAGTAAATGATTTTTTCACACTCTCCAGGATAAAAATTCCCAAGCCTTCTCAAACTTTTTCCACTCGTTACTCATTTTTGCCCCAAACATTTTTACCTGACTCTGGGTGTTTAGATATATAAAAGAATTGTACTAATCAAACATTTACTGATAATAAAAGATAAAGAAATTATTCTAAAGTAATACTTTGGTATACATATAAGTTTACTTTTTATTAAAGATGAAAGCAAATTTGAATATTAATGAGATAAATTTGCATGTTTATTTTTACATAAAGAATTAAATCTTGGTGAACTATTTGGTAAATTTTACTGTTACCAAATTTTTCATGATCCCCACGTTGTTATTTTACTTTACATGGAGTCGTAATTCACAGTTTAGGAAGCTTCACTTTAACCTATGTTTTTATGGTATGGTCACTAGTTCTCTTTTCATATTTACTTATCTGATCTTATTCCTCTCTATGGCTTTTAGCTTTCCAATTGCTTTCCTAAAATATGGTGCCCAGAGGGCGGAGCCAAGATGGCGGAGAAAACACACGCGTCTTTCTAAGCTCTTCTCTTACCCTCTTTATCAATATTATATCGAGCCTCAAAATAGTCTTGACTGCTACAATTCGTAAAGATAAGAGTAGAACAACTCACCGGCCGAAGAAAATCTGCAGTCTCGCCAAAAAGGTTGGATCAGGGGCCAGGGGAGATCGGCGCAGACTGGGAGAGAAATTAGGTTCCGTGGAGAGTCTCAAACCGAGGGTGAAGGCACAGATCTCAGCACAAGCGCGCAGCCCAAACCCGCAGTAAGGGGCTTTTCCTTGGGGCAGTTGTGATCCTGCACGGCAGGAGGACGCAGCCCGGGTTAGCCTCAATCTGCGCAGGGGAGCTCGGCTTGGGGCCATAGAGCTTTTCAGGGCCGGATTTGCATCAGGCAGAGACGCTGGGCAGAGTTTGTGGCTGTCTGCGTTCTGCGGTCTGCGCTCAGCTGCTAATACTCACAGTCCCACAAGAGGCTCGGGCCTGGGCGGTGACACTTTCACCACTTAGTCTCTAGCGAGGGCAAGCGATAATCCACTCAGCCCTACTAAGCAGTTTGATAGCTCGGCCAGTGCTGAATCCACCTCCTGTTGGGGAAGGGAAAACTCTCACCAGAGCACTCCCATACCTCGGAGCCAGAAATCGGTTTACATCTCTCCCTCTTCTGCAGAGGAAGCTGGTAACCCCCTTGCCTAGGAGACCTACCCTAAAGGCTTTTAAAACATGAATAAAAAGATGAAAAGAACAATCGACAGCTTCTATACAGAAAAAGAGCAGGTCAGCAAACCTGAAGAGACCTCAAACAGCAAAATGCATCAGACTGTCCTCCTTTACATAATGCTCTCATAGAAGAGGCCATTAAAAGTCTCAAAAGAGAGTTAGAAGATAAATGGGGAAAGGAAAGAGAAGCCTTACAAGAGAGCAACAACTTCCTGAAATACGAATTGGAAAAGTTAAAAAATTCTCAGGAAGTGCAGGGAAACAAAATTAGTGAATTGGAAAAAGAAAATAATTCACTAAAAAAAAATTAGTGAAATGGAAAAAAAATTCCACAGACCAAAACAATACATTCAAAAACTCAATTGGACATATACAGAAAGAAGTAAAAAAGCTAATGAAGAAAATAATTCTTTAAAATTAGAACTGAACAAATTGAAACTAATGATGCATTGAGACAGCAAGAATCAGTCAAGCAAAAACAAAAAAATGACAAACTGGAAAAAAACCACGAATTATCTACTTGCTAAAACGACAGACTTGGAAAATAGATCTAGGAGAGATAATCTGAGGATTATTGGACTTTCCGAAAACTATGATGAAAAAAAAGAGCCTAGATACTATTTTACAAGAAATCATCAAAGAGAACTGCCCAGATGTAATAGAATCAGAAGGTAAAATAGGCATTGAAAGAATTCATCGAACACCTTCTGAAAGAAATCCTAAAATAAAAACCCCAAGGAATATTGTGGCCAAATTTCAGAACTATCAGATTAAGGAAAAAATTTTACAAGCAGCCAAAAAAAAACCATTTAAATACCGAGGTGCCACAATAAGGATCACCCAAGATCTGGCTGCCTCTACATTAAAGGAAAGAAGGGCCTGGAATATGATATTCCGAAAGGCACAAGAACTTGAGATGCAGCCAAGAATAAACTACCCAGCTAAGCTGAGCATTTTCTTCCAGGGAAGAAGATGGACATTTAATGAAACAAATGAATTCCATTTGTTTCTGAAGAAAAAACCAGAACTAAACAAAAATTTGATCTCCAAGAATAGAACTCAAGAGATGCAGAAAAGGTAAAATAACTCTTGAGAATTGTATTTCTGTTGTGGATATACAAAAAGAATACATGTATAATTTGATTGTACTGATATAACATGAAAAAGGGAAGTAGATATGGAAAAGGGATGATGGCAGAATAAGGTGGGAAGGAGGGATAAAAGAGGAAACCACATCCCACAAAGAGGCTAAGGAAACTTATCATATCTGAGGGAATTTAGAGAGGGGAGGAACATTGTGTGAATCTTACTCTCAGTCAGAGTTGGCTCAAAGAAAAAATAATTGACATTTGTTTTAGAAAAATTTCTCTCGCCTCATTAAAAACAGGGGAGAGGAAAGGAAAAGAAAAAGAGTAATAAGGGAAGGAAGGGGAAAGACTCAAAGGGGAGGAGGGATTATAAAGAGGATAAGTATCGTGATACAAAGAGGGGTACATAAGTTTAAAAGGGGAAAGAGGTTGGGGGAGGCAAGAATAAGTAAAAGCACAATCTGGGGTTATTAGGATGGCAGGAAATACAGATTTAGTAATTCTAACCGTAAATGTAAATGGGATGAACTCCCCATAAAGAGGAGGCAGATAGCAGACTGGATCAAAGTCAGAACCTACAATATGTTGTTTACAAGAAACACATTTAAAGCAGGGGATGCATATAGAGTAAAAGTAAAAGGCTGGAGCAAAATCTATTATGCTTCAGGTGAAGTCAAAAAGAGGGTAGCCATCCTTATCTCAGATCAAGCAAAAGTAAAAATTGATCTAATTAAAAGAGATAAGGAAGGAAACTACATCCTGCTAAAGG
Source organism: Sarcophilus harrisii (assembly GCF_902635505.1). Classification (NCBI taxonomy): domain Eukaryota; kingdom Metazoa; phylum Chordata; class Mammalia; order Dasyuromorphia; family Dasyuridae; genus Sarcophilus; species Sarcophilus harrisii. Next base: position 604,168,079 of record NC_045427.1, read on the forward strand.
TAGCTATAAACAACGAAGCAATATCAATATTAAACATATATGCACCAAGTGGTATGGCACTCAAATTCCTAAAGGAGAAGTTAAGAGAGTTGCAAGAAGAAATAGACAACAAAACTGTAATAGTAGGAGATCTCAACCTTGCACTCTCAGAATTAGACAAATCAAACCACAAAACAAATAAGAAAGAAATTAAAGAAGTAAATAGAATATTAGAAAAATTAGGTATGTTGGATCTTTGGAGAAAATTGAATGGAGATAGAAGGGAATATACTTTCTTCTCAGCAGTTCATGGAACCTATTCAAAATTGACCATATATTAGGACATAAAGACCTCAAAATTAAATGCAAGAAAGCAGAAATAGTAAATGCTTTCTTTTCAGATCATGATGCAATAAAAACTACATTCAACAAAAGTTAGGGAAATAGACCAAAAAGTAATTGGAAACTAAACAATCTCATCTTAAAGAATGATTGGGTGAAGCAGCAAATTATAGATACAATTAATAATTTCACTCAAGATAATGACAATGATGAGACATCATACCAAAATTTGTGGGATGCAGCCAAAGCGGTAATAAGAGGGAATTTTATATCCTTAGAGGCTTACTTGAATAAAACAGAGAAAGAAAAGATTAATGAATTGGGCTTGCAACTAAAAAACTAAAAAGACCAAATTAAAACCCCCAATCAAATACTAAATTGAAATTCTAAAATTAAAAGGAGAAATTAAAAATATTGAAAGTAAAAAACTATTGAGCTAATTAATAAAACTAAGAGTTGGTTCTATAGAAAAGCCAATAAAATAGATAAGCCTTTGGTAAATCTGATTAGAAAAGGAGGAGGAAAATGAAATTAGTAGTCTTAAAATGAAAAGGAGAACTTTCCACCAAGGAAGAGGAAATTAGAGAAATAATAAGGAGTTATTTTGCTCAACTTTATGCCAATAAATTTGATAACCTAAGTGAAATGGATGACTACCTCAAAAATACAGACTTCCCAGACTAACAGAGGAAGAAGTAAATTGCTTGAATAGTCCCATTTCAGAAAAAGAAATAGAACAGGCAATTAAACAACTCCCTAAGAAAAATCCCCAGGACCAGATGGATTTACATGTGAATTTTACCAACATTTAAAGAACAATTGGCCCCAATGCTATATAAATTATTTGATAAAATAGGGAATGAAGGAGTCCTACCAAATTCCTTCTATGACACAGACATGGTACATTGATACCTAAAACCAGGTAGGCTGAAAACAGAGAAAGAAAATTATAGACCAATCTCCCTAATGAATATTGATGCTAAAATCTTAAATAAGATATTAGCAAAAGACTACAGAAAATCATCTCCAAGATAATACACTATGATCAAGTAGGATTTATACCAGGAATGCAGGGCTGGTTCAATATTAGGAAAACTATCAATATAATTGGCCATGTCAATAACCAAATTAACAAAAACCATATGATCATCTCAATAGATGCAGAAAAAGCATTTGATAAAATCAACATCCATTCCTATTAAAACACTTGAGAGTATAGGAATAAATGGACTTTTCCTTAAAATAATCAGCAGCATCTATTTAAAACCATCAGTAAGCATCATATGTAATGGAGACAAACTGCAACCATTCCCAATAAGATCTGGAGTGAAACAAGGTTGCCCACTATCACCGTTACTATTTAATATTGTATTAGAAACACTAGCTATAGCAATAAGAGCTGAGAAAGAGATTAAAGGAATAAGAATAGGCAATGAGGAAGCCAAATTATCACTCTTTGCCGATGACATGATGGTATACTTAGAGAACCCCAGAGATTCTGCTAAAAGTTATTAGAAATAATCCACAACTTTAGCAAAGTTGCTGGTTATAAATAAACCCACATAAGTCATCAGCATTCTTATATATCACTAAAAAATCCAACAGTCAGAGTTACAAAGAGAAATTCCATTTAAAGTAACTACTGATAATATAAAATATTTAGGAATCTATCTGCCAAGGGAAAATCAGAAACTTTATGAGCAAAATTACAGACCACTTTTAACACAAATTAAGTCTGATCTAACCAATTGGAAAAATATTAAATGCTCTTGGATAGGGTGAGCAAATATAATAAAGATGACAATATTACCTAAACTAATCTATTTATTTAGCGCTAAACCAATCAGACTCCAAAAACTATTTTAATGACCTAGAAAAATAACAACAAAGTTCATATGGAAAACAAAAGGTCCAAGAATTTCAAGGGAATTAATGAAAAAAATCAAATGATGGTGGCTTAGCTGTACCAGATCTAAAACTATACTATAGAGCAGCAGTTACCAAAACTATTTGGTATTGGCTAAGGAATAGATTAGTTGATCAGTGGAATAGATTAGGTTCAAGGGATAAAACAGTCAACAAATATAGCAACCTAGTCTTTGACAAACCCAAAGATCCCAGCTTTTGGGATAAGAACTTACTGTTTGATAAAAATTGCTGGGAAAATTGGAAACTAATATGGCAGAAACTAGGCATTGATCCATACTTAACGCCGTACACCAAGATAAGATCAAAATGGGTTCATGACCTAGGCATAAAGAATGAAATTATTAATAAATTAGAGGAACATAGGATAGTTTACCTCTCAGACCTGTGGAGGGGAAGGTTTTTATGACCAAAGCAGAACTAGAGATCATTACTGATCACAAAATAGAAAATTTCGATTATACCAAACTGAAAAGTTTTTGTACAAACAAAACTAATGCAGACAAGATTAGAAGGGAAGCAATAAACTGGGAAAATATTTTTACAGTCAAAGGTTCTGATAAAGGCCTCATTTCCAAAATATATAGAGAATTAACTCTAATTTATAAAAAATCAAGCCATTCTCCAATTGAAAAATGGTCAAAGGATATGAACAGACAATTCCTCAGATGAAGAAATTGAAACTATTTCTAGTCATATGAAAAGATGCTCCAAGTCATTATTAATCAGAGAAATGCAAATTAAGACAACTCTAAGATACCACTACACACCTGTCAGATTGGCTAAGATGACAGGAAAAAATAATGATGATTGTTGGAGGGGATGTGGGAAAACTGGGACATTGATTCATTGTTGGTGGAGTTGTGAATGAATCCAACCATTTTGGAGAGTAGTTTGGAACTATGCTCAAAAAGTTATCAAACTGTGCATACCCTTTGATCCAGCAGTGTTACTACTGGGATTATATCCCAAAGAGATTATAAAGAAGGGAAAGGGACTTGCATGTGCACGAATGTTTGTGGCAGCCCTTTTTGTAGTGGCTAGAAACTGGAAACTGAATGGATGTCCATCAGTTGGAGAATGGCTGAATAAATTGTGGTATATGAAAATTATGGAATATTACTGTTCTGTAAGAAATGACCAACAGGATGATTTCAGAAAGGCCTGGAGAGACTTACACGAACTGATGCTAAGTGAAATGAGCAGGACCAGGAGATCATTATATCTTCAACAACAATACTAGATGATGACCAGTCCTGATGGATCAGGCCATCCTCAGCAACGAGATCAACCAAATCATTTCTAATGGAGCAGTAATGAACTGAACTAGCTATACCCAGAAAAGAACTCTGGAGATGACTAAAACCATTACATTGAATTCCCAGTCCCTATATTTATGCACACCTGCATCTTTGATTTCCTTCACAAGCTAATTGTACAATAATTCAGAGTCTGATTCTTTTTGTACAGCAAAATACATGTTGTGAGTCATGTATACTTATTGTGTATCTAAGTTATATTTTAATATATTTAACATCTACTGGTCATCCTGCCATTTAGGAGGGTGGGTAAGAGGTGAAAATTGGAACAAGAGGTTTGGCAATTATTAATGCTGTAAAGTTACCCATGTATATATATCCTGTAAATTAAAGGCTATTAAATTAAAAAAAAAATAAATAAATAAAAAAAAAATAAAAAAAAATAAAATATGGTGCCCAGAATTAAGCAAAATGCTCCAAATTTTCTAGTTAGGGCAGAAAGCAGACCTATACCTCATAATTTCTATATAGAACACAGTGTCAAAACTCCAAAAAAGAATAAAATAGGAGTAGGACACAGTTCCATTTGCAATTCCCCTAAGATTAAGGATATATTTCTGTTCTACTTTGGGAACTTTGTTATTTGTGTTCTGTCTCTTTGCAGTACTCTACTTATTCCCTAGTTTGCTTAGATAGCAGTAAATACTTTGGTAAGCTAAAGTTCAATTCCCTATGAAATACATAGCTGGCCACAATACCCCCTGGTCTTGGGACCTGGTTTCTGTCTACTTAAAACACAGTCATAGAAGAAAATCAGCGGTAAGGAACCTTCAATAGTGACTGCAATACGAATAAATTCAACTAAATTCATTGGGTACACAAGAATTATAATTATTATTCTTAACAAAACAACAACAAACATGTCTGTAATTCTAAAGCACTTTATGTACATCATGTCACTTGATCCTGTAAACAATCCTAGAAGCTGGGTATAGTTATTATTACCATTTTATCAATGAGAAATGGAGATTAAGACAAATGAAGTTAGTTGCCTAAGGTTACCTAGCTAGGAGGTATCTGAGGAAGGTTTTAAAATCCAGGTTTTTCAGACTCTAAGCTTTATTGTACTAGATTTTTTCCAGGGCACCTACTACTTTGTTTTTTGTTTTTTCTTTTTTCTTTTTTCTTTTTTTTTAGATTTTTAAAAAGTTTATTTTTAATTTATGGAATAAAACAAGCATTTCCATAATATAATACAATAAGAAGATGATAGTACATGAAATTGCAAATTTACTATGCACAAGTTACTGTTCCTTTCAAATATATAACAAAATCATCATATAATAATTTTTTCTTTTTTCTCCCTCCATTTCCCCACCCCAGAGATGGATATCACTAGATACAAATGTGTGTGTGTATATATGTGTGTGTATGTGTGTGTGTGTGTGTGGTATGTGTATGTATACGTGTTTATGTATACACACATATGTATATGTGCATGTAAGATTATTCTATAATACTTATATTTATCAATTATTTCTCTAGATACAGATAGCATTTTCCTTTATATGTCCTTTAGAGTTAATTTGGGTGCTTATACTAGACAAAATAACTTATTTGCTCAAAATTACACTTAAAACAAGATTCAGTCATTTTTCAATCCGGTCTGACTTTTTGGAATCTCATTTGGGGTTTTCTCGGCAAAGATACTGGAGTGGTTTGCTGTTTTCATCTTCAGCTCATTTTATAGAAAAGGAAACTGAAGCAAATAGGATTAAGTGACTTGCTCAGGGTCATACAGCTATTAAATGTCTGAGGCCAGATTTGAACTCATAAAGATAAGTCTTCCTGGCTCTGGTCCCAGTATTTTATTTATTGTGCCACCTAACTGTTCCTGTTTCCTCCTGGTCTCTTATGAATAGTACTCTGGTGGTCTTACATTCACTGCTAGCCATGAGTCTCCTTATGCTCCCTAATAGGTGTTAGTGTATGTGAAGTTCCTTTCTGTTTCCAAAATCTGGATTCACTGGAGGTTCTCCACAGAGGTGGAGTCCCTTCTTCATAGTCAATATCAGAGGAAAATACCTAATTTGTGGACAATAGTTTTAAATTACAGCATTAACATTTTATACTTTTTCATAGAGAGTAGAGGGAACCTTTCGTTATTTTTGAGCAGGAGAGTAATATTTAAATCCCTTAGGTATTTTCCTCTGATATTGATTATGAAGAAGGGACTGCACTGAGTGCTAAGCAAAAAATAATTTTAAGGGCCAGAATGTATTAAGAGATTCACTGATTAAATTGAGAACTTTCCCCCAAATTTATGAAATCACAGGGCATGGGGACATTATTTGGAGACAACTGAAAGGTAACAGCAGAAATTTAAGCATAGGTTTTCCTGCTCTACCTCTCTAGAACTCTGGGAGATGACTATGAACCATTACATAGAATTCCCATTCCCTCTATTTTTTTCCACCTGAGGAATTGATTTGGTTCATCTCATTGTTGAAGAGGGCCATGTCCACCAGAATTGATCATCATATAATATTGTTGTTGAAGTATATACTGATCTCTTGATCCTGCTCATTTCACTCAGCATCAGTTCATGTAACTCTCTCCAGGCCTTTCTGAAATAACGCTGCTGGTCATTTCTTACAGAACAATAATATTCCATAATATTCATAAACCACAACTTATTCAATCATTCTTCAATTGAGGGGCATCCACTCAGTTTCCAGTTTCTGGCCACTACAAAGAGGGCTGCCACAAACATTTTTACACATACAGATCCTTTTCCCTTCTTTAAAATCTCTTTGGAATATAAGCCCAGTAGTAACACTGCTGGATCAAAGGGTATGCACAGTTTGATAACTTTTTGAACATAGTTCCAAATTGCTCTCGAGAATGGCTGGATGTATTCAGAATTCCACTAACAATGCATCGCTGACCCAGTTTTCCCATATCCCCTTCAACATTCTGCATTATCTTTCCCTGTCATTCTAGTCAGTCTGACAGGTGTGTAGTGATATCTCAGAGTTGTCTTAAGTTGCATTTCTCTGATTAATAATGACTTGGAGAATCTTTTCATATGGCTAGAAATAGTTTCAATTTCTTCATCTGAGAATTGTCTGTTCATATCCTTTGACCATTTATCAATTGGAGATTGGTTTGATTTTTATAAATTAGGGTGAATTTTGTATATATTTTGGAAATAAGGCCTTTACCAGAATCTTTGACTATAAAAATGTTTCCCAGTTTATTGCTTCCCTTCTCATCTTGTCTGCATTAGTTTTGTTTGTACAAAAACTTTTCAATTTGATATAATCAAAATTTTCTGTTTTGTGATCAATAATGATCTTTAGTTCTTCTTTGATCATAAATTCCTTCCTCCTCCACAGGTCTGAGAGGTAAAGTATCCTATGTTCTTCTAATTTATTTATAATCTCATTCTTTATACCTAGGTCATGAACTCATTTTGACCTTATCTTGGTGTACGGTGTTAAGTATACATCAATGCCTAGTTTCTGCCACACTCATTTCAATTATCCCAGCAGTTTTTTTTGTCAAACAGTGAGTTCTTATCCCAAAAGCTGGGGTCTTTGGATTTGTCAAACACTAGATTATTAAAATTATTGATGGTTTTGTCCTTTGAACCTAATCTATTCCACTGATCAACTAGTCTATTTCTTAGCCAATAACAAATGGTTTTGGTAACTGCTACTTTATAATATAATTTTACATCTGGTACAGCTAGGCCACCTTCATTTGATTTTTTTTTCATTAATTCCCTTGAAATGCTTGACTTTTTGTTTTTCCATATGAACTTTGTTGTTATTTTTTCTAGGTCATTAAAATAGTTTTTTGGGAATCTGATTGGTATAGTGCTAAATAAATAGATTAGTTTAGGTAGTATTGACATCTTTATTATATTTGCTTGCCCTATCCAAGAGCATTTAATATTTTTCCAATTGGTTAGATCTGACTTTATTTGTGTGGAAACTGTTTTGTAGTTTTGCTCATATAGTTTCTGAGTTTCCCTTGGCAGATAAATTCCTAAATATTTTATACTATCAGTAGTTACTTTAAATGGAATTTTTCTTTGTAACTCTAACTTGGATTTTGTTAGTGATATGTAAGAATGCTGATGACTTATGTGGGTTTATTTTGTATCCTGCAACTTTTCAAAAGGTGTGGATTATTTTTAATAGCTTTTTAGTAGAATCTCAGGGGTTCTCTAAGTATACCATATCAGCAAAGAGTGACAATTTGGTTTCCTCATTACCTACTCTAATTCCTTTAATCTCTTTCTCAATTCTTATTGCCAAAGCTACCATTTCTAATACAATATTGAATAGTAACGGTGATAGTGGGCAACCTTGTTTCACTCCTGATCTTATTGGGAATGGTTACAGTTTATTCCCATTACATATGGTGCTTATTGATAGTTTTAAATAAATGCTACTGATTATTTTAAGGAAAAGTACATTTATTGGTATACTTTCAAGTGTTTTTAATAGGAATGGATGTTGGATTTTACATGAACTGAGAGATAGACTACATTAAAGGCCCTTCTAGAAGTAGTATTGTATATTTCTACCATCTTCCTCTTAATCTTGTGAGGTAGAGGTAAGAAGAAAATGTATTTTCCCATTTTCCATATTAAAAAAAAAACTGAGGCAAGCAATGTCAATGATAGGTGGCTTGTTAGTGGTTTATCTAGGGCCAGAATACAGATCTCCTGTGTCTGACTGGTGCTCTTGGTCCTACTTCAGAAGCCTGTTTGTTGATCTGTCTACCACAAGTCTCTTTTCATTCCATTCCAATCTCCATTCAGCCTAAAATGATATTTCAAATAGCATTATTCCAACTATGTGATGCACTCAATAGATTTCAGTGGCTCCCTCTCACCTCCAGGATCAAGTATAAAATCCTGCATTCAAATCTCTTCATAATTTAGCTTCAACTCTGATATTTCCAGTTATGTTATACTTTAACATGCCCCATGTTCTCTTTGATTACTGACATAAGCCTTCTCACTTGTTTCCAACAAGAAACAACATCTCTTGGATGGAACACTGGACTTTTGACTCTGGGTATTGACTCTGACTATCTCTCATGTCTGGAATTCTCTCCACCATCTCCACATCATAGATTCCATGGGTTTTTTCCAATTTTTGATAAAATCCCAAGTTCTATAAGAAGTTTTCCCAATCCCCTTTAACTCAAGTACCTTCCTTCTGTTGTTTACCTCTTATTTATTCTGAATATAACATTTTTTGTGCACATTTGTTTGTATGTTGTCTTCCCCATAAGATTGTGAAATTCTTGAGAAAAGATACTGTCTTTTGGTCTCTTTTGTGTCTCCATTGTTTAGCACAGTGACTGGCACATAATAAGCATTTAATAAATGCGTACTGACTAACCATAAGCATTTAATAAATGCTTACTGATTAACTATAAGAAATCTTTGTGCTACCACTGATTCAAAAATAATGGGAAAGGGAAAAAGTGTATATATGTTCTCTCTTTTGCTGTTCTCAGTCTTCTTGTGTGAAGTCCCCATGATGTAGTAGACAGAGTCAAAGGACCTAGATTCAAGACCCAATTTTACCACTTAATAGTCATGTGAGCTTGACAACTCATAGTCTTCTCATCCATCAAGTGGGGGCAATTATAATCTACACATACTTTATGGTAATATCCAGAGCATCAAATGAATGCTTTCAAATGCTACATAAATGCAAGCTATTATCATCATGAATAACCTCTCCCAGCCTGAGGCCCGAGAACACAGGAATGGTCTATTTATTTGAAACTGACATTTAAAAGCAGATAAATCAAGAGTGGAAGGAAGAGAACTTTTTAATTAGCTAATTAACTGATCTGTTCAGATTTTAAAATTAGTTTTAACAGCAGCACCCACAAAGGAACAAGCCCTTGAAATGTGTTTTTTATCTAAATTAGAAATGTATCAATTAATTTATGAGGCGGGGCAGAAATTGGTTTTTGACATACATAGCAATAACATAGGGGGAATAAAAGAAAAAGAAGAGGCAACATATTTCCATTTGCAATTGAGTGGAAAATAGCATATTTCATTCTTATGTGGTTCTCCTCTTTCCTTTGGGAGATGAAGCAAGAGAAATATTATTCTTTGGTGGAAAGAAAGTGCTGAAGGACCAACATTGTACTCACATTTGGGTTCATTAACTTAAGGAAGTTCTGCTCAGCCAGCAGCAGGTACCATGTTAGGTAATGACCACTCATTTTACAGAAACAACCATTATCTAGCTCCTTAGGGATCACTAATTGATTATATCTAAGGAAGTCATTAGCCATGCTGCCTAGGAAATGCTTTCAAGGCTCTCAAACTATTGAGTCTTTTTTGGAAAAATGAATAAATACAAACAAAAAGCCAAGTCAAGCTAAAATAACTAATTGAGTTGTTCTAGCTGAACAGAGCCCAGGGCAATGGTATAGGTATCAAACATTGCCTGTTTGTCATTTTACTGCTTAGCAGAGGCTCAAGAACAAACCATTTTCTACAAGATGAATTGTAAAGATACTTTGGGCTATAAAATCTTATAATACCTTAAGTCTATAGACTAGCTTAGAATGAACTCTGAATAGTAGTATTTCTTATTGTTCATATCATCAGGTCTTGCTGTGCCTCTAGATCCCTTTATGTCCACAGATATAAACATGGACAAATAAAGACTTTGGACAAGGAAATGGCAAATCAGTCCAGTATCTTTGTCGGGCTCACAAAGAGTCTGACAAAACTGAACAACTGAACAAGAACAAAAGACCTGCAAAGACATACTATGGTACATTGATAAGGAAGAAGAAAGATCCCTGGTCCTAAAGCATGAAAATGCTAAGAAGGAAACATTCCCAACATTAGAAAAAGGCACCTGACCCCAGGTTCTCACAGGATAATATTAGTAGAAAAGAATGACAGTACATAATAGTCAGAAAGAACTTCAAAGACTATTTGAACCAATGCAGAGTAAAGTGGACAGCTAAATAGTATCGAGAACAGAGCACTGAGTCTGGAACAGAGCACTGAGTTTATAATCAGCCTTAGATACTTACTAGACACATGACCCTGGGCAAAACACTTAATCCCATTTGCTTGAGTTCCTCATCTGGAGAAGGAAATGGCAAAGCACTTCAGCATTGCTGACAAGAAAACCTCAAACAAAATTAAAATGACTGGACAACGGAATGAAGTAAGCAGAGACAGGAGAACAATTTACAAAATGATAACATTTTAGAGAAAAAAAAATTTTTTGAAAGACTAGAACTCTGATCAATGCAATGTTAAACCACAATGTGTTCAAAAGAATAAAAATAAAACATGTCACTCACCTCCTGCCAAAGAGGTGATCAATTTAAAATACAGGAAGAGATATACATTTTCAGATGTGAACAATGTGAGAATTTGGTTTTTTGAACTATGTTCAAAATTGAGGATTATTTTTTAAAATTTGCACAATGATAGAAAGTAATACTGAGAACAGATTAATTTTAAACATGCTTTTGATTTGAGAAATAAAAATAAACATTTTGAAAGAAGAAAAAACAAAAAAGCATCATTTAGATGAAGCTTACTTCTTCTATATGGAGTTCTTCTATGAAATATCACTCAGTTTATTTGAAGAGAGCTAATAAGCCAATTGATAGGAAGGTTTTTCTTTGTATAAAGCTAAAAACAGCCTTTTGGCAACATCCAACTATTACTCATGATTCTTCCCTGTAGGGCCAAGAAAAACAAATCTAATCCTTTTTGCATAAGACAGTTCTTCAAACACTTGAAGACAGATATCTCAGCCCCCTCTCTATCTTTTCATCTCTAGGTGAAATATTCCCAGATCCTTCAAATGATACTTACATTTCAGGATCTTAGAATTCTTTAATATTTTGGTAGCCATACTTACTATTCTTTCCATTTTCATTATCCTTCATATAATGTGGCATCCAAATTTTAATATAATTCTCTATGTGAAGTTTGACCAGAGAAGAGTTGAATGACATTATTGGAGGCCTAAACAATTCATCATGATATATTATGCTTCCCTTAATGCAGCCAAAGCATTTAGCAGCTTTCCTGGCTGCCATATCAGGCTGTTTAATATTGAGCATGATATCATGATATCAACTAAAATCTAACAATCTTTTTCTTTTTTCAAACAAACTGCTAGGTTGCCATATCTTCGCAGTCAAAGGTTTTGTTTTTTTGTTTTTGTTTTTGTTTGTTTGTTTCTTTTATTATAATAACTTTTTATTGACAGAACCCATGCCAGGGTAGTTTTTTTAACAACATTATCCCTTGCACTCACTTCTGTTCTGATTTTTCTCCTCTCTCTCTCCACCCCATCCCCTAGATGGCAAGCAGTCCTATATATGTTGAATATGTCCTAGATACAATATATGTGTGCAGAACCAAACAGTTCTCTTGTTGCACAGGGAGAATTGGATTCAGAAGGTAAAAATAACCTGGGAAGAAAAACAAAAATACAAACAGTTTACATTCATTTCCCAGTGTTCTTTCTTTAGGTGTGGCTGTTTCTGTCCATCATTGATCAATTGTGACTGAATTAGGTCTCTTTGTCAAAGAAATTCACTTCCATCAGAATACATCTTCATACAGTATCGTTGTTGAAGTATATAATGATCTCTTGGTTCTGCTCATTTCACTTAGCATCAGTTCATGTAAGTCTCTCCAAGCCTCTCTGTATTCATCCTGCTGGTCATTTCTTACAGAACAATAATATTCCATAACATTCATATACCACAATTTACCCAACCATTCTCCAATTGATGGGGATCCATTCATTTTCCAGTTTCTAGCCACTACAAACAGGACTGCCACAAACATTTTAGCACATACAGGTCCCTTTCCCTTCTTTAATATCTCCTTGGGGTATAAGCCCAGTAATAGCACTGCTCGGTCAAAGGTTATGCACAGTTTGATAATTTTTTGGGCATAAGTCCAGATTGCTCTCCAGAATGGTTGGATTCGTTCACAGCTCCACCAACAATGCATCAGTGTCCCAGTTTTTCCTCATCCCCTCCAACATTCATCATTATTTTTTCCTGTCATCTTAGCCAATATGACAGGTGTGTAGTGCTATCTCAGAGTTGTCTTAATTTGCATTTCTCTGATCAATAATGATTTGGAACACTCTTTCATATGAGTGATAATAGTTTCAATTTCATCATCAGTCAAAGGTTTTGTGAAGTTGACTCTTTTTTGTACTCAAGTATAAAATCTTGCATTTAGCCCCTAATAAATTTCATCCCATTAGATTCAGGCCAATATTCTAATCTGTAGAGGTCTTTGTAAATACTAGCTTTATCATCCAATAATTTAGCTTTATACTCTATCTTTTTGTCACTTCTAAATTTGACAAGCATGACCATTAATGTTTTTGATTGAAGAGGACTAAAAGTAGGACTAAAGCAAGATCTTTGGGGTGCTCCAAAAAAATCTTATTCCAAAGAATAATTTACCCATTAAAAGCTACTATTAGTAGCTAGTAATTTAACCATTTCAGAATCTATTACAAGTCGACTATTCTCTAATATGATTTATGACTATTCTCTAATATGATTACAATATTAGCATGAGGTTTGTCAAATGGTTTACTGGAGTCAAGGTAGTCCATAGCTAGATCATTCCTCCAATCTCCCAATCTAGTAAGCTTGGCCAAAAAGGGAGTAAGGTTAATTTGTCATGTCCTGTTCTTGATGAAGTCATATTGACTCCATAGGATCATGGCTTCCTTTAGAAATCCTTTCTTGGAGAATGTGAAGTTCAATTTTATTTGTACAATAATTTTTTTCTATAATGTCTTTGATTCATAGAACTTGGTGACTTCCCAAGATGGAAAATCTGTTAAACCCCAAGGTTAATTTTTGGGGGTGCAACTTTAATCGCTGCCCTACACCATTGTACTTGAAGTCACCTAGATAGAAGCAATTCGGTATCACAGAAGATAGAGCTCTAGGTGCGGAGTTGAGACCTGAATTTAAATTTAACCTGAATAATTACAAGCTATGATACTTTAGGCAAGTAATTTATTTACTGTCTCAATTTCCTGAACTGAAAAATTGGAGCAATAATAACACCAACTTTACAGGGTTGTTGTGAGGATCAAAAGTGATAATTTTTGTAAAGCACTTTACACAGTGTGTAGCATATAGTAGAAGCTTATTAAATCCTTATTCCCTTCCTTTCTCCTCCTTCCAACAATCTTGGTCATACTTTTCTAGATATGTTACAGATTATTAACATCCTGCCTATGTAGCATGAATAAGTTTTACAGATGCTTTCTAACAAGGTCAAATTGTTTTAAAAATGAGTATTTCCATAAAAAATAAAGACATCAGTTCAAATCTAACTATAAGTGCAGACACTTATAAGCTATGTGACCCTGGGAAAGTCACCTAATCCTGTTTACTTCAGTTTCTTTATCTATAAAATAAACAAGAGAAGCAAATAACAAACAACAAATGGGATCATGAAGTCAGAAATGATTGGAAAATGTCTGAACTTCCAACAATCATTCTAGAAAAATCACTTAGAGTCACAGAGCCTCTGTTTTCTCATCTAAAAAACTTAGATAATAAGATTTACACTACTCATCTCACAGGGTGGTAATGGGGAAAATACTTTGTAAGTTTTAAAGTGCCATATAAATATAAATTGCTATTATTATCACTGTAGGTCAAAAATGAACTTCCCGAGGGATTTCTTAACTCATGAACTTAAAGGGGCCTGGCAAGCCCAATGCCATTCTTTTAAATGAAGTAGACAGAGCCTAGCTATTTAGATTTGGTATCTATCTATTTGTCTCTTCTCTGAAAAATCAACTGACAGAACTAGAATACTGCTTCCTGTTGCTGGAACTAACCCCAGAACTTCATCATCTGGAGCCTGATGATAACAGAATGCCTCATTCTCAATTCTGATCCCTGGCCCAGAGACACAACTCTGTGGATGCACTTCTGTCCTTTACCCTGCCAAGGCACTGAAAGATTCAGATTCCCAGAGTCACCACAGTGAAAAGACCAACTCTGAGCAAGGGAACAATCTGTCCAAAGCCAGATGTTCCACTAGTGACTCACAGCTATTTCCTAGAAGACTCTGTGACCTTGTGGGAACTGCAGCTTTCTGACCACCCTCTATGTTAAATTCTGCATGTTATTTCCACATAATATACATTTCTTCTCCCTCTCTTTTCTTTCAGATTTACTCTATTCCTGTAACCACTACTCTTCATTAGCACTGATCTCCCTCCTAAGATCCATGATTTTTTGTTGTGCTTCAGTCACATATTTAGGAAACTAGGGGTGATTATTTCAAGAGTCAATCAACAAATTTTCATTGATTGGATGAAATATATGAGATAGTACTGTATAATAGAAAAAGCAACCAGATATCATATCAAAAAACCACAACTCAATTTAAAACTCTGACAGTATGTTATGAGCACATCATTTTGATTATTCTATATTTCAATTTCTTATGAATGAAAATAAATATTCTTGTAAACTAATGCATTGTGGAAAAAAGTAAATTAAAAGTGTTGTGCTATATAAATGAGAGCTATTATTTTTTATCAGTATTTCAATGGAACTGTAATCTGTAGTTTTGGTATTACGTCTATCAGATCACACCTATATTCCACTGCCTTTTCTTGTCTTTCCATGAATCTCCCATAGAGTATCTCTAATTCTAACTTTTTATATGATCTTGAGAAATCATTTAACCATTCTGGGACTCAGTTTCCTCATCTAAAAACTGAGGGATTTAGACTAAATAAATCTAAGTTTCCTTCCAGGCCTAAATCTCTGGTTCTATCTTCAGCTCATCACTTTGGAAGTCTGTCTCTGTTTTTTTTTTTTTTTTTAAATGTATCATAGAGACAAGGGAAGCATTAATGCTGTTCTAGTTATCATCCCTCATTGTTACATGATCAGCTCACTTCTTTTTGGGTCATGTGTGTCCTTTATTATGTCATTCACATGGCTTTTCATTGCTAAGTCATCATATTTGATATACTGTGGCCTACTTACATGTATCATACTTCTTTTCATTGTCATTTGGGAGAGCTAAAACTTTGATTCTTCTGAGATTCTGGTTAAATTAAGTTCATACCTCTGTTGGTCATTCATCTGACTCTGAATATGCTGCCTGCTATAAAAATTCATCGTTAAAGGGATAGTCTACCTGTCAGATCTGTGGAAAAGGGAGGCATTTATGTCCAAAGAAGAATTTGAGAACATTATAAGTTACAAAATGGATAATTTTGATTACATTAAATTGAAAAGTTTCTATTTTAATGACCTAGAAAAAATAACAACAAAATTCATATGGAAAAACAAAAAGTCAAGAATTTCAAGGGAATTAATGAAAAAAAAAAACAAATGAAGGTGGCTTAGCTGTACCAGATCTAAAATTATGTTATAGAGCAGCAGTTACCAAAACCATTTGGTATTGACTAAGGAATAGATTAGTTGATCAGTGGAATAGGTTAGGTTCAAGGGACAAAACAGTCAACAACTATAGCAACCTAGTGTTTGACAAACCCAAAGAGCCCAGCTTGGGGGATAAGAACTTACTGTTTGACAAAAATTGCTGGGAAAATTGGAAACTAATATGACAGAAACTAGGCATTGATCCACACTTAACACCGTACACCAAGATAAGGTCAAAATGGGTTCATGACCTAGGCATAAAGAATGAAATTATTAATAAATTAGAGGAACACAGGATAGTTTACCTTTCAGACCTGTGGAAGAGGAAGGAATTTATGACCAAAGAAGAACTAGATATCATTACTGATCACAAAATAGAAAATTTCGATTATACCAAACTGAAAAGTTTTTGTACAAACAACACTAATGCAGACAAGATTAGAAGGGAAGCAATAAACTGGGAAAACATTTTTACACTCAGAGGTTCTGATAAAGGCCTCATTTCCAAAATATTTAGAGAATTGACTCTAATTTATAAAAAATCAAGCCATTCTCCAATGGTCAAAGGATACGAACAAACAATTCTCAGATGAAGAAATTGAAACTATTTCTAACCATATGAAAAGATGCTCCATGTCATTATTAATTAGAGAAATGCAAATTAAGACAACTCTGAGATACCATTACACACCTGTCAGATTGGCTAGAATGACAGGGAAAGATAATGCGGAATGTTGGAGGGGATGTGGGAAAAAAGGGACACTAATACATTGTTGGTGGAACTGTGAATACAACCAACCATTCTGGAGAGCAATTTGGAACTATGCTCAAAAAGTTATCAAACTGTGCATACCCTTTGATCCAGCAGTGTTACTGGGCTTATATCCCAAAGAGATCATAAAGAAGGGAAAGGGACCTGTTTGTGCACGAATGTTTGTGGCAGCCCTCTTTGTAGTGGTTAGAAACTGGAAACTGAGTGGATGCCCATCAGTTGGAGAATGGCTGAATAAATTGTGGTATATGAATATTATGGAATATTATTGTTCTGTAAGAAATGACCAACAGGATGATTTCAGAAAGGCCTGGAGAGACTTACACGAACTGATGCTGAGTGAAATGAGCAGGACCAGGAGATCATTATATACTTCAACAACAATACTATATGATGACCAGTTCTGATGGACCTGGCCATCCTCAGCAATGAGATCAACCAAATCATTTCCAATGGAGCAGTAATGAACTGAACCAGCTACGCCCAGAGAAAGAATTCTGGGAGATGACTAAAAACCATTACATTGAATTCCCAATCCCTATATTTTTGCCCACCTGCATTTTGGATTTCCTTCACAGGCTAATTGTACAATATTTCAGAGTCTGATTCTTTTTGTACAGCAAAATAACGGTTTGGTCATGTATACTTATTGTGTATCTAATTTATATTTTAATATATTTAACATATACCGGTCATCCTGCCATCTGGGGGAGGGGGTGAGGGTAAGAGGGGAAAATTTGGAACAAGAGGTTTGGCAATTGTCAATGCTGTAAAGTTACCCATACATATAACCTGTAAATAAAAGGCTATTAAATAAATTTAAAAAAAAGAATTTTTGATGCCTCCCTCCAGCCTTCAGAATAAAAAACAAACTCCTCAAAATAAATAAATAAATAAATTGAAAAGTTTCTTGCACAAAAGAAACCAATGCAGCCAAGATTAGAAGGGAAGTAGAAATCTAGGGAAAACTTCTTACAACCATTGTTTCTGAGAAAGGCCTCATTTCTAAAATATATAGAGAACTGACTCAAATTTATAAGACTATAAGTCATTCTCCAATTGAAAAATGGTAAAAGGATATGAACAATTTTTAGATGAAGAAATTAAAGTCTCCTTCTATTCATATAAAAATGCTCTAAATAGCTATGAATTAGAGGGATACAAAATAAGACAACTCTGAGGCATAACTTCACTACTCTCAGATTGTCTAAGGTGACAAGAAAAGATAATGACAAATATTGGAGGGGATGTAGGAAAACAGGGACACTAATGCATTATTGGTGGAGTTGTAAAATGATCCAGCAATTCTGGAAAGCAATTTGAAAGTGTGCCCAAAGGGCTATCATCCACCAGTGTTTCTACTGGGTCTATATCCCAAAGAGATCATAAAATAAAAAAAAAGGACCTATATGGGCAAAAATGTTTGTAGTGGATCTTTTTGTAGTGGCAAGGAACCAGAAATTGCATGTATGCCCATCACTTGGGGAATGGCTGAAAAAGTTATATGAATGTAATGGAATATTTTTGTTCTATAAGAAATGAGGAGCAGGCTGGTTTCAGAAAAGCCTGTGAAAATTTATATGGAATGATGCTGAGTAAAATGAGCAGAACCAAGGGAACATTATACACAGTAATAAAAGATTATGTGATGATAGAATTGGCTCTTCTCAACAATGAGATAATTCAAGGCAATTCCAATAGACTTGGGGTAGAAAATGTCATAAACATCTAGAGAAAGAACTATAGAGACTGGATAGGAATCAAGGCATAGCATTTTCACATTTTTATTTATTTGTTTATTTTTTTCTTTCTCATGGTTTTTACCCCTTTGGTTTGATTTTTCTTGCACATGACAATTATGAAAATATATTTAAAAGAAATGCACATGTTTAACCTATATCAGTATACTTGTTATCTTGGGGAGGGAAAAGGTAAGGAGAAGGGGAGAAAAATGTGGAACACAAACTCTTACAAAAATGAATGCTGAAAACTATCTTTATATGTATTTGGAGAACATAAAATACTACTGAAAATTTTTAAAAATTCATTTGCAAGTTATTTCTTAAGTTTTCATCAAGGATACTGATTGGTGTGTGAATAGACTGTTTTCATGATTATTCTATAGATATAATAATGCAGTTATATGAGCTGGGAATTGCTGATGTCTTTTTGATCACCCTTTTTCATAATGATGCCATTTATAACCTTTTACATTCTTTTGGTATGCACCCACTTTGAAGAACTTGAAGAAGTAATTAAACTACTAAACTTTTATACTGTTCATCAAAAGTGCTGGACTATAGTGTGTGTGTGTGTGTGCGTGTGTGTGTGTGTGTATCCATTTATATGTATATATAGCCTTCATGTCCAGGTAGTATTCATGAACCCTTCTTAATGATTTACCTTTTATTTTAATTTGATTAAACAAATGAAATGAACTTTCCCATGACAGAGACAAGAACTCCCATGTAAAATAACTCAACTGGGCAGCACCCAAGAGAGGGGAGAAATAAAAGAGAATTAAAGTTAGAAAAGAAGAAAATGGGGAGGGAATGGAATAAGCATTTATTAAGTACCTATGGACTGATTTACCATTATTATATCATTTTATTTCAAGTGGAGAGAGAACATAGTGTCATATAACTAGAACTGGAAAATATTTTAGAAATCATCTCATTCACCTTTTCCCTCATTACATCCTGTTTTCCACATGAGAAAATAGCTCTGAGACAATAAGTCATTTTCCCAAGTTCACATAGTGAAGAAATGAGAAAAATCAAGAACACACTTTGAATTTTTAAGGTCATTAACTTCTTCCTTCTCATATTCTTTCTATTCCATTCAGTATGAGAAGAAAAATTCCATTGAATGGTTCTAAGAACAGTTTCTCCGGCCAGTTAATAGGATTCTAGAGCAAAGAGCCAGCTGAAATATTTACAAAAGTTGACTTTTTTTTACATATTTAATACAACTACTAGAAATATCCACATGAATAATGTGGGTGTCGTTATATGCTGTTATGAACTATACAACAACTTGGATCTTTTGTTCATTCAGCATCAAGGGGATACATAATGAGGGTAATCAGAATGTCAGTACTCAAGGAAAAAACGAAGGGATTTTGTCCATAGAACATTCAACTCTCTACCATAAACTCTGAATGACTCTGCAAGTCTTTATCTCTTTTGGACCCTCAACTTCCTCATTTGTAAAGCAATAGGTCTGGGGTAGATAACATTTAAAAAGTCCTTTCAAGTTCAAATATTTATTAATCTGAAATGTCTCCTTCTAACTCATTCCCAAATATCCTTTAGCTGCAAATTCACGTGTTCAACTTATTTTCCTTAATAGGAATTGGAGTCAAATAGCCAAAAGACAGGTATCCTATAGAAGGATTTCTGGAACTTCAAAGTCATCAGTGTGCTGCCACATCTCTCAAAAACAATGTTGTGTCTAAGATTTCTCATTACTTTGCATCATTGGCTCTTCCCCTTCATGGGTTTTACTTGCTCAGTCTCCTGGGTACAAAGTTGCCTTCAGATGAGAAAGTGGCATTTAATAGAAAAAGTTGTGAAACAATAGGAAATAAGGACTGTGAACCTTACTGCATGAATGTCACTTATAGATCTAACAGTCAATCCATTCCGAGGTGGCAATTTCAAGTTCTGATTTGGATAGTGGCTAATCTAAATGACCTTGGTTAGGTCAGTTAATTTCTATGACCTTCACTTTCTTCATCTGTAAAATAAAGACCTGCTTCCCTGGACTGTTGTGAGGGAAAAGCTTTGTAATTTGGTCAATGCTACACACAAATTCTTTGATGAACTATTTTTATAGGGGCACCTCTCCATCTTCAGCTTTGTTTGACCTCTCAACTGTCTCCACAACAAATGAAACAAGAGATTGGCTCTTCTGCTGGCCCTGATTCTTAACTAGGAAATAGTTTCTAATGACAATCCTAGGATCCTGCAGGGAAATCTTAGATGCTGGAAGTAAGCTCCTCTGAGAATATAACCTGAGTACCTGCTACTGGAATTGCCCCTCTCTGTTAAGTTGTTGGCTCAGCAGCACTTAATGATATAGTCCCCACTGTCTACTCGGAGCAATCCCCTGCCTCACAAGGGCTAGGTTACAGATTTACCATCATCAGTGGACCCACACATTAATGACACATGGAAAAAAGTGGATGCAAAGGTCTAATTGAGCTGATCTCTCATCACAGGCCATTTAGCAAAGTTAATAACATAGAGAACATCCATTAATATTTTAATTAAGTAGCCAGGAAGACCAAGCCCACACACTGGAGGAGAAATCTTTGTACCAGAGAGCTTGCCTTACCTCTCAACAACCCCACTTTCTCAGCACTGTAAGGAGACAATATTTGTAATGAAAACAGTTTTAGAATACTGTGTTTCTTATGACATTACCTTGATCTGACTTTAGAAGCATATTGCCTTAGCAAGAGAAGGTTCATGTCCTATAAGCTTTTGGTGTAAGAAATTGCTGAATAGAGCTCATCCTCAGAGCTTAGGAATTTACAATTATGTCTTTGAAATATTACATAACCAATTCATAATTATATGTCACTTGTTTAAGAAGTATACTACCACATGTGAGGAATATGATTTTATAATCATAGTAATATATCACTGAATTTTACAAAATATTTTCCAATCCATTAACTCTTTTCTTTCTTTCCTTAAAAAAAATCACTACCATTTTCTCATGACTCTCCTCCCTTTCTGCCTTCACCTTAGAGAAACTTTCCCTGTAACAAATAAAGTGTTTCCAATAATGTTTGCCTTTCCATCTTGTTAGTTTCCATTACCTCTTTTTTGAGAGACAGCAGGCTGGTTTCACCATTAATTCTCTTAAATTACTATAGCTCACTGCATGATAATCAGAGCTTTTCAGGGTTACTTTCCTTTTAATTATTGTCATATCTATGAACTCTTCAGCTCTTCTTATTGACCTTGGCATGAAGGCCAAATGACTATATTTATCACTATTTTTAATTATAGAAACTAACCATCCAAGCACTGAAGTCACATATTTATTTAAGTGGTGAGTGGTGAGCAAAGGTGAGATTAGCCCTCATAATCTTCTGTAGAACTTTTCCTACTTAGTAATCAAACACATATCTAAAAGACTAGCTTACTAAAAAATATTGTTCAATACTTTGGGTCACCCAGGGCTTCTACGATAACCCTCTGGTAAAGTACTAAAAGTATAGATTACTTGTCAAAGTATCACCTCTCCTCTTTCTAGCACACTACTCCCAAGTTTGGATCTTATTGCTTGCTGGTGGAATCTATCCTTCACTACGAGTAAGAAAGCCTAAGAATCAATATATGATGTCAATACTTTGATGTCATGGCTCAATTCACAAAATCTTATGTAGAATTCTCATGAATATAGAATGTACATTCCCAATCTGTGGTTATAGCCCAAATCAGGGTATCATGAAATCATAATTTTTAGAGGTACGAGGGAAGGGACCTTATGATCAGGAAAGAACTTCAGAACAATTTGAACTTTTCCATTACTGGGCTGAATGTAAAGTGGGAAAGGAGCATTCTTTATCTGTAGTTCAATTCTATCAAAAAAACATTAATTAATTGATAGCAATGGACCAAGCACTGTGCTAGGTGCTGAAGATGCAAAGGCAGAAATGAAAAGAGTCCCTATCATCATGGATATTTATTATTGCATGTGAGCAGATGAATGAATACTAAAAAAATTGGAGGAAAGAGAGCTCTAAAACATTAAAAGAATCAAGAAAAGCTTCACACAAAAACTAGGATTTGAAATGATTTTATAATAAGCTAAAATTTTAAGAGGAAGATGTTAGGCAGTAGTAATTACATATCCAGGCATGAGACACAGCTTGTGCAAAGATGTAGAAATGAGAGATGAAATGACAAGTTCATTGTGAGTAGGCCAGATTGACTGGAATGTAGAATGTAGGATATAATATGAAATAATTCTGGCAAGTTATTCTAGCAACACATCACAAAATACTTAAAGTGTTAGGTTGAATACTTTGCATTTTATCCAAGAAGCAATAGTGGGCTATTGATGTGGTCAGATCTGTGCCTTAAAAAGACTATTTGCAACAATACTATATGATGATCAATTCTGATGGACGTGGCCCTCTTCAACAATGAGATGAACCAAATTAGGTCCAATAGAGCAGTAATGAACTGAACCAGCTACACCCAGAGAGAGAACTCTGGGAGATGACTATGAACTACTACATAGAATTCTCAATCTCTTTATTTTTGTCCACCTGATTTCCTTCACAGGCTAATTGTACAATATTTCAGAATCTGATTCTTTTTGTGCAGCAAACTAACTATTTGGACGTGTGTGTGTGTGTGTGTGTATATATATATATATATATATATATATATATGTTAAAGTATAAGTTATATATATATATATATATATATGTTAAAGTATAAGTTAAACACCACATATATATATATATATATATATATATATATATATATATAAAGTACAAGTTAAACACTATATATATATATATATATATATATAGTGTTTAACTTGTACTTTATATACTTTATATACTGGTCAACCTGCCATCTGGGGAAGGGGTGGGGGGAAGGAGGGGAAAAGTTGGAACAAAAGGTTTTGCAATTGTTAATGCTGAAAAATACCCATGCATATATCTTATAAATAAAAAGCTATAATATAATAATAAAAAAGACTATTTTAAAGCTTTGTGGTAGATAGATTGAATAGAGGACTGACTAAAAGCAGAGAGAACAAGAAGGAAGCCATTGTTTCCAGGACAAAAGATGATGAAAGACTGAATTAAACTAGGATATGAAATCATGGTAGTAGCCATGAAAAAGTGAACTGAACTTAAGTTATGTGAATAAAGGATCGGAAAGGTATTTTATGTGAGTGATATAAAGATTAATTAACTGATTGCACATGATGAAGTAAGGAAAATGGCAGTATTTGGAGGAGAAGAAAATTATTTCTGTTTTGGCAAGTTGAATATGAGATGTTGATGGAATAGCCAGGTAAAGAAGTTTGACAAAATGATACTAGAATGCAGAGAAATCATGGCTCTAAGAACCAGGTATGAAAATTAGTCATAGGGACATCATTGAGTCCAAGGAAACTGTAATGATTATCAAGATTGAGGGTACATGGGCAAAGAGATTAAGGACCTAAAGCAGAACTTTGGTTAATACACAAGGGATGGGGAGATGGATAATGCTATAGCAAAAGAAACTGAGAAGAAGGCATCAGATAGATAAAAAGAGAAAGAAAGCAGTGGCAAAAAAAAAGTCAAAAGAAGAAAGATTACCCCTTTTATTGAAAATATACACATATGTATATTATATATGCATATATACATATCCAAAATATATGTATATATACAGCATATAATGTGTATAAACATGTACATATATATGTATATATACACATGCATGTGTGTAATTGTGCTTATAAAACATATATATATGTATATAAACACCTATATTATGTTTGTGTGTGTATAATTGTGCTTTATATCACTTTCCATAAAAAATTTCTTTATATCTCAATCACCAAAAAGTTTCATTTTATTTAATATCATTATTGGACATCATCTGAGGCTTATAGATCCCATCCCTTTTCACCTCAAGGGGAACTCATTTATATGCAACAACATACAGGTCATTAGTGAGGTCAGGCTGAATCTGCTGACAGTGTAAAGAAGTAAAGACTGATCAAGATGAGGATATGAGAAAAGATGACTACAGTTAGAAATTTAGAAATCTTTGACAACCTTGACTGCCAAACATTGGTAAAACACTGCAATATTTTGCTAAAATGTTTTCGTTAGATACTAGATTTTGGTAAAAATGGCATGGTTAAATGCTAGATACTAAGAGACTAAGTAGTGATTGGGAGGTAAAGAAAAAGAGGAAATGACTGTTAGCAGATTTATTTTCCCCTGTGGATTTGTTTGTCGAAAGGAAAGAGATAGGATTATAGCTTGAGGAAACAGGAAGATCAAATGAGAGTTTTAAAAATGCTGGCTATTTGAACTGTGAGGAGGACAGTCTACAGATAAAATGAAATTACAGATGAAATAGAAAGATGGGATAATGATAAGGATGTTCTCTAGGAGCTTGGATTATATAAGAACAAGGGTTCAAAGCGAGTAGTTGCCATTGGTAGGAGAATGGGCCTAGAGCCTAGAGCAAAGGAAGAAACAAGGTATAACATATTTGAGGTCAGGAATAGGGTTAAGAGAATGCTCATGACAAATGGTCTCAATTTTCTCAGTAAAGTCAGAGGCCAGGTTATGCTGTAAGAGGAACAAGACTCAAGGAGAAGAGGAAAAATGTGGAACTGCCACTATGGGAAATGTAATAAAAAGAAAGAATAAAAATACGGTCTGGAAACAATGAAGTTCCAGGCAAGATTAGAAATCATAAATTTGTAGCTGATTCAGTCAGCACTATTGTCTGACTTCCTCCAATGGTGTTCATTGGCAGATAAGTAGGAATAAAGAAGGCTAGGAATTGGAGTAAACTATTATTGGAATTTGTCACAGAACAAGCAGCAACAAGACAAAATGGATAGAGATACAAGCATAGAGGATAGTGTGTAGCTAAATGGATTAACTAGGATCTGGATTTTGAGAAGAGATCAAAGTAAGAATGATGGATTGGAAAAGCAAGGTAAAGCAGAGGGAATACATGTTGAGGAATTGATAAGGATTGGGTATAGAATCCTTATTCTAAAGGATTGATGACACGAGAGGAAAATGTCAGGATGTTTCAGAGCTCTAGATCTCAGAAATGGGCCAGGTATAGATGATGGTAAAATCAAAGGAATAGTTATTTCTGGATGAAACGAAGATACAGGATAAAATAATTTTGAAACTTTCTGTATTAGATCAAGGCATTTAAAAGGTTTTCAATGTATATGTCTCTAACTGTGATGACAAGGTTTGGGGCAAGGACAATCTGAAAGGTGGATGGTGAGGAAAAAAGAATATAAAACTAATAATGAACACATTGAGACCAGCAGGTGATATATTCGACAGAATACTAGATTAGGAATTGGGAAGAACAGAATTTGAATCCTGTCTTAGACATTTGCTGGTCATGTGATCCTGGGAAATCAATCTGTTCCTCATCTGTAAAATATGAGTAATAACAATAGCATCTCCCTCTAGGGTTGTTATGAAAATCAGATGAACAGCTTGGGTTTTTTTTTAACTTTAAAGCTGTATATAGATGTCAGCTATTTTATTATTACTATTCTTCTATTTTTTCCTTCTCATTCTTAGTGGTAATAATATACACACATTATTCTTAGTGATAATGGTGTTGATGGTAATGGCAATGATGATGGTGATGATGATGAGGAGGATGACGATGTTGATGGTGATGGTGATGATAAGATGCTTAAATGAGAAAAAAAGCCTTAGAGGTCAGTACATGAAATATCTGAAGAGAGAAAGGAGGGCTACGATTCAGGTAAAAGGGGTGAATCTTAAAGGAAGGTAAATTGTTGAGTGAGGGAAAATGGCAGTATGAAGCTAGGAATGAACTTCTCTTTCTTCTGCCCCATGAGTTATAGAGCAGCATGGTACAGTGAAAAGATCAATAGGCCATAAGTCCAAAGACTGGCGTTCAGTTCTCACATTCTCCACTGAATCTGGGAGTCATTTAACTTTACTGGGAATAGTTTCTTCACCTGTAAAATGAGGAATTTGTATTAGGTGGCTTCTAAAGTTTCCTACAGCTTTAAAATGGATCAGAACAAGTACTGGAGAAGGTGGCCAGGTATGAGATGTATTTTTAAGAAATCTATTTTCTTGTTTTTTCAGGAGATATAGAGGATGTGAGGTAGATGTGTCAAGTGAACACACATATGTTTATCAGTGTAATGCCATTGGGCAAAATAAAAGAAAATGGCAAATTGGCATAGTCATTCAGAAGGATAGGGCTAAGGTTGATGGGAATTAAGAGTGTCATATGGTAGCAGGGGAAAAGGATTTCCTTTTGGTGATGATAATAATGATGAAAATAGAAAGAAAAACCTAGAGGCCAGAAGATGACAGTAAACAGAACTTACATGGAAGACTGACTGATTTCTAGAGATTAAGGGAGTAGTAAGTGGGAGTCAGATAGCCATAAGAAGGGGGATGTATGAATTGCCTTGAGCTCCTATCTTCAAAAGTACTGTCATTAAAAAGGATAGTATCAGTTTTTTTTTCTCAAAACACCAAGAATGAGGGATATTGATTTGAGCATCTAGGTCAGCAATTCCCTGGTGATTCTGTATCCCAACTCATTTGTTTTAATTAAATGTATTTTATTTTTAATTTATGGAATAAAACAAGCATTTTCGTAACATAGTATAATAAAAATGATTTCACATTAACTTAACATTTATTTTATACAACATGCTATTCCTTTTAAAAATATATCACAGTTAAGATGTAATTTGTTTTGTTTCCTCCCCTCACCCTAGAGATGACTGTCATTACACATGAATATGTGTGTATACATACTCATAGACATACATATGGATACACATATTAAAACCATTCCATGCATATTTTTAGTAATCTGTTCTTTCTCTGGATGCAGATAGCATCTTCATTCATGTGTCATTTTTAGTTAATTTGGGTATTTATAATAGTCAAAATGACTTAAAAATTGTTCTTAAAACAATATTACTTTTACTGTATTCAGTATTATCTTGGTTCTTCTCATTTACTCTTCATTATATTGTGCAATGTTCATGTATGCTTTTCTAAAATCAATAAGCTCATTATTTCTTTTTTTTTTTTTTTTCTTTTTTTTTATTTAATAGCCTTTAATTTAAGGATTTATAACATGGGAACTTTGGCATCAACAATTGCCAAACCTCTTGTTCCAATTTTTTCCCCTTTTACCCCCCCCCCACCCCTCCCCTAAAATGGCAGGATGACCAGTAGATGTTAAATATATTAAAATATAACTTAGATAACACAAAAGTATACATGACCAAAACATTATTTTGCTGTACAAAAAAAGAATCCCAGACTTCTGAATTATTGTACAATTAGCTTTGTGAAGGAAATCAAAGACAGGTGTGCATTATAGGGACCTGGGAATTCAATGTAATTTTTAGTCATCTCCCAGAGTTCTTTTTTCTGATAGCTAGTTCAGTTCATTACGTTCCATTAGAAATGATTTGGTTGATTCCGTTGCTGAGGATGTTAATCCACTAGGACTGGTCATCATCTAAAATTGTTGTTGAAGATATAATGATCTCCTGGTCCCGCTCATTTCACTTAGCATCAGTTCGTGTGTTCTCTCCAGGCCTTTCTGAAATCATCCTGTTGGTCATTTTTACAGAACAGTAATATTCCAACCTTTTCATATACCACCAGCCATTCTCCAACTGGATGGAATCCATTCAGTTTCCAGTTTTTAGCCACTACAAAAAGGGCCCACAAACATTCGTGCAAATGCAAGTCCCTTTCCTTCTTTATAATCTCTTTGGGATATAATCCCAGTAGTAACACTGTTGGATCAAAAGTAAATTTGATAACTTTTTACATAGTTCCAAACTACTCCAAAAATGGTTGGATTCATTCACAACCCACCAACAATGAATCAATGTCCCAGTTTTCCCACATCCCTCCAACAATCATCATTATTTTTCCCGTCATCCAGCCAAATCTGACAGGTGTGTTAATTTTAGAGTTGTCTTAATTTTTGCATTTCCATTAATTAATGACTTGGAGCATCTTTTTCATAAGGACTAGAAATAGTTTCAAATTTCTTCATCTGAGAATTGTCTGTTCATATCCTTTGACCATTTTTCAATTGGAGAATGGTTTTAATTTTTATAAATTAGAGTTAATTTTATATTTTGGAAATGGAGGCCTTTATCAAACCTTTGACTGTAAAAAAATATTTTCCCAGTTTATTGCTTCCCTTCTAATCTTGTCTGCATTTGGTTTTGTTTGTACAAAAACTTTTCAGTTTGGTATAATGAAATTTTTTATTTTGTGATCAGTAATGATCTCAGTTCTGCTTTTGGTCATAAAACCTTCCCCTTCCACAGGTCTTAGGAAACTATCCTATGTTCCTCTAATTTATTAATAATTTCCCATTCTTTTTATGCCTAGGTCAATGAACCCATTTTGATCTTATTTCTTGGGTGTACGGCCTTTAAATGGATCAATGCCTGTTTCTGCCATATATTGTTCCCCTTTTCCCAGCAATTTTTATCAAACAAAGTTCTTATCCCAAAAAGCTGGGATCTTTTGGGTTTGTCAAAGACCAGGGTTGCTATATTTGTTGACTGTTTTTATCCCTTGAACCTTAATTCCAATTGATCAACTAATCTATTCCTTAGCCAAACCAAAAGTTTTGGAACTGCTGCCTATAGTATAGTTTTAGATCTGGTACAGCTAAGCCAACCATCATTTGGATTTTTTTTTATTAATTCCCTTGAAATTTTGACCTTTTTTTTCCATATGAACTTTGTTGTTATTTTTTCTAGGTCATTAAAATAGTTTTTGGGAGTCTGATTGGTATAGCGCTAAATAAATAGATTAGTTTAGGTAATATTTCATCTTTATTATATTTGCTCAACCCCTATCCAAGAGCATTTAATATTTTTCCAATTGGTTGGGATCAGACTTTTAATTTGTGTGAAAAGTGGTCTGTAATTTTGCTCATAAAGTTTCTGATTTTCCTTTGGCAGATAGATTCCAAATTTTTTATTATTTATCAGTAGTTACTTTTGGAATTTCTTTGTTAACCTTGACTGTTGGATTTTTAGTGATATATAAGAAGCTGATGACTTATGTGGGTTTATTTTATAACCAGCAACTTTTGCTAAAGTTGTGGATTATTTCTAATAACTTTTTAGCAGACCCTGGGGTTCTTCTAAATACCATCATGTCATCGGCAAAGAGTGATAATTTTGGTTTCCTCATTGTCATTCTTATTCCTTTTAATCTCTTTCCAGCTCTTATTGCTATAGCTAGGTTTCAATACAAATATTAAATAAAAACGGTGATATGGGCAACCTTTGTTTCCCCAGACCTTGGCCTGGGAATGGCTGGTTTGTCTCCATTACATATGATGCTTACTGATGGTTTTAAATAGATGCTGCTGATTATTTTTTAAGGAAAAGTCCATTTATTCCCATACCTCAAGTGTTTTTAATAGGAATGGATGTTGGATTTTTCCAAATGCTTTTTCTGCACTATTGAGATGATCATATGGTTTTTGTTAATTTTTTTTGGTTATTGACATGGCCAATTATATTGATAGTTTTCCCAATATTGAACCGCCCCGCATTCCTGGTATAAATCCTACTTGATCATAGTGTATTATCTTGGAGATGATTTTTCGTGGGTCTTTTGCTAATATCTTATTTAAGATTTTAGCATCAATATTCATTAGGGAGATTGGTCTATAATTTTCTTTCTGTTTTCAGCCTACCTGGTTTAGGTTATCAGCCTATGTTGTGTCATAGAAGGAATTTGGTAGGGACTCCCTTTCATTCCCTTATTTTATCAAATAATTTATATAGCATTGGGGCCAATTGTTCTTTAAATGTTTGGTAAAATTCACATGTAAATCCATCTGGTCCTGGGGGATTTTTCTTAGGGAGTTGTTTAATTGCTCGTTCTATTTCCTTTTTCTGAAATGGGACTATTCAAGCAATTTACTTCTTCCTCCGTTAGTTAAAGCCCTGTATTTTGGAGGGTAGTCCCATTTCACTTAGGTTATCAAATTTATTGGCATAAAGGACAAAATAACCCTCTTATTATTTCAATTTCCTTCCCAAGGGGAAAGTTCTCCCTTTTCATTTTAAGGACTACTAATTTCATTTTCCTCCTCCTTTTTCTAATCAGATTTACTAAAGGCTTATCTATTTTATTGGCTTTTTTTCATAGAACCAACTCTTTAGTTTTATTAATTAGTTCAATTTTTTACTTTCAATATTTTTAATTTCTCCTTTTAATTTTAGAATTTTTAATTTAGTATTTTATTTGGGGTTTTTAATTTGGTCTTTTTTAGTTTTTTTAGTTGCAAGCCCAATTCATTAATCTTTTCTTTTCTCTGTTTTATTTTAGGTAAGCCTCTAAATATAAAATTCTCTTATTACCGCTTTGGCTGCATCCCACAAATTTTTGGTATGATGTTCCATCATTGTCATTATCTTGGAGTGAAATTATTAATTGTTCTATAATTTGCTGCTTCAACCAATCATTCTTTAAGATGAGATTGTTTAGTTTCCAATTACTTTTTGGTCTATTTCCCCAACTTTTTGTTGAATGTATTTTAAGATCATGATCTGAAAAGAAAGCATTTACTATTTCTGCTTTCTTGCATTTAATTTTGAGGTCTTTTGTCCTAATATATGGTCAATTTTTTGAATAGGTTCCATGAACTGCTGAGAAGAAAGATATTCTCTTTCTATTCCATTCAATTTTCTCCAAAGATCCAACATACCAATTTTTCTAATATTTATTTACTTTTAATTTCTTTCTTATTTGTTTTGTGGTTTGATTTTTTCACCTTTTGAGAGTGCAAGGTTGAGATCTCCCTACCATTACAGTTTTGTTGTCTATTTTTTCCTTTGCAACTCTCTTTAACTTCTCCTTTGGGGCTGAGGCCATACCACTTGGTGCATATATGTTTAATATTGATATTGTCAATTTTTATGTTAATTTTAGCAGGATGTAGTTTCCTTCCTTATCTCTTTTAATTAGATCAATTTTACTTTTGCTTGATCTAGATAAATGGCTACCCCCTGCTTTTTTTGACTTCACCTGAAGCCATAATAGATTTTTTACCCAGCCTTTTACCTTTTACCTATAATGTATCCCCCTGCTTTAAATGTGTTTTTTAAACAACATATTGTAGGGTTTGACTTTGATCCAGTCTGCTATCTGCCTCCTCTTTTATGGGGGGGAGTTCATCCCATTCACATTTAGGTTAGGAATTAATAAATCTGTATTTCCCTGCCATCCCCTAATAACCCCAGATTGTGTTTACTTATTCTTGCCCCCAACCCTCTTTTCCCCTTTTTAAACTTATGTATCCCCCTTGTTCGATACTTTTCCTCTTTATAATTCCCTCCCCCCCCCCCTTTGAGGTTTCCCCTTTTCCCCCCTTTTCCCTTTTTCCCTTTTCCTTCCCCCCCTGTTTTAATAAGGGAGAGAATTTTTCTAAAAACAAATGTCAACCTTTTTTCCTTGACCAACTCTGATGGAGAGAAGATTCACACAATGTTCCTCCCTCTAAATTCCCCTCAGATATGATAAGTTTCCTTAGCCTCTTTTGTGGGATTTTCCTCTTTTAATTTCCCTCCTTCCCACCTTTATTCTACACCCTTTTCCATATCTTACTTCCCTTTTTTTATTTATATCAATATCAAATTTTACATGTATTTTTTTGTATATCCCAAAACAGAAATACAAATTCTCAAATTATTTTTACCTTTTTCTGCAACCCTTGAGTTCTATTCTTGGAGATCAAATTTTTTGTTTGTTCTGGGTTTTTTTCCAGAAACAAAGGAATTCATTTGTTTCATTAAACGTCCATCTTCCTTCCCCTGGAAGAAAATGCTCCAGCTGGGTAGTTTATTCTTGGCTGCATCCCAAGTTCTTGTGCCCTTCGGAATATCATATTCCAGGCCCTTTCTTTTTCCTTTTAATGTAGAGGCAGCCAGATCTTTGGGTGATCCCTTATTTGGCAACCTCGAAAAAAATGGTTTTTTTTTGGCTGCTTGAAAATTTTTTCCCTTAATCTGATAGTTCTGGAAATTTTCCACAATATTCCTTTTGGGGGTTTTTATTTTAGGGTTTCTTTCAGAAGGGTGTTCGATGAATTCTTTCCAACGCCTATTTTACCTTGATTCTATTACATTCGTTCTCTTTGATGATTTCTTGTAAAATAGTATCTAGGCTCTTTTTTTCATCATAGTTTTCGGAAAGTCCAATAACCTCAGATTATCTCTCCTAGATCTATTTTTTTCCAAGTCTGTCATTTTAGCAAGTAGATAATTCCATGGTTTTTTCCAGTTTGTCATTTTTTTTTTGCTTGACTGATTCTTGCTGGTCTCCAATGCATCATTATTTCCAATTTGTTCAGTTCCAATTTTAAAGAATTTATTTTTTCATTAGCTTTTTTTTACTTCTTTTCTGTATATATGTCCAAAGTTTTGAATGTATTGTTTTGGTCTGTGGAATTTTTTTCCATTTCACTAATTTTTTTTAAAGTGAATTATTTTCTTTTCCCAATTCACAGATCCTACTTCTTTGGTTGTTCTTTTGTCTTTTCCAATTCCACGGATCCTAATTTTCTTGCAATTTTTTTCTTTTCCCACAAATCCTACTTTCTAGTGAATTCTTTATTTTTTTTCCAATTCACAATTTTACTTCCTGATTTTTTTATTTTTCCAACCACCGATTTTGTTTCCCTGCACTTCCTGGGAATTTTTTCTTTTTCCAATCTGTATTTGGGTTGTTGCTCTCTTTGTAATTTCTTTCCTTTCCCCATTTATCTTCTAACCCTCTTTTGAGACTTTTTAATTGGTCTCTTCTATGAGAGCATTATGTAAAGGAGGAACAGTCTGATGCATTTTTTGCTGTTTTGGAGGTTTCCTTCAGGTTTGTTGACCTGCTCTTTTTTCTGTATAAAGCTGTCGAACCTCTTTTTCATCTTTTATTCATGTTTTTGGCCTTTAGGGTGGTCTCCAGGGGCAAGGTTACTAGCCCTCTGCAAGCAGGGAAAGAAAACCATTTCCTCCCAGGGATGGGAGTGTCGGGAGAGTTTTTCCCCAACAGGAAGTGGATTCAGCACTGGCCGAGCTTATCCCCGGCCTTAGTAGGGCTGGAGGGATTTATCGAGCCCTCCAGAGACTAAGTGGGAAATGTCAACCGCCCAGGCCGAGCCTCTTGGGACTGTGAGTATTAGGCAGCTGAGCGAGACTGCAGAACGCAGACAGCCAAAACCTGCCCAGGTCTCTGCCTGGATGCAAATCGGGGCCCTGGAAAAGCCCCCATGGCCCCGCCGAGCCCCCACTGCGCAGATTGGGGCTAACCCGGGCCTGCCCTCCTCCTGCCGCAGGATCACAACCGCCCCGGAAAAAAGCCCCGTACTGCGGGCTGGGGCTGGGCGGCCAGCCCTTTAACCCTCGGTTTGAGACTTTTCCTAGGAACCTAACCTCTCCCCGCCTGGGCCCATTCCTCCCCTGGCCCCGAACCAACCTTTTTTTGGCGGAGACTGCAGAATTTTCGGCCGGTGAGTTGTTCTACTTCTTATTCTTTACGAATTGTAGCAGTCAAGACTATTTTTGAGGCTCGATATAATATTGATAAAGAGGGTAAGAGAAGAGCTTAGAAAGACGCGTGTGTCTTCTCCGCCATCTTGGCTCCGCCCCCCCAAGCTCATTATTTCTTACAGCATATTAGTATTCCATCAAATACTACCTATACCTATTTTAAGAGGTCATCAAAAGCATACCAAGAGCTTAAAGACCAAACTGGTCTCAGAGTCAATTAGAAATATAATTTTCTGCCCCTTAACATTATTGTAGAACTGGAGGGGAACTTAGAGGCCATCAAGCTCATTCACTTCATTTTACAAATGAGTAAACCAAGGTCCATAGATGTTAAAGTGAAGCATCCAGAATTATTTAGCTAGCAAATGTCTAAGGCAGGATTTGAATTCAGGTCTCCTTACTTCAGAGTTCACTAAAGCCTATAACTGCCTCCTCAACTTCCCTGAGCAGGCATCAGCAATTTCACAGTTCTAATCAATTCTGGAAAAGTTTCAGAGTATCCTCTTGGCCACTGAAGAAATGCCTAGTTTCTCTAATAGTATTCCATTAGGGGATGTTAGAAAGAATAGGAAAAATTTAGGAAGTTATCTTCCAAGCTCTGGAGCAATGATAGGTAAAAAGAGAAGCTGGAAGCATGGAGCAAATGCTCAGCCATTGGCTAGAAATATCACCTGCCAGTTGTCCTTAGGTTTAAAAAGAGATTTTGTAAAGAAAATGAAATACAAAATGACTACCATGTCATGATGCGCTCCATTTCATCAGTTGCTGGCAGGCAGGACATGACTTGCTTTTTTATCTCACACAGTATTTCAAAAGCTCTTTAGCATTTTCTGAAGAGCGATGCCATTTGTCACATATAGAAAGACCTTACAAGAGTCAATACTCAAGGGAAATATCTCTATATTAAGATGCTTACCCCAAATTCTAAACCTCTGAGAATAGGCTCACCCTTTACTCCTTGGTATGTGGCTGGAACTTGGCAGAATTCTGATGTTATAAAATTTGTTTTCAGAACCTCCTCAAAATCTTTGAATTCTTCTCCCACCAATGGCATCCTTCCCAACCTTTCAATGGTCATGGCTTGGGCTTTCTTTTAATGGCTCTGCTAAAACTCTTTTTCAATCCCTTAATTTGAATTTAAGTTTTTGTGTTGTTACTTCTTCAAACATTTGCATTTTCTCTCACATATTAGTGTCAAATAAAGGATTTTTTTCCCTAAATGAAAAGTTTTGGGGTAAAACCCAGCAAACTAGCAAGTTACTTTGGGAAGCAGACACATATGTCCAGAATTCCTAAAATCATACTAGGTAGGTGGCCCCTGCTATGGGCATCAGTGAAGCAAAATAGAAAGATCATTAGATTAGACCCATCAGATTTTGATTTAAGGCCTGATTATATCATTCAGTTTACCCTTTCTGGGCTTCAGATTCTACATTGTTAAATGATAATGATACCTAGTCTGTCAACTCTTCACATTACTGTGAGAATGAAATGAGATTATAGTTGTAAACTGGAAAGCCCCAGGAGGAATACATTGTTCCTATATGTTTTTCACCCTCTGCCATAGGAGCTCACTTACTTCATTTTCTTTATTGCCAGGAAAAAAAGTAAAAAGATAGCTTAAATTCTAGACCCTGAAAGATAGTTAGGAGCTCTCTTTGCCAAAATTCCTTCAACATATCCCTTCACAAAAGTCACAGAATTCCATTGCTGGAAGAAACCTCAACGACCATTTATTTATTTAGTCTAATGTATACCTGAAAAAGATTTCCTCTATATTATTACCTACTGTTGGGGTTTAGCCACCAAATATGAAAAGAGTGTTACCTCAAAAAGTACAAAGGGGTTATGGGCCAGTATCGGTCTCAAAAGAATTTGTAGGCTTAAATCTCTTCCAAATCAAGGGGCAATATTCATCTAGCCACCAGGGACCTCATCACTACCAAAAAGAAATTCAGTCTTTTCTTGAATCTGAAGTGAGAGGGAATTCATGACCCACCAATGATTCCTTTTTATTTTTCAATAGTTATAATTGTTAGAAAGTATTTTTTTTTCTTTATTTGTTTGTCTCCTACCATAAAGTCAAAATTTGTCCCTTTCTTTCCAGCACTCCAAGTTCTACTTTCTGAAGGCTTGCAGAACAAATCTATTCTCACTTTCATCTAATATACTTTCTAATATTTATAGCTATCCTGTCCACACTTCTTTCACCTCTTTACCGTAGTGTTTACTTTTCCAGGTTAAAGATTTTTACTGCCCCATTCAGTTTCTTTAACAAATCTCCTTTTGGCTTTTTATTGTCCCAATTGATTATCTCTAGAATGTTTCTGTCAGTGTCCTTTTTAAAAAGAAGGGCCCAGAACTGAACAGAAAATTCCAAATGTAGTTGATGGTGGCCAGGGCAGAGAACAGGCATGATTATCTCCCTAATTTTTGTGACTCTAGATATATTAATTCAAATTATGATTACATTTATTTTTTTAACCTTCTGGGTCTCACTGTTTTCTCATATCAAGCTTGCTTTCCACCAAAATTCTTAGATCTTTTCCAAATGGACTTCTATTATGCTTCCCTCATTTTACATTTGTGAAGTTGATTTTTTAAACATATATGTATGCCTTAATATGTATCCTTATCAAGTCATTTTTATTCCATTTGGCCCAATATTCTAGCCAGTTGAGATCTTTTTGATTCTCCATACTTTCCTGGATTTCTTTTTTCTTCCACTTGTATTTACATATATTTTAAAAATCTTTTCAAAACTTAGAGTCAAGTACAATTTATAAATCTATATACTTAGAATAGACAGCCTGCTGTTTATTCTAGATTTGGATTTATGAGTCTCTGAGCACAGGCCTCAAAGCAGAAAAGTTGGAGGGGGAAGAAGCTTTTTATAAATATGGACTTCCCTTTTTCTCTTTGGACTCCATGAAGAGTCTGGTTCCTGCTTCAGTTCCACCATACTAGACCTACAGCATGGCTTGTTTTGCTAGAATGAGGGAAAGAAAAATCAAAAATAGATACGGTGAAGGGTCCTCAAAAGAGGGATTTAATAGCCCTTGTGGAATAATAACCAGACTAGGCTTTAATATATATCTTAGGATGTTACAAGGACAATATGTGGCACATATGGGACAAGTGAAAAACAAAGGCTAAAGTAAAAGAAAGACAAGCTGATTATTTTAGGAGATGAAAGTTGCACAGAATTGTACCTGACAGTTAAATTTTTTTCTATTGGTTGGAAGGAGTTATCAGCTAAGATAAGGTTCATTGCCTGAAATAATTGAGTTTTTTTTTTTAACTTTTTCTTTCCTTATTTGATTTGAAGAAAGGAAAATAGAACTATAAAAGCAAAATTAAATTTTAGCTTTGGGCCCCCATGACCAACTTTTGTCATATTCACATAATAGCAATGACAAAAAAGAATCATTTTAATATCTATGACCTTATCTATGTACCTTTCTCATAATTCCAAGATCCAAGTAGGTTTAGATTATCCATACTGAACAGACTAACAAATAGTGGACAATTAGCTAGTGCTAGTGGCAACATTATAGATCAGACCTTTACACCACATTACAAAGAAGTAATAATAATGGAGATTTTTACAATCCACTAATGTTTTCAAATTATTTTACATTATATTGTTGTCCTTGTTGTCCTATCATTGTTTACCTTATGTTGTTTGTCCTTTATTCTCATAAAGGATTAAGACATCAGGAAAATGATGTCATGACTTTTAAGTAAATTGGATTTAAGTTGAGACAGGACTGTGCAAAATCACTAAATTCACTCTTTTTTCCTTAGACATCTGAGTCCAGTGGCAAGAGCTAAAGATGTTTAGAAGCAAGATGTTTGGAAGCAAGAGCTTCCAGTGGAAGACTAAAGATGTTCATCAGTATAGTATATCAATTCCATAATGCCATGCTTGTCCCAGTTTTGGACAATAGGCTCTTGAGCTTTCCCAGTTATCAATGGAGTGAAACAAAATTGTGTGCTTGCTTCCATGCTTTATAGCATGATGTTATCACTCATGTTGTCAAATGTCTTCAATAAGGACAGTCATGAAATCAAAGTTAGCCACCACACTGATAGCAAATTCAACCCAAAACAAGAGAGAGGGTGTTATGTTAATGCATGATTTTTTGTTTGCAGATGATTATGCAGCCTCCAAAACTGAGATGCAACAAATTATGAATCAATTCTCTGCTGCTTGTGCTAATTTTGGACTAACAATTAATACCAAGAAAACACAGGTGCTACATAGACCAGCACATCATCATCCATATGTGGAGCCATCAGTTATAGTAAATGGTGAAGTTTTGAATGTTGTGGATAAGTTCACTTAACTTGGCAGTATACCTTCCCAGGAAGTCAACATTAATAATGAAATTGCATTGCCAGAGCTAACTCAGTGTTTGGGAGGATCTGTGGGAGTGAAGAGATATTAGACTGATCACCATACTGAAAGTCTACAGAGCCATTATACTGACCTCATTGCTGTGTGCTTGGGAAACCTGAATTATATACCAATGCCATGCTAGGAAATTGAATCACTTCCATTTGATTTGTCTTAGGAAGATTCTGAAGATAAGCTGGAAGAATAAGATGCCAGGCACTGAGGGACTTTCTCAAATTAAACTACCAAGCATTCCAACTCTACTGCAGAGAGCACAACTCTATTGGGCTGACCATATTGTTTGAATGCCAAATATATACTTGCTAAAAAAATATTTCATGGAGAACTCACACAGGGCAAGTGCTCACAATGTGGTCAGGAAAAGCGATACAAAGCACTCTCAAGGTATCCCTTAAGAACTTCAGGACTGATTGTATGACATGAGAGGCACTGGTATACAGTGTCCGATGATTGTGTCCCAGAATGATGTGCCCTCATCAGAGAAGGTGCTGTGCTCTATGAGCAAAGCAGAATTGAATTAGCCCAAAGAAAATGCAAAATGCATAAAATTAGAAAAGCTACTCCAAATGTTAGTATGGACTATTTATGTCCAACTTGAGGCAGAGCACTCTGAGCTTGTATCTGTCTGATCAGCCTCAGAGGATACACTGTAACTCAATTCTAACAGTGATATCATTTTGGTCCTCTTTGAAAATGAGGAGTAACACTAACATTAACTATTTATGTCCAACTTGAGGCAGAGCACTCTGAGCTTGTATCTGTCTGATCAGCCTCAGAGGATACACTGTAACTCAATTCTAACACTGATATCATTTTGGTCCTCTTTGAAAATGAGGAGTAACACTAACATTACTATTACTGCTACTGGTGCTACAATTATTACTGCTGCTGCTACTACTGCTGCTAGCATTTATATAGCACTTGGGGTTCGTAAAGCATGTTACTTATCTCATTTGATCCTCACAACAATCTGATAAAAGAAGTATTGATATATACCCATTATAAAGGTATAGAAATTGAGGCATAGAGAGATTAAGTGACTTGCTTACGGGCATTCAGCTAATATCCTTGATAGGCTTCATACTCAGATTATCCTAAATCCAAATTCAATTTTTATCTACATGTATCATTTATCTTTGCTACATAGAGCCTCTTTTCTTCTTCCACCTTTCCCAGAATGATACAAAGGGAATCACTGACACATTTGAGAGAGAAGGGTAACTAAATTCAAATAATATGCTTCCCTCCTGTCTAGAGTATTTTTATTAGAGCTTCAGAAGGTGGATCAATTAAATAAGTGTCATATAGAGGAGACACAGCTAGACAATGGTTCATGTGAAAAATACCTGAAGGTCATAGAGGTTCAATATGAATCAACAATGTGACATAAAAATTTAAAAAAAATTATCTTGGGCTGCATTAATCAAAAAATATACTGCTCGAAAAACAGAGATGAGAATCTCAGTGAACTCTCCTCTGGTCAGAATATATTTGTAAAATTGTGTTCAATTTTAGCAACCACATTTAAGGATGGAAGGGGATGCTAGCACCCAGGATACCTCAGAATCAGCGAGAGTCAGGATAAGCAAAAGTCCTTAGTCTTTATTCTTAGAATTTAGGGGCAGAAGTGAAGGGGATGGAAGAGAATCTCTGCAACTGCCTTCTTCCTCCTCTACCACAAAAAAGCAATCCTAGCTCATCTTACTCCACCCCTTAGTCCCTCCTCCAGTCCTCTGTATACACCAATCATTTAGCCAGCACAGGATAGTGGGAAGGACCATTTTCCAAGCATATGCCCATAGAATATTGTCCAATCAGTAATTAGCCCTAAGTGCTTGAACTGACCTCAGTGCAACGACTCAAGAGTTTCAGCCCTCTACAAAGGGAGACATTGATGAGATGAGCACATTCAGAGGAGATGATAGAGAAGTCTGACATCTTTGCTGATTTAATAGAAAAATGCTTCATAGACAAACCATTTGAACAGATTTTCAGTCCCAGAGAAAAAGCGAATAACATAAATTTGGCATATATCTGTTAAAGAGCACTTAAATTTGATTGAAGTGATTGATTGTTAGCACAAATATAAGAAATCATTTCATAGAATTGGAATGTTATTATCAGAAGGAAGTTCTGTAGTTATGTAGTTCAGCAATGTCAACCTCAAGTAAAAACAAGGGCCTTTAAACTAGACATAAGGATCTTTGTAGGCTCTGGGACTTGGAAAACTACATATCAATACTATATATATTTAATTATATTTGTATTTGTTTTGTTAAGTTTTTCCCAGTTATATTTTAATCTAGATTATGGCAATACTCAAGAGTGTTGCAGGCTAAAAGTCCTTTCTTTCTTTTCTTTTTTTTTAAATAGTGGCTTTCATGTCCATTTTATATTAATAATGCTGATCTAGTTCAACCCCCACCTAAAACATGAATTATATCTATTATGTCCTTATTAAGTGGTTATGTAGTGCTTATGGAAATTCAGTATTTTTCAAAGGTATTCTATTTTTGGACTACTCCAATTATTGGGGAATTTTTCCTCAAATTCAATGAAAATGTTGTCTCTCTATAACTGCCACCACCTAGTTCTTCTTTGTTCTTTCCTTGGGGTCATACAGAATGTCTAATCCTTTTTCTGACTATTAGCTACTCAAGAAATTGAAGGTAGTTTCTATGGCTTCTTCAATATTTTTTTTTTCTCTAGCGTAAATCACCAGTTTCTTCAATTGCATCATAACATGATTTTGAGCCTTTTCTCCTATGTTTCAGATAAGAGTTGCACTATAAATGAGCTTGATGAGTTTGTGATGGTAAAATTCTGCTATGAAATGACCTCTATCCTTGGGTTTAATAGTCAATCTTCCCCATAAGGAGGGTAATATTTTATAACTCTATGAAATGACCTCTCTCCTTGTGCTTTATAGTTCATCTCCCTCATCAAACAGAAGTGTTTAAACCATCAGATACTAATTGAATCTTTGACTTGATTTGACCTCTCTCACCCAAGAAAGAAGTATAGGGGCCACCTGTAGTTCCTTTCATAGACATTTTGTTCATTTTCATTCTGGTTCAATTTCTCCCTATGTAGGCAAAACTTTCATTCTTAGGTGATCACCATATTAATGCTGAACCCAGTAAGGACAGCCAGTCTACTTCAGTTCAGGACTCCTAACTCAAGTTTTTCTAGTATTACAGATGGGTAGGACACCACACCTGAGTAACAAGTCATTATTAATTTTCATATTGGAATTTACCTAATAGCATATATGCCATAATATAATAACAGCTAATATTTGTTTATTCATTTTTCATAAGTAGTTGGCTCTTTAGTGACCTCCCCCATGCATGCTCCCTGCAAAGTAAATGGAGTATCATGTAAAAAAAAATCATAGTAGAAGGAATATAAGATCTATAAAAAAATTTAATAAATAATTATAAAATATAGTAAGGATATGTTATAATTGTGTATTATAATAACATAATATTAATAATCACACACTATAAGAATATCCTATTAGTAATCATGAAACAGTAATATTTTATTAATAATCACATGATATATCCCTATATTCATGCTCACCTGCATTTTTGATTTCCTTCACAGGCTAATTGTACAATATTTCAGAGTCTGATTCTTTTTGTACAGCAAAATAACGGTTTGGTCATGTATACTTATTGTGTATCTAATTTATATTTTAATATATTTAACATCTACTGGTCATCCTGCCATCTGGGGGAGAGGGTGGGGGGTAAGAGGTAAAAAATTGGAACAAGAGGTTTGGCAATTGTTAATGCTGTAAAGTTACCCATACATATAACCTGTAAATAAAATGCAATTAAATAAAAAAAAAATAATCACATGATATGATGCTATATTAATAACCATACATTCTACTGGTATTACATTAATAATCATTTGATATTATTATATTAATCAACATTAATACAATAATGGTATATTAATAATTATGTATAAATAATATGTAATATAATAATAACAATAATAATGAAATAAAGTCTTGATTTGTTACCAATAATTTCCAGCTAATAATCTCTCAATTAACTTATTCCTCACACTACCTTTTTTTACCCTA
Organism: Sarcophilus harrisii; assembly: GCF_902635505.1. Lineage (NCBI taxonomy): Eukaryota > Metazoa > Chordata > Mammalia > Dasyuromorphia > Dasyuridae > Sarcophilus > Sarcophilus harrisii. The sequence goes on from NC_045427.1 coordinate 604,210,705, forward strand.
ATAAATTATTTATTGTGTAGTAAGAATTTATTTTGTCAATTCAATTCATCAACAAATATTTACTTAACATTACTTTGTGTCTAGAGCTAATTCTGGCCAACAGGATGATTTGGTTCATCTCATTGTTGAAGAGAGCCACGTCCATCAGAATTGAGCATCATATCGTATTGTTGTTGAAATGTATAATGATCTCCTGGTTCTGCTCATTTCACTCAGCATCAGTTCTGTAGCTCTCTCCAGGCCTTTCTGAAATCATCCTGCTGGTCATTTCTTACAGAACAATAATATTCCATAACATTCATAGACCACAACTTATTCAGCCATTCTCCAATTGATGGGCATCCATTCAATTTCCAGTTTCTAGCTACTACAAAAAGAGCTGCCACAAACATTTTTGCATATACAGGTCTCTTCCCCTTCTTTAAGATCTCTTCGGGATATAAGCCCAGTAGTAACACTGCTGATCAAAGGGTATGCACAGTTTGATAACTTTTTGAGCATAGTGCCAAATTGTTCTCCAGAATGGTTGGATATATTCACAATTCCACCAACAATGTATCAGTGTTCCAGTTTTCCCACAACCCCTCCAACATCCATCATTATCTTTTTCTGTCTTCCTAGCCAATCTGAGAGATGTGTAGTGGTATCTCAGAGTTGTCTTAATTTGCATTTCTCTGATTAATAATGATTTGGAGCATCTTTTCATATGAGTAGAAATAGTTTTCATTTCTTTATCCAAAGGTTCATATCCTTTGACCATTTGTCAATTGGAGAGTGGCATAATTTCTTATAAGTTAGGGTCAATTCTCTATATATTTTTGGAAATGAGGCCTTTTTCAGAACTTTTGACTATAAAAATGTCTTCCCAGTTTATTGTTTCCCTTCTAATCTTGTCTGCATTAGTTTTGTTTGTACAAAAACTTTTTAATTTGATATGATCAATATGTTCTGTTTGGGGATCAATAATGATCTCTACTTCTACTTTGGTCATAAATTCCTTTCTCCTCCATAGGTCTGAGAGGTAAACTATCCTATGCTCTTCTAATTTATTTATAATCTCATTCTTTATGCCTAGATCATGAATCCATTTTGACCTTATCTCGGTGTATGGTGTTAAGTGTGGGTCAATGCCTAGTGTCTGCCATACTAGTTTCCAGTTTGCCCTGAACTTTTTGTCAAACAGTGAATTCTTATCCCCAAAGTTGGGTTGTTTGGGTTTGTCAAACACTAGATTATTATAGTTATTGACTATTTTTTTCCTATGAACCTAACCTATTCCACTGATCAACTACTCTATTTCTTGGCCAATACCAAATGGTTTTGGAGACTGCTGCTTTATAATACAGTTTTGGATCTGGTACATCTAGGCCACCTTCATTTGATTTTTTTTCATTAGTTCCCTTGAAAGTCTTGATCTTTTTCTGGATATGTACAAATATATTGTATTTAACATATATTTTAACATATTTAACATGTATTGGTCTACTGCCATCTGGGGTAGGGAGTAGGAGGAAGGAGGGGAAAAACTGGAACAAAAGGTTTTGCAAGGATCACTGCTGAAAAATTACCCATGCATATATCTTGTAAATAAAAAGCTATTAAAAACCATATATGTTCACTTTGTTGTTATTGTTTTAATTTCTTGGTGATTTTCCTTTTTACTATAACTCTTCTTTCAAACATGACCAATGTGGAAATATGCTCAGTATGACTGTTCATATATAACCCATATCAGATAACTCCATCTTGGGGAGTGGAGAGGGAGAAAGAGAAAGAAAAATGAAAATGAAAATCTTACAAGATGAAATGTTTAAAATTATATTTACATGTAATCAGAAAAAAGCAAAATTGGAAAAAATGTATTAATGTCCCAATTTTTCCACATCTTCAGTATTTGTTATTTTCCTTTTCTCTCATGTTAACCAATCTGATAGGTCTGAGATAGTATCTCACAATTGTTTTAATTTACATTTTCCTAATTAGTAGTTATTTAGAGGAATTGCCTTATGATTAGCGACCGTTTTAATTTCTTCTATAAACTGCCTGTTCACATTCTTGCATTATAAATTTAAAATAAATATTTATGTGACAAAGTTGAGTAATCAAAGAGGGAATGTATGTAGAAGACCATTTAATGAGGCATGGTACACTGGAAAAAATAATGACTTGGAGTTTTTTGATTTTGGGTAAATCACAATCTTCTTGGGCTGCAGTTTCCATCTCTATAACATGAGGGGTTAGATTTGGCAGAATCTATATCTCCTTAGAGTACTAAATTATGATCCTATGTTAATGTCATGGCAGTATATTATATCCCACCCATACAAAAAGATGTATACTGGTAAATAGTTAGTAGTTATGTGGCCATAGATAGCTCTGACTTCACCTCTAATGGTCTATGTTCTTCCTCAGTAAAATGAGGATAATTATATCACCTATCTCATAGGACAATTGCATTAAATGGGCTTTTGAAAATCTTAAATCACATGCAAATGCAAAATATTATAATTAAACCAATATTCAATTTGGAAAGCTTTTTTTCCTGTTGTTTTTTTTTTTTTTTTTGGTTCCAATACCAGAAATGTTACTAATACCAAGTGTGTGAATGCTAGCAAATCACTTAATGTCTTTCAGTTTCTACATCCAAAACATGAGGAAGTTGGATTGTATTATCCTTAGGGTTTCTTCCAGCTCTAAATCCAATGTTCCTATGATTTCTGGAAACCAGTCAGAAATCTGGTACAGAGAGATAGGAGATTTCAACTATTTGTATGTCTGCATGAATCTGCCTTCTGACAAAAACTGCCAGCTGCTAATTTCCTGAGTTCCTTAATGATAATTTCATTCTTCAAGATGGGAAAAACTGCTACTTTGGGCCTGATTCTGACCAATTAAGAGGAATTAGTTGATGAAGTAGAAATGAAGGGAACTTTGGGAGGAAGCAGCCATACAATCTCAAAGCTTTTTATAGTAAGAAAGAAGAAAACTAGGCAGTGTAACATGGAACTGAGAAATCATAGGAAGTATCCCATGGCTTCAAATGCTATATGGGAAGGCACCCCAAGAGGGATAGGAAACAATCAAGAATAAAATTCCGAAAAAACAAGGTAGATTATTTTGATAAAGAAAATTAAGAAAATGAAAAAAAAAAGTTTAAATATACAAGGAAGTCACAGTTGGATTTAAATTTTGGAGGGAAAGAAGTGAGGAAGGGGAAAAAGAGAAGGTGGAAGAGAAGGAGAAGAAAGAAGGAGAGGAGAAGGAGGATATTCTGGAAAGTAGAGGCACTAGGATTATAATCAAGAATCACCTGACTAGTAAAAATTAGTATAATCCTTCAGGGGAAATATGAAGATTCTATAAACTAGATAATTTTAAGCATTAGTGATGAAAAGATTAGAGCTTAAAAGAAAACTTGATTTTCAAATACAATATAAGTATAAAAAGAGAAACAGAAAAGAGAAAACATAAGGGATTCAATAAGGTCAAACTCTTTATCTCCTGCAGAAGATTAATACTTATAACTTTTAGAAACTGTATTATTATTGGGACAGTTAGAGGGAATATATATAAACTGGAGATGCAACTATAAGTTGACTTAGATAAAATTATATTCCCCAAAAAAATTAAGGGGTGAGAAGAATGATTGCGTGGAATAAGAGAGAAGGGAGAGGTAGAATTGGGTAAATTATCTCACATAAAGAGACACAAAAGACCTGTTACATTGGAGGAGATATGGGAAAGTGAGCTTCACTAGAACTTTATTCTCATCAGAATTGGCTCTAAGAGAAAATAACATACACACTTAATTGGGTGTAATTTACTTTACCATGTAGGAAAGTAGGAGAAGAGAAAGGTAGCACTTACAGAATAAAGGTGGGGGAGGCAATGATCAGAAACAAAACACTAGTGAGGAGGGAAAGAGTGAAAAGAAAAAGAGACACAAAATGAAAGAAACACTCAGAGAGAGACAGAGAGACTCAGAGACTTATCAATAGGGAAAATAGGGTGAAGGAAAAAATATAGTTACTAATCATAACTAGGTATATGAATGGGATAAATTTACTCAAAAATGGAAGTGACAGCAGATTGAATTAAAAACAAGAATGGTAACATATCTGAAGCAAAGAAATATACACAGAGTATAATATGGGATCAGAGCAGAATCTATTGTGCTTCATCTGAAGTAAAAAAAATAAGGGTAGTAATTCTGATTTTAAACAAAGAAAACCATTTCATTAAAAGGTTCCATAGAAAATGAAGCAATATCAATTCTAAATATATATACACCAAGTGGTATAGCATCCAAATTCTTAGGAAAATTAAGTGTTACAAAGAGAAATAGACAGAAAAATTATACTAGTATGTGGGGGAAGACCTCAACTTCCCTTCTCAGAATTAGGTAAATCTAACCATAAAATAGATAAGAAAAAAGTTAAGGAGGTGAATAGGGTTATAGAAAACTTAGATATGATTGAGCTCTGGAGAAAACTGGGGATAGAAAAGAATATACCTTTTGCTCAGCAGTACATGGCATCTAGACAAAAATTGACCATTTATTGAGGTATAACAATCTCATAATCAAATGCAAAAATGCAGAAATATTTTCAGATCTTGATGAAATAAAAGTGACATGCAATAAAGAGCCATGGAAAGATAAACTAAGAACTAACTGGAAAGCAAGCAATCAAATCCTTAAAAAATTGAGTGAGTTAAACAATAAATCATGGAAACATAGAAATAACTTCATTCAAGAGACAATGTTGTGCCACAGTTCCCTTATATTGTTCTGACTCAGTTTCCCTAATTGTTCTGTGTCAGTTTCCATAAGTTGTTCTGCCTCAGTTTCCCAGAATTGTCCTGCCTCAGTTTTCCCCAATTATTCTACCTCAGTTTCCTTGAATTGCTCTGCCTCAATCTCCCTGGTTGCAATTCCCCCTTTCTGCTCATTAGAGATAATTAGGGCTGTGGAGATCTAGCATTCCAAAAGATAAGATTCCAGATGTCCCATCTCAGATATGAAATTGACATTGTCTATATCTCTAAGTTTCAGACTTTCTGGTTCTACTTAGACAACTTCTAAGTCCTCCCAATTTGTAAGAATTTATGGTTCTACCCTCAACCTATCAGAACTGGATTGATGGTTCCTGCCTAGAGATTCCAGGTCACTAGAATTTAGACCCCACCCCCCTGCCTTTGTGTATCTACCTGAGCTTAGAGCCATATATATGTCATGGTAAACTCACATTGGCTCCTGGATACTTTGAGACATCAGCCCTGGGGGCAAAATGCCCCCAGTACAATCTCTCCCTCTCAAATAAAATATTAAAAATTCTCTAATCTCTATCTTGCCTCAGTTTCTCCAGTATTACAGATAGTAATGAGACAACATAGCAAAATTTATGGGATGCAGCCAAAGCAACTCTTAAGGGAAAATGTATAATTGTAAAAGCATACATGAATAAAATAGATAAAGAGGCATTCAAAATGCCCAAAATATGGGCAGGCAGCTACAAAAAGCTAGGAAAAGGACAAATTAAAAATTTCCAATTAAGTACCTAAGCAGAAAAGGCTTTTGATAAAATATGACATACATCCCTATTAAAAACACCAGAGAGTATTCTGGGAAGATGATGGAGTAGGTCAGAAAAAAAAAAAAAAAAAAAAAAAAAAAACCAGAACATTGCCCCAATCAGAATATAAACTATGGAAATAAATAAAAGTCAAATAACTCAGTTTTTATATTACCTAAGGAAATCTCCAGGAAAGATCTAACTTCTAGAACAGAAGGTCAGCTTGCATGAAGTTCAAACACCTTCCGGTCAACTCTGAAGAATCAAAAAACAATGAGTTCTGAGAGAGTAAGATCATTTACCAAACAGCTTAAGCAAGAGTAAGATATGTGGCAAAAGAATAGAAAGGAGATTTAAATTAAGTTAAGCCCTGGGGATAGACCACAGAAAATAACAATAAGAAGAATCTCAGGCTTGGAGCATTGTTACCCATATCTAGAGACTACAACCTGATCATACCAATAGCTGTGAAGAATGAAATAAAACAAAAATAAATAAATAAAAATGAACAAGCAAAGGAGAAAGAGCCTAACTATACATAGCTACCATGGGGATAGAAAAGATCAGAGCTCATATTCAGAGGAAGATAATAAAACTTTAAAAAGTCATTTTTTCAATGAGAAACATCAAAAAATGATCCCAAACACAAAAAATTTTAAAAGGACTTTAAAAATCACATGAGAGGTTAAAAAAAGTCTCCCAAAGTAGAGCAATCTAAGAAAATCAAGAAAATTATGAATGGAAAGCAACTTCAAATAGGGAACCAGGAACATAAGAAAATAATTTCGAAAAATTGAACAAGTTATTAATGCATTATCTAAGAAAAAGTCTCCAAGGCCAGATGCATTCACAAGTGAATTTTACCAAACATTTAAAGAACAGTTAATTTCAATATTATATAAACCATGTGCAAAAATAGGTAAAGAATTAGTACTACCAAATTCTTTCTATGATACAAACATGATCTTGATACCTAAACCAGGAAGGTCCAAAACAGAATGAATATTGATGCGAAAATTTTAAATAAAATACTAGCAAAGAGATTATAGCAAATTTTCCCCAGAATAATACACTATGACCAAAGAAGATTTATGCCAGGAATTCAGGGCTAGTTCAATATCAGGAAAACTATTACATAATTGACCATATCAAGAACAAAACCAACAAAAATCATAAGATAATCTCAATAGATGTAGAAAAAGCTTTTGACAAAATACAGCCCCCTTTGCTATTAAAAACACTAGAGAGCATAGAGATAAAGAGAAATTTCCTTAAAATAATAAGCAGTATATACCTAAAACTTACAGCAAGCATTATTTGTAATGGGGAGATGCTGGATACATTCCCAATTATATCAAGGAAGAAACAAGGATACCCATTATCACTAATGTTATTCAACATTGAAAAAGAAATATTGGCTTTAGCAATAAGAAGAGAAAAGGAAATTAAAGGAATTATAATAGGCCATGAGGAAATAAAACTATCATTCTTTGCAGATGATATGATGATATACTTAGAGACTTCTAGAAAGTCATTCAAAAACCTACAGGAAACAATTCATAGGTTAGGCAAAGTTGCAGAATATAAAATAAACCCATACAAATCATCAGCATTTCTATATATTACTGACAAAGCCCATTAGCAAAAGATAGAAAGAGAAAGTCCATTTAAAATTATGTAGACAAAATAAAATACAGGAGGGTCTAACTGCCAAAACAAACCCAAGTACTATATGAACACAATTACAAAACATTTCTCACAAATAAAATCAGATCTAAACAATTGGAAAAATATCAATTGTTCATTGTTCAGCTGAGCTAATATAATAAAAATGACAATTCTGTCTAAATTGGTCTATTTGTTCAAACTGCCAAAATATTATTTTATAGAACTAGAAAAATAATAACAAAATTCATGTGGAAGAATTAAAGGTCAAGAATATAAAGGGAACTAATAGAAAAAATACAAAGGCTGGTGCCTTAGCAGTACCAAACCTAAAACTATATTATAAAGCAGCAGTCAACAAAACCATTTGGTACTGGCTAAGCAATAGAGTGGTGGATCAATAGAATGTATTAGATACACATGCCACAATAATCAAAACCTATAGCAATCTAGTATTTGATAGTTGTATGAAAAAATGCTCTAAATCACTATTGATTAGAGAAATGCAAATTAAAACAACTCTGAAGTAGCATCTCACACCTCTTAGATTAGCTAAAATGATAGGAAAAGATAATGATGAATGTTGGAGGGGGTGTAGGAAAACTGGTATACTAATTCATTATTGGTGGAGTTTTGAAATGATCCAAGCACTCTGGAGAGTTATCTGGAAATATGGCCAAAGGGCTATAAAAATGTGCATATCCTTTGACCCGGTAGTGCCATTACTGGGTCTGTATCCCAAGGAAATTATAAATGAGGGGAAAGGATATGGGCAAAAATGTTTGTAGCAGCTCTTTTTGTAGTAGCAAAGTGGAAAAGGAGTGGATGCCCATTAATCAGGGAATAGCTGAATAAACTGTGATATGTGAAGGTAATAGATCATTATTGTTCTATAAAAAAATAATGAACAAGCTGGTTATAAAAAGGCCTGGAAAGATTTACATGAACTGATGCTGAAAAAAACAAGCAGAATCAGCAAGAATATGTGATCAACTATGAAAGATTTAATTCTTCTCAGTGTTTCAGTAATCTGAAGCAATCCCAAGAAAATGTTATCTGTATCTAGAAAAAGATCTAAGGAAACCAAATGGAAATCAGCACATGCTATATTCACTTCTTTTCCCTGTTGTTGTTGTTGTTGTTTTTTAATCTCTCCCATGGTTTTTCCAGTTTTCTCTGATTTTTCTCCCCCAACATGATTCATAAAGCAATGTGTATTGAAAATAAATAAACTTACTACAATGAAAAAGGAATCTTTTTCTCTGTCAAGAAAAAAAAAAGAAATTAATTCCTTGAAACTATTATTGGACAAAAGGAAGCTGATGACATTCTAAGAAACAAAGAAATAATAAAAGAATGGAAAATATAGAAGAAAATGTGAAACATCTCATCAGAAAAATAACTGATGTGGAGAAAAGATCAAGGGGAAATTATTTAAGAATTGCTGGACTGCCTGAAAATTATGATGAAAAATATTACAAGAAATGATACAAGAAAATCACAAGAAATTATCATAAAAAATTTACCTGAAGTTCTAGAACAAGAAGGCAAAACAGAAATAAAAAAAAATAACTGATTAACACCTGAAAGAGATCGTAGGAGGAAAATATAGAGGAATATCATAGCTAAGTTTCAGAGTCCCCCAGTTAAGGAGAAAATATTGGAAGCAACATAAAAACAATATAAATATTATAAAGCTAGCAGTTATTATATTGAAGGATTATGTGTCTTGGAATACTCTATTTTCAAGTCAAAGAGCTGGTATTATGATCAAGAGTCAAAGTTAAGTATAATACTGAATGAAAGAAAATGAATATTTAATAAACTGATAGATAAAAATCTTTCAGATATCTGTGATACAAATAGCAGAACTTAAGGGAAATCCAGGAGAAATACAACATAAACATTAAGGACCAATTATGAGATTCAATAAGGTCAAATCACTTCTTATATATGAAAATATAAATTCTTTATTACAATCACTCTTATTTGGTAGTTTGAAAGAAAGACTTGGACTGAGCTGAATATTATGGGGGTGATGGAAAAACAGATATAAAAGAAGCTACTGGGGATAGGGTGTTAGTGCTGAAATTTTATTCTCATCAGGAATAGATTAAAGAAGAAACATATATATTTAGAAGGGCATAAAAGTTTTCTAAATTTAGAAAGAAATAAAAGGGCAAGGGAATAAGGTAGGGGAGAGGATAAGGAGGGATTAACAAGTAGAAGTAAAGTAGAGGAGTTAGAGGGATAGGATTGGGGTGGCGGGTAAAAACAAAGCAGAGGAATTCAAAGGGATAAGAATACAGTTAGAAGGATAGTGAGACAAACAGAAAGGAAGAAAATAAATAATTATAGCTTAGAGTATGGATTGGATAAATTCACCCATAAAATGGAAACAGATATTAGATCAAAAAATTAAACTCAATAATATATTGTGTGGAGTTCTTGTTCTTTAAAATAATAATATAAGTTCTCTCTGGGAGAGAGGGTTTCTTGGGGAGATTTTCTGGAATCAGCTTTAGTTTCAGTTACAATCACCCAAAATCACAGCCAGCTGATAAAAGTTCAGATCTTTTATTGTGTCCTTCAATATAGCCAGGTTAGCTCAGAGGCTATTGCCTCAGCAAAAAAAAAAAAAAAAAAAAAAAAAAAAAAAAAGAAAAGAAAAGAAAATTGCGGGAATCAGGGGCAGCAGGTGGCGCAGTGGATGGAGCATCAGCCCTGAAGTCAGGAGGAGGATCTGGGTTAAAATTTGATCGCAGATCCTAACACTTCCTGGCTGTGTGACCCTGGCCAAGTCACTCCTCTTGGTTCTTTTTTTTTTTTTTTAATAGCCTTTTATTTACAGGATATATACATGGGTAACTTTACAGCATTAACAATTGCCAAACCTCTTGTTCCAATTTTTCACTTCTTACCCCCCCACCCCCTACTCTAGATGGCAGGATGACCAGTAGATGTTAAATATATTAAAATATAAATTAGATACACAATAAGTATACATGACCAAAACATTATTTTGCTGTACAAAAAGAATCAGACTCTGAAATATTGTACAATTAGCTTGTGAAGGAAATCAAAAATGCAGGTGTGCATAAATATAGGGATTGGGAATTCAATGTAATGGTTTTTAGTCATCTCCCAGAGTTCTTTTTCTGGGCCTATCTAGTTCAGTTCATTACTGCTCCATTAGAAATGATTTGGTTGATCTCGTTGCTGAGGATGGCCTGGTCCATCAGAACTGGTCATCATATAGTATTGTTGTTGAAGTAGATAATGAACTCCTGGTCCTGCTCATTTCACTCAGCATCAGTTCGTGTAAGTCTCTCCAGGCCTTTCTGAAATTATCCTGTTGGTCATTTCTTACAGAACAGTAATATTCCATAATTTTCATATACCACAATTTATTCAGCCATTCTCCAACTGATGGACATCCATTCAGTTTCCAGTTTCTAGCCACTACAAAAAGGGCTGCCACAAACATTCGTGCACATACAGGTCCCTTTCCCTTCTTTATAATCTCTTTGGGATATAATCCCAGTAGTAACACTGCTGGATCAAAGGGTATGCACAGTTTGATAACTTTTTGAGCATAGTTCCAAACTACTCTCCAAAATGGTTGGATTCGTTCACAACTCCACCAACAATGCATCAATGTCCCAGTTTTCCCGCATCCCCTCCAACAATCATCATTATTTTTTCCTGTCATCTTAGCCAATCTGACAGGTGTGTAGTGGTATCTTAGAGTTGTCTTAATTTGCATTTCTCTGATTAATAATGACTTGGAGCATCTTTTCATATGACTAGAAAAAGTTTCAATTTCTTCATCTGAGAATTGTCTGTTCATATCCTTTGACCATTTTTCAATTGGAGAATGGCTTGATTTTTTATAAATTAGAGTTAATTCTCTATATATTTTGGAAATGAGGCCTTTATCAGAACCTTTGACTGTAAAAATATTTCCCCAGTTTATTGCTTCCCTTCTAATCTTGTCTGCATTAGTTTTGTTTGTATAAAAACTTTTCAGTTTGGTATAGTCAAAATTTTCTATTTTGTGATCAGTCATGATCTCTAGTTCTTTTTTGGTCATAAATTCCTTCCCCTTCCACAGGTCTGAGAGGTAAACTATCCTGTGTTCCTCTAATTTATTAATAATTTCATTCTTTATGCCTAGGTCATGAACCCATTTTGACCTTATCTTGGTGTACAGTGTTAAGTGTGGATCAATGCCTAGTTTCTGCCATATTACAAACCACTCTTTATTGATGGAAAGAAGAATATGGAAGGAGGGAGAAAGGACTAAGACAATAGGTTTTGAGCAAAAGGAAGAACTATTCAATTTTAAATCTCAATTCTGCTTTAACTATCTAAGAAAATAAATGTTTGACTAGAAAAAAGATTAGAAAAAACCTGAAATTTAGAATTCAATGTAAATGCAGTTATAATGGGGAATATCAAAATGAGTTCAACTCACTACATTAGATTACTAAAAGCAAGAATGAATGTGATTGTCAAAGTAGTGTAAGTAATAAGTGAAAAATCAAAGAGAATAGAAGAGAAATCCTTAAACTAAAAATAGAAAAATGTTTTTTTTCCAATTTTTAGATTATTGAAGAATGTAACATCTTCAATCTACAGATTAGTGAGTTTGATTTTGATTCCTAGTATAATGCCAGAGAAACTGAGGCAAGATAGAGATGAGAGTTTTAAACATTTTATTTGGATTTCTGAGAGGGAGAGATTGTGCTGGGGGCAGGTTGCCTCCAGAGCTAATGTCCAAAGCATCCAGCAGCAAATATGAGTTCTCAGTGAAATATATATGCGTAGTTCCAAGCTTGGGTACACAAGGGGGTTGAGGGGGGGTAGAGTCCGAACTCTGGTAAGCGGGAATCTCTAGGCAGGGACCATCAATCCAGTTCTGACAGGTTGGGGATAGGACCATAAATTCTAACAAATTGGGAGTTGAGGAGGTATCCAACTAGAGCCAGGAAGTGTGGACTTAGAGGATATCAATTAAGTATCTGAGATGAGACATCTATATTTTTATCCTTTGGAATGCCAGATCTCCACAGCCCTAATTATCTCAATTCTAATGTGCACAAAAGGAGGGTTGTAACCAGGAAAACTGAGGCAGAACAATTAGGGAAACTAAGTCAGGACAATAAAAAGGAACTGTGGCACAACACTAGCAAAATTTCAAAATGCTTCTTTAATAGGAGGATTTTAACCACTTTGAAAGGGAAACTTGTAACTAGTCAATATAATTTCATTGAGAACAAATCATTTCAGACTAAATCTCATTTTCTCTGTTGATGATGTGACTTGATTAGTACCCCAGAGGAATGCCAGTGGCATAACATACTAGTTATTAAATTGCTTCTGTGAAGCAATTCACAAAGTCTCTGGTACTTTGTGGTGAAGAAGATAGTACAGTGGGATGAATTCAAAATTAATTAAATATATCTAATTGACAGATGTATATTGGGTAGTATCATTATGTAGATTCATAACAGATGACACAGGGGATAAAGTTCTGAGCCTGAAGTTAGAAAAACTCGAATTCAAATCCAGTCTGAGACACTTAGTAACAGAGTGACTCCAGGAAAGTTACTTGACTATTGTCTGCCTCAGTATTCTCTTTTGTAAAATGGGAATAATAATAGCACCTATTTCACAGTATTGTTATGAGAATAAAAGGTGATATTTATACAGTGTTTTGAAAATCTGAAAGCACTATTTAAATATTATTATTGTTAATAGAACTGTTTGAGTAAATATATTCAAAATATGTAGATAAATATATGTCAATGTAGACTATTATCTCTGATGGCACCACATAGATTGCTTGATACATTCCAAAGTGATCTAAATCAGAGATATCAAACTGAAAATTTTAAACCAGATTAAAATATAATTGGGAAATGTTTAGTAAATTAGATGAAAATATAGTGCAACAGAAATAATGTTAATTTGTGGTTTTGTAAATCAATAAAGATCACAGAGATCTGTTTCTATCTAGTATGACACTATTAACCTAAATGAATATATGGGTTGCTTTCTTGTTAATGTTGCTGATGACCTGAGAGACAAAATTAATTTGTTAGAAGATGGAATCACAATCTTAAAATTTCTTAATAGATTGGAATGATAAACCAGTTCTAAGAAGATGAAATTTAATAAAGTTCAATATTAACCTATGATTTCAAAAAATCAATGGCATAAATTTAGAATTGGTAACACTCAGGACAATAGTCAGAGACTTATAAGAGAGATTTTAAATATTAACTAGTCCATCTATCCACCACCCCATTTAATGAAGAGAAAAACAAGTCCAAGATACTTTCCTGACTTATCCAAACTCATTCAGCTATTTTGTTATAGAACAGAGTTTTGCATCGAAGTACTCTCATTGCTAATCCAGCACTTTTTTATGGTTGTGCTATACTACCAATCTTGCCTGGACACTAGTTAGGGGGATTTGAGACCTACATTTATAGATCTGGTAAAGAGATCAACAGTGTGATATGATTAATGAAAGGTTTTATGATCTTAAACTAAGTTAATAAAAAACATTGACAGAATGAGGAAAATAAAAGTTGCATTGTACTTGAGCTCGACAAATCACACCTGGGGAGTAGTTTCAGTTTTGAGTGCCCTATTTTAGGAGGAACATTGTCAAGTGAAGCTGACCCAGAAAGGGTAGTCATGATGTTAATGATCAATTAAACGGAAAAGAGATGCCTTAGGGTGCAAAATAAGAGTTGTTTCTAAATTTGTAAAGGGCCATTGTGGGGAAGAAAGAGTTGAATCATTCTCATTGGTCTTAGATAAAAGACATAGAAATAACAGGTAGAAAATACAGAAAAATAAAGCTAGGATCAAGAAAAGGAAAAACTTAATAGTAAATGGAAAGACCCAATAATGGGATGTAAGATTAATCAATGAGTATTTAATAAGTAATTTCTTTAAGTGCTAGTTACTCTACGACTACATAAATGATATTGAATAAAGAAAATTCATATTTCAGAAAGGAAGATTAGTTTGGAAGTTTGCCTCTAAGGTATCTTCTAATTATAATTGTATATGAATATGCAAAGAAGCAAAAAGGAATATGTGATACAAAAATAATAAACAAAATACTTGCATCAATCAATCACAGAAATTTATTAAGTGTTTACTATATGTTAGTTGTGATAATAGGCAATGGAGATATAAAAATACAAATGAAATAGAGCCTGTCATCAAAATGTTTACATTCTATCAGGGCAGACATAGTCAACAAGTATTTATTAAGTTCTTGGGCTTGGTATGTTCCAACCATTATGTTAAGTGCTTAGAATTTGTAAAAAAAAAAAAAAAAAAAAAAGAAAAAGAAAAAGAAAAAGGAGGGGGACATAAACAGTTCCTGCCCTCAAGAAATTCACATTCTAATGTGGAAAAGAACATACAGAGAACTATGTTCATACAACACACACACACACACACACACACACACACACACAGACAGTAAATTGGAGATAATCTCTGAAGAAAGGGATTAACCTTGTGGTGGGGACTGGGGAAGCCTTCATTCAGAAATTAGATTTTGTGTTGAATCATGAACAAACACAGGGCATATAAGATGTTTGGAGGCAAAGAAGGAGAATATGTCAGGCATAAGATACAGCCAGTGAAAAGGCACGGAGCAGAATGATGGAGTGTTATCCAGGTAAATTGCTAAGGAGACCAATGTACCTGAATCATAGAATATATAGAAGAATGCAAAGTCTATGAACAATGGAAAGGTAATAAGGTTTAAGTTCTGGAAGGCTTCAAAATCTAAAGAGAGGATTTTACTTCTAATCCTAAAGGTTATACAGGGCTACCTGAGTTTATTGAATAAGGAAATAATATGATCACACCTATATTTTAGAAAGATCATTTTGGCAGCTGAGTGGAAGATGAGATACTTGGAGGAGGAAGAGACTTGAAGCATAGAGAGCCGCCAGAAGGACACTGCAGTTGTACAGAAGTATAGTGATAGAATTCGAAACTAAAATTACAGCTTGTGAAAGAGGTAAGAAAGGATTGTGTACCAGAGAAGTTGTGAAAGTCAAAATGAGAGAGTATGGAAACAGTTATGCAGAATTAGTTGGATTAAGGAGTTGAGGATGAGTTCTAGGTCATGGAGTCTGAATTACATGGAGGACGATGGTACTTTCAATGGTGAAAGAGATGTTTAGAAGAAGGTAGGGGTTTGCAGGAAGTCAATGAGGTGAGTATTAGACATGTTGAGCTTAAGACATATAAGTTTGAGATGATGGAACATTTATTTCAAAATACCCAATAAATATTTGAAGGTATTATATGTCTAAATGCCAAACATAGGAGTTTTATTTTATCCTAGAAATAATAAGGAACAATTGAAATTTTAAAATAATGGGAGTGACATGATCAGACCTATATTGTAGAAAAATTTTCTTGATTGGGGCAGCTAGGTGTCACAGTGGATTGAGCAGCAGTCCTGAAATCAGGAGGATCTGAGTCCAAATCTGGCCTTATACATTTAACCTGACTAGCTATGTGACTGTGGGAAAGTTACAAATCCCAGTTACCTCACCAAAAAAAAATTACCTTGGTAACTAGATGAAAAATGGATTATAGAAAAGTATTGAATAAAACAAAGATTTCTATTCTTAGAAAGATATTTTAATAGTCTAGACAAAAAGTTATGAGAATCTTAATGAGATTAATGGCTTTATGAATGGAGAGAAGGGAATTTATGCTAGAAACATCATGGAATTAGAACTGATAGATTTTGACAATTGATTGGACATAAGGAGTGAGGGAGAGTTGGAAGAATGACACTTGATGTGAACTTGGGTGACTGGATTGGTAGGATTTTTTTGATTTGGAGATGCCTATGGGACATGCAGATTAGAATGCTTAATAATAATTGGGTATCTAGGTCAGGAATCTAGGAAAGAGAATAAGGCTTTATATATAAAATTGGGCATAATCTTCAATTAGATGATAATTTAAAACATGGGAGTTAATGACATCAAGGAAAAGAGAAAGTGTAGCAAAGTGAGACAGCCAAAGACAGAACCTTAAAGAATTTCTCTAGTCAGTGAGTGGGCTACAGATGATGATCAAAAAGGAAACTAATTGAAAAGAAAGTACTCATGGAGAAAAGTTGGTAGTAATGCCAAATGTAACAGAGTGGTCAAGAAATAGATTGAGGGGAAAGGACTTGTAACTTTGGAGAAAGAAGTTTCAGTTGAGTGTCAAGGTCAAACATCAAACTACAGGTGGTTGAGAAATGCAAGGGGAATAACTGAAGGAAATTAGTAGGTAGGTTTTTCCCTAAAGTTCAGCTAGAAAAGAAAAGAAAAAATATATTGAATATTAGCTTTAGGGAATCGTAATGTCATTAGGTATTTATTAAAAATGGATTGGAGAAACCTAAGTATGCTTGTAGGAAGAAAGGAATACACTAATAAAGAGTCAGTAAGAAGAAGAGATTGAGAGAAGGGATGGTTGTGGGGACATTTTACTGGAGGAAAGGGAAGGGTTAAAATCAAAGTCATCAATTCATCCAAGTCACATTTATCAAGTGTCTACTACATTCTAGGTGCAATGGGAAGATATATTAATAAATTTGACACAATTATTGCCTCAGAGATTTATGTTCACATAGGGCAACAGAATAAATAAAGTATAAATTTGAGTAAAGTAAGGGCATTAAAGAATTGTTGATAAAATGATCTCATTATAGTATGGTTGAACTCTACATAGATTTTGATGGCAATTGATTTACCATGAATCCTGGGACTTCTTTGTAACTAATCTCTTTCACAATGCAAGAAATAAAGGGGTAATTGCTAATGGCTGAGAGGAAAAAGGAAGTACAGTGAGAAAATTTACTAATGTTCCAAGACTTAAAGAATTACAGCAAGGGCCGAATTTTGAATGCTCTATTGACAACTGCTGGGGTCTAAATAAAATAAGTAGGCAAAATGATAAAGGAAACACTGGAGCACACCCTCTTGAGACCCAATTAGAGAAAAGAGCTCATGGGACAGTTAGGCTAGTTCTTGCTATATAAAGTCTCAGTATTCTACCTTCTGACATCTTGATTGATTCTTATATTGAGCTTCCATCGAAAAGCAAGACTAGCATGGATGTGGGTAAAGCACAAAGTCAAGCAGATTTTGTGTCAGGGTTGAAAACTGGCAGTGACATTCTCCTCTAAAGGATTTATGAAAATTTTATCCAAATGAATAGAGTTGAACTTTTCATTCAAAAGAAAAAAATTTAAAATCACAGTTACAAATTCTTTTTGGTAAAATTATAATTAAGTTTATTCAAATTAATGCAACTGTGTAAAAGGCAGATTGAAAGTAGATAGAAGGTCAGCTGCATAATCACAAAAATCTGGGTTCAAGTTCTGTCTCTGACACATACTAGTTATACAAGCCAGGACAAATCACTTAGCTTTTTAGTGATTCAGGCAATTATCTATGACTTTAAGACCGTGATTAATTGCCAATCTTAAAAAGTAGAATCAGTGTTATCAATGGGTGTTACTTACATTGATAAAATGTTTTTGAGTATAAATTTGTCTATTTATCAATCTATTATCTCTCTTTATGATCCATTTGTGGATAGGGATGTACATATACATTTGTGTGTGTATATGTGTATATTCGCCCTACACACATATAGTGTGTGTGTGTATATATATATATATATATATATATATATATATATATATGTGTGTGTGTGTGTGTGTGTGTGTGCGTGTATGAGTATATATACTGAGTTTCCTTAATCCTAAAACCTATACTTCACCATGGAGGTCAATCTGTCACTGTCTCTCAATTTATCTGTTTTTCTATTTCTTTGTCAATGTCTCTTTCTGTCTCCCTCTGCTTTTTTCTGTCACTTTCAAAAGTATCTGAAAATTCTACACAATAGCAGAGAGTGTAGTCAAATTTAAGAAGAGACAGTTGAAGAATGGCAAAACCTTGATTCTGATCTCAAGGCTGGCAAACGCCATTGTGTAGAACGATTTCAACATCATCATTGAACAAAGAAATAAAGGGCACAGGACAGAAGAGACAAGTGCATTGAAGAAGAATTATATTTTATCATTTTTTTACTAAAAATTCAATTCAATTCAATTAGTATTGAAGTGTATAATATGTTTCAGGTGCTCTTCTGGGCACTGGGAGGGGAAACAGTCCCAATCATGAATACATCTTTCCAGGAAGCAGAGAAATAACTGGAGAATTTTCAGTGGGAGGTCATTCAATCACATTGGCTTTGTCTTCAGCAATACCAACAGGTGGGTCTTCTTTGATTTATATATCACAGGAGAAAGGATCATCTGTAACAGATCAAGCCATTAACTTCTCTGAATGAAAACAGTCTTGGACATGAGAGAAGAGTAAGAGAAACAAGCACTGAACATCTTATTGAGAAAGCTGTTTCATGCAGGTTAAAACCATCAATTTAGGCTTAGGGTCTCTTCCATCAAAGAAAAAAAAAAAAACAGGTCAGTAGGATATGATGCAGCTAATCTCAGCCAAAAGAAGATTAAGTGAAATAATTATCCCTAGTTGAGAAAAAGCATATCAGTATGGGAAAGGGTTCTATCCTATTTATGAATAATCTTAGTTATTCCTCATCATGACTATTCCATACCTTTTAAAACCTCTTCAAAATCCTCCCATAGCTGCACCATCTCAGATGACCTGGTCTTCTCATTGAGAAGATCCTCCTATAGAAACATCTTTCCCTATCTTTCATTATTCATTTTTAGTGTTTCCAATAACAAAGAATATAATTAGAACAGAATCAAAAAGTAAATAAAAAGAGAAAACTATGAGAATCTTCCTTCCTGTGTCTGCAGGCAGGAAAAAAAAAGTACAATACCTTTCAAATTTATTTAACCTGAGATGAGAAAGGTTTGCATCATGGCTGAAACACTTTCAATGCTTCTGTTTCCAAGCAACTGACCAAGCTGATTCTCAATTCTGCCTCTCACAGCTCTTTTGTCATGGTCCTAAAGTTCCTCTTATCACAGAGGCCTCCCAGGCTGCAGTTTGTTACTTCTCCAAACCAAAGGAGTAGCCGCTGATTTTGCTTTTGCTTCTACAGGATAGAATATTATCACTTTTGTGAGACTGCTCCCAGAGCCAACGGGCACAGAGGTCCAATCAACACATGTTCAACTCTTTTGTTAGTTCTGCCTACCAGACTTGAAACACACACAAAGGAGAGCTCAAGCAACTGTGAAGACCTTGCTGATTAACTTCTGCCTCTACTTCCTACTCCCCAGGGAGTTCTCCCCGCTTTTACTACTACCTAGATTAAGGAGAGTAAATTCCTTTTAATTCCTATTCAGCCCCCTTGAAAGCTAGCAAATGCCGATGTATATTGCCTTAAAACTTCAAAAATGGATTTAGAAACATTAATCCTTCCTTCATTTCTCAAAATGTCTTCCTATCAACCCACTGTCTCCTCTTTCCCTCTGGTTGCAGAAAAGAAAAAAAAAAAAACAATCTTTTATTTCTCTCTTAGGCTAACCTGTGTCTTTGATCCTATTCCTTCCTCTTTCTTCCAGGATCTCATGCCAGGATTCATCTCTTTTATATTATACACATTCAATATTTTTCTTCTTCAACGATTCCTAAATCCTAGAAATTCCCAATCACTTAGCCTTTCAACCCATCTTTTTCTCTCCTCCTTTTTTAATAAATTTCAGATATCATTCTCCCTCTCTCTGTCCAAGCTGAATACCCATACTTCTCTATTGCAAATTTCTCTCAGAGCTTATAAATAACTTCTTATTCATCAATGGTTTTCATCTTCTTTGATGATATTAATTACTCTTTCCTACTTGGTGGCCTGCATTCTCTAGGTTTCAGAGACATTACCGGTACATGAAACTAATCATATCATACCTTTACACAAAGAAATAAAAAGTCTTGAATGTCTTCCTAATGCCTAATAAAAGTTCAAAAGTTGCTTGATATGTAAAACCTTCTAGTTTTACTATCACCTTGCTCTGAATACTTTATTCCTAAATCAAGCAGTATGATGTCTCTTAAATAAGACTCATTCTTTTGGACTTTTATTCTTTGCTCATGCTATTCCTGTATATTAGATATCTTTCTTCCTCATCCCAAATTTCTATTCTTTCACTCCTACTAAATTCTTACTAATCTATTAAAGGCCAATTCAAGGGTCACCTCTTCCTTTGTCTACTGCTCCTCAACAATAATCTTCATTCTCATATGGTAGGTATTTAATAAATCATTATCAGCTGCAATGTATATTTTGTATCTCTTTAAAGTATTTATTTTCCATACAATATATTGTATTATCTATGCTTATATTTCAACCCCCTCTTTGACTATAATCTAAAAAATGCAGAAAAAATTTTATCACATGTAAATATGATACTTTTCAGTGATTAGTAAGGTAAGTAATTAATAAATATTTGTCAGAGTAATATGGTTGATGCAATAGAAACATACATGAAATCAGCTCACTTCATAATTGGAGGAAACTGAGAATGGAACAGTAGAACAGGCGAAATGGGTTTGGTTCATAGCACTCACATGGATAATTCACAAATTAGAGCAGAAATATTCTGTATTTTTTAATAGAAAAGTCATTATCTTTGAAGTTATCCAAGGAACTAGATACTCAAAGTAATAGATTATGGATCAAATGAGGACCAGAATTACTGCTGAGAAAAAGCTTAGAAAACTAAAGCAATACCCAGTAAGAAACTGAGTGATTTCCTTAACTATTCTTTCTAAAGATATATTTTCTTTTTTGGAGGGGTAGTGTAATATAGCAATAAAAAAGATAAGGATCCATTGGATCTTTGGTTCTCCCCTCTCTATCCCTGTAGCCACTATCCTCATTCCCAGCCTTTTCTCCTAGACTACTACAGTAACCTCTTAACATGTCTCTGAACCTTAAACATCTCACAAAAATTCATTCCCCACTCCTAGCTATTAAAGTGATTTTCCAAAATACAGATCCAATAATTTACCTACTCAATGAATTTCAAAAGTTTTTTATTGCTGCAAGGATAAAATATAACATCCTTTGTTAAACATCTCAAATCTTTCACAATATGACCTCAGCTTACTTTTTCAGTACTTTTTAACATCATTCTTCTCTTACTGTACAGTTCACCCAAATCTACCATCTTGTTCTTCCTCATAAGCAGAATTTCCTGTTGTCATATCTTTGCATAGGCTATCTCTATGCCTGGTAGGCACTCTATTTAGATAAATATATCTTTATATAAAATATCTATATCTACATAGTCACATATCAATATGGAAAGAAAATTAGAAATAATCTTAAAGAGAAATCACTCCATTAAAGAGAACAGGAAAGGCTTCTTATTTATAAAAGGTACAATAGAACTGAGAGATTTGAAAGGATCCAGGAAAGCCAGAAAGAAAAGAGAGGATTCCAAGCATGAGACACAATCAATGAAAATACACACAATTGGGAAAGTGACTGGATATGTGGAAGTGAGTAAGGACTAAGTTGACAAGAAAGGTAATGGGTGTCAGCTTGTGAAGATCTTTAAAAGTCAAACAGAATTTTATATTTGATTCTGAAGATAATAGGATGACACAGTCAGCTACATGCCTTAGGAAGATCACTTTAGCAGCTGGGTGATGGATGGATGACAATGTGAAATCAGCATGATTCGGAAGAGCCAAACCAGAGGATTATTTCAATAATCTAAGCATGAGTTAATGCTACCACCTGGGACCAGGTGGAAGCAATGTCAAAGAAGAAGAAAGATGTATATATGAGATATTTCAGAGATAGAATTGGACGTGTTGATTTTAAGATATCTATTGAATATTCAATTCAAAATATCTAAGCAATTAGAGATGTGGGGGATAGTATAAACTACTGAAAGAGACCCAAGAATCATCTGCATAGAGATAATTGGATCCATAGGAGCTATGAAATTACCAAGTGAAACAATATGGTGGAAGAAGAGAAGAGGGTCCAGAACAGAATCTTGAGTACATCCTGTGTTAACGAGTGTGACCTTGTTGAAGATTCAGCAAAAGGGAATGAGACGTCAAACAAAAATAGAACCAACTAAGAGAAACAGGAGAAACAATATCAAGAAAACCAAAGGAAAAAATAATATCCAAAATGTTAGATAGGTGGGAGAAACAGGAAAGAATGGTCTTCTAAAACCTAAAGTGAAGAGAGTATCAAGAATGGGTGATCAACACTATCAAAGTCATAGAAGAAGAAGGATGAGCATTTTTAAAAGGCCATTAGATTTGAAAACTAAAAGGTCTTAGGTAACTTTGTAGAGGAAGTTTCAGTTGAATAATGAAGTATAAAGCCAAACTGAAGAAAATTAAGAAGAGTAATGAGAGGAAAAAGGAAGCATTGATTATTGACAGCTCTCTCAAGTCTAGCCTCAAAAAGAGAGAATGGATTTAGAATGATGCAGTGATGGATTGATTAGATGAGATGGGATTTTTAATTTTTTTATTATGAAAGACTAATTTTCTGAAGCCAATATGGTAAACAATAAATCCCCATAACTCTTCCATTTTCACCTCCAAACAACCCTAAAATCGCACTTCCAAGCAAATTCTTGAACAGCAGAATCAGCAAAAAAAAAAAAAAATGGGATGAAACAATCATTGAGTACAAGAAACTTGGAGGTTCATTAGGAGAAGTTTATCTCACACAGGTAAAAAGGGAACTCACTCCAGAAAGGAAGCATCCCAGCAAACCAGAAGCAAGCTCCACCTCAACAAACCTGTAGAAGAACCTGAGCCCCAGTGCAGTGGAGCAGGCAACCAGGAAAACCAGTACCTCTCATGAGCTTTAGGATAGCTAGGATAATGGGCAGACTCCAGCTCTGAAATCCAACATGTGTTTCAATGTAGCCCAAGGCAAACAGACAATTTCCAGTACCAAACCTTTATATACTTCAGCATAGCCCTAGGCAAATAGGCAGCTTCCAGTGACCAGATCATCACATACTTCAATGTAGTTCTGGGGAACAACGGCAATGTCCCACTGGTCTCAGCATACACCAGATACCAGCACTAGGACCCCAGTTCAGCACCAGATAAACTGCCAGACCCCTATAGTCTTCAGCAGTACCAGCCACTCTTTCAGCATAGCACCAGACATGAGGCACCCGTATGGACTGCTGAACAATCAGTAAAGGACCAGGTAAACACGTGCCTGGTACAAGATGCCTGAGATAGTGCTTCTTACATCCTGGCCAAAAGTTCAAAATTTTTAAGAAGAAAAAAGGCCAAAAAAGAGAAGAAAAACCTAACAAAATCAGAATCTGACCATAGAAAATTATTATGGTGACAGACTATTAAGATGCAAACTCAAAAGATGATGACAATGTCATTACACACATGGGCATAGTCCTAAACAAAAAATAGGAAGTGTTTCAAGCCCAGAAAAAAATTCATGGAAGACCTCAAAAAATGAGCTTAAAATTGGATGAGAGGTAGAAAAAAATTTGTGGAAATTGGGGAGGGATTTAGAAAAAGAAATGAGATTATACAAGAGAATTGTGGGAACAAAAGAGACTACAGCTTGGAAAAAGAAAACTACTGCTTAAAAAGTAGGATTGGTCAAAGGAAGGACATACAAAAATCCACTGAAGAAAACAATTCCTTAAAAGTACAATTGACCAAATGGAAAAAGATGTACAAAAGCTAACTGAAGGAAAGAACTCTTTAAAACCTAGAATTGAGCAAGTATAAATTAATTTTTAAATGAGAAATCAAGAGTCAATCAAGCAAATTTAAAAGAATGAAAAGAATTTTAAGAAAATATAAAATACGTCATTGGAATAAACAATTTACTTGGAAAATAGATTCAGAAGAAAAAAATGTCAGAATCATTGGACTACTTAAAAGCCATAAAAGAGGATTTCTTTCAAGAAATTATCAAGAAAAACTGCTTTGACGTGCTAGAATCAGAGGGCAAAATAGGCATTGAAAGAATACACAGATCAGCTCACTAAAAAGAACTCAAAATAACTCCAAGAAACATTATAGATAAATTTCAGAATTATCAAGTCAAAGAAAAAATACTTCAAGTGACCAGAAAGAAACAATTCAATTATAGTACAATCACATTCAGGATTATATAGAATTTAGGTCCTGCAACACTAAAGGACCAGAGGTCATGAAACATTATATTCTAGAAGGCAAAAGAGCTAGGACTACAACTAAGAATTGCCTTCCTGGAAAAATTAAGCATAATACTTCAAGGGAAAAAAATCATCATTCAATGAAATAGAAACATTTCAAGCAAATTTGAGCTCCAATATCAAGACCTAAGAGAAACCTAAAAAGGAAATGGAAGAAGAAAACATAAAGGATTCAGTGGAGCTGAACCGTTTACATCTCTACATGGGAAGATGATTCTTTTTTTCCCCAGCATTTTGTTTTCCGCCCAATTCCATGTAAAACAATTCTAAAATTTGTTTTTAAAACTTTGAGTACAAGATTCTTCCCCTTCCTTCTTTTAAGGAATATAGACAATTCAGTATAGATTATATGTGTGTAACCATACAAAACATTTCCATAATAGTTATACAGTGAAAGAAAACATAGACCAAAAAAAGCTCTCAATAAAAATAAAACTTAAAAAACAATATGCTTCAATCTGCATTCACACCCATCAGTTCTTTCTGGGAATGGATAGCATTTTTCATTTTAAGTCCTTCAAGGGTTTCTTGGATCATTGTGTTGCTGAGAATAGTTATGTTATTCACAGTTGATTGTCTTGCAACATTGCTGTTACTTTTGTATCTAGAACATTTCATTTTTTCATGTGACCATGGAAGTCTTTTCAGGTTTCCTTGACAGCATTTTGATCATCATTTCCTATAGCATAATAGTATTCAATCATAATTATATATCACAATTTATTTGGACATTCCCCAATTGATGGATATCCCCTCAATTTCCAGGAATTTCTAGGAAATTTCTAGGATAAAGACCTTAGAAAAGAGATGTTATAAATATCTTTGTATATATAGGCCATTTTCCTTTTTTTTTTTTTTTTTTTTTTTTGGCTTTTCTCTCTTTCGGGCTACAAACCTAGTAATTAAGCTGGTAAGTCAAGAGATATGCATGGTTTTGTAGCCCTTTCAGTATAGTTTAAAATTGCTCTAAAGAATGGCTAAAGCAGGTCACAATTTCACCAACAATGCGTTAATGTATCATTTTTCCCACATCCCCTCAACATTTGTCATTTTCTTTTTCTAGCCCATTAGATAATCTAATAGGTATGCAGTAGTACTTCAGAATTGTTTTAATTTTTAATTTGCATTTGTCCAATAGTGAGCTGTAGCATTTTTTTCATGCAGCCATAGATACCTCATCAGAAAACTGTTATTAATTTTTGATCATTTATCAACTGGAGAATAGCTCTTCTATTTATAAATTTGAGTCAATTATCTATATGTTTGAGAAATGAGGACTTTATCAGAGGAATGTGCTTTAATTTTTTTCACAATTATTCTTGCTAGTGCATTTCCCCAACTTATTCTATTCTCTCTCTACTTTCTCCTTGTTTGTAGTCAAAACTGTTTTGTATCTGACCTCCCTTCTATCACTCCCCCCATCACATCCTCTTTTCCTCCTACTATCTTGTAGAGCAAGATCTATTTCTATACCTGATTGAGTATGTGTTTATTCCCTCTTTGAGACAGTTCTGATAAGAAGAGTAAAGGTCCCTCACCTCACCCTATCTCTCCTCTATTCCCTTTCACTGTAAAAAGCTTTTCCTTGCCTCTTTTATGTTCTCCATTTTATTTCTCCTTTCCCCTTTCATCCAGTAATTTTTCTCTTACCTCAGACCAATTCATATTTTTCTTGATGGTTTTGGATGTAGAAGCTTTGAATTTGTTATCTTCTGAGCGTATTGTGTAATCTTCCTTGTAGTAACTTTCTACAATCAGAATCTGTTTTTCTGTTCAGCTCTTCCAAGCTGTAGTTCTGTTTCTGTCTCATTTTCCCAGACTTTTACTTTATGTTGAATTGTTTGTTAAAGAATGGAAGGTACACTATCCAAAGCTTCAGGGGTTTTGCATAACTGTTTTCAGAGATATTTCTACAAATCTATATCTTCCAAAATAATATGATCTAATGAGAAGTGTATTTAATACCCTCCTAGTCTATGATCTGGTCTGTGAGTGAACACACAAGCACTATTTTCTGCCCTGGAACTATGAGGAGAGTCCCTACTTCACTGTGGCTAAAAGCTCTGGTAGTGTCCCTTCTCATCCTGTTACTGCCAGCCATAATTGCAACCCTGAGTATGGGAAAAATAGCAGTGTCCATCTCAGTGATAGCAAAGAGACTTCTATAATTTCTTTCTGACTAGTTGTTCCATTCCTTATCATGTTTGAGCTGAAAAGAGCTGCTACTACTATTACTTTATCAGTGGCTCCCAAGGTCTGCTGAGTTGCTGGAGCTGTGTTGCTTCAGTCTATGCCAGACTGTACTCCAATTTCATCTTGGTATGACAGACCTTTCCTGCTGAACCTCCAACTTGTATTGGGCTGAAATTTTTTTCACTCTTTTTGTGGGTTTTGATGTTATAAAATGTGTTTAGAGACATTAGTTAAAGATATTTGAAGGGGTATGAGGAAGAGCTTGAGCAAGTTCCTGCCTTTACTTTACCATCTTGACTCTACTTGATATTTGAAATTCTTAAAAATGGTACCACTAATAATATAGCTAGAAAGAATATACATAGACAGAGGATACAGGTATAAGGTGAATTAGAGGGAATTACATAAAAAATTAAGGGATCAGAAAGAAGAGTACACTGGGTGCAGAAGGAAGGGAGAGGTAAGAATGAAGTAAATTATTTCTTGAATAACCTACTATAGTAGAGAAAAAGATGAGAAGGTGGATGATGGGCATTACTTCAATCTTACTTTTATCAGTATTGACTCAAAAATGCAATAATGTACATAATCAGTTGAAGATAGAAATCTATTTTATTTGAGGGGGAAGTAGGAGGGGAGGAGATTAAGTAAGGGTGGGAATGGGCTGACAGAAGATGGTCCAGAGAAGGCAGTGGACAGAATCAAAATACAGTTGAGGAGGAAAGGGGTGAAAAGAAGATGGACAAACAAATGGAGGAAAATATACAGGTAGTAATTATAACTGTGAATGTGAATGGGATGAACTCTCCCATAAAAGAGAAGTGGATAGCACAGTGGATCAAAACCCAGAATTCTCCAAAGAGTTGTTTAAAAGAAACATACTTGAAGTACACAGCCATACATGAAGTTAAGGGATGAAAGGGCTGGATAAGAACCTATTATGCTTCAGCTGAAGTTTAAAACAAAAGAAGGGCTAACAAAGGGAAAGCAAAAATAAGCTTAATTTTAAAAACAAATAAGGAAGAAAACTACGTTTTGTTAAAAAGTACCATAGACAATGAGGCAATATTAATATTAAATATATATATATATATATATATGTATATGTGTGTATGTGTGTGTATGTTTATATATATTATATATATATATATATATATATATATATATATATATCAGGATATGGCATCAAAATTCTTAAAGGAAGAAGGAAAGAATTCATTACTAAACAAGAAATAGAGAGTGTTATACAATCTAAAATATACAATTTTTAATATTAAATATAAAAGTTTTTGTACAAACAAAATTAATGCAACCAAGATTAAAAGGAAAGCAGAAAGCTGAGAAGCCATCTATAGCAAGTGTCTCTTATAAAGGTTTTACTTCTCAAGTACATAGAAAACCGAGTCAAATTTATAAAAATACAAGCCATTCCCTAATTGATAAGTGACCAAAGGATATGAATAGGAAGTTTTCAGATGAAGAAATAAAAGCTATCTATAAACATAAGAAGTGTTCTAAATCACTTTTGATTAGAAAAATTCAAATTAAAACAAAAAACAATTCCGAAGTACTAACCCACACCTATAAAGTTGTTTAATACAACAAAAAACAAACAAACTGATAAATGTTAGAAAAAATGTGGAAAAACTGGGATACTAATACACTATTGGTGGAATTGCAAAATGATCCAACTATTTATAGATAGCAGTTTGGAAATATGCTCAAAGGGTAACTCAATTGTGTACAGCCTTTAATTCAGTAATACCACTGCTGGATCTGTATTCCAAAGAGATTATAAAAAAGGGGAAAAGATCTATGTGTGCAAAAATCTTTATATCAGACATTTTCAAGGTGCTAAAATATTGGAAATTTAGAGAATGTTCATCAATTGGGGAGTGATTAAACAAGTTGTGATATATGTGATGGAATAATATTGTATAATGAGAAATAATAAATAATCAGATTTCAGGAAAAAACACAGAAAGAATTAGATGAACTCATCCAAAGTAAAATGAGCAGAACCAGGAAAACATACACAGTATCAGCAATATTGTGTGATGATCAACTATGAATGACTCAGCTCTTTTCAGCAACACAATGATCCAAGACAAATACAAAGGACACACAAAGGAAAATGCTATACACATCTGAATTTGGATCAAAGCATACTTTATTCTTTTTCCATGATCTTTTTTCCTTTTGATTTTTTTCTTTCACAACTGTGACTAATATGAAAATATGTTTTACATAATAGCATATGTATAACCTAAATCAAATTCCCTCCACTTTTGAGAAGAGGGAAGAGAAGGAAGGGAGGGAGGGAGAAAATTTAGAACCTAAAATCTTGTAAAACTGAATGGTGAATATTGTCTTGATATGTAATCAAGAAAAAAATAAAATACTACTTAAAATTGAAAAATATACATAAACTATGTTACTATCTAAGAAAAAGAATTCAAAAGACTTGATAATGCTTCTAGGTATTAGAGAAACAGCTAGTAGTTAGGGGAAAGACTAAAAATTAGAGAGAGAATAGGAATGATAGTGAAGAAGACAGGATGACATAAGATCATGGATGCATGTGTGGCATTTTGGTGGATCTCTCTTTGTATTGTGACCAAAAACAACTGATTCAAATATAAATGAGAATTACAAATGAAATGCCCTGAGACCATATGAGAGGGGTCAAATTGGAGAGACAAAGATACAAACACATACATACACACATTCCATATTCATAGAGAGTAGTGAATAAGAGAGCGTACTATTCAACATTATATATTGCTAATAAAAAAGTGCTCATGTAAATCTTCAGACAATAAATGAAAAATTGTTGAAGGATGGAAGGGATTCACTGAGGAGGAGAATGTCAGCTGGGACTTAAAATATGAGTAGGAGATAAACAGAGAAGCATTCACTATGTGCCAGGCACTGTGCTGAGTACTTGGGGATATAAAAAAAAGACAAAACATGTGTAACAGCAAAACCACATTGGAAATGAGGGTGATTAGCCATGATGGCAAAGAGGCAGAAGTCAACATATCTGATCACAAATAGATGAGACAAAGGCAAAATATGTAAGAATTAGGCTTCAGGAAGAAAAAGAAAAAAGGGCAGAGAAGGGAGAGAGTGGAGGACTTAACTGGTATTCAAGCAGAAGATAAAATAATCACATGTTGGCATATTGTAGAAAAGGCTTAGGCATCAAACATGTGATTAGGTTAGATGCTTCTTCAGGTCCACTCCAATTTTTAGGTTTTGTGATTCTAAGAGGAGAATTCTCAAAAGGTCTTTTGTCTGAAAAAAATGGTTTTCTATGAATTATTAGCATCCATAGATATATACATCTCTCTTAAAAATAGTAGTTAGCTCCAGCCCCCATCTAATAATAGCCAATCAAATATTTAGTCTTAAGACATTCATAACTGGATCCACTCTCCAGCCTTCTATCTTTCTCCAGATGGTATCTTCCAGGATGCTCCTTTGCACACTGATTCTTATAGAGCAGAATCCCTTCCTCTTAGAAGGCTGGGCCAAGCTTGCTATTCTTTGGCCAACATCTGGCAGCTGTTCCTGCTGGCTGTGCCTCCTGATTGTCAACAACAGTGATCAAAGTGACAATGATGTAATTGAGGAGCTTATTGACGACACCCAATGAGATGAGCTTGATTATGACAGGCCTATATTCTATAAGGATGTTTGGGATTTTGGTTTCTTCCAGCTCTGGTCCAGATATCAATACCCTACAGGAACCTTCAACAGCAATGATAACAACTTCGCAAACTAAGGAAAACTCTCAGGTAAAGAGATGAACACGTTTGCAAAAATCACCTCAGAGAGGCAACCTCCGCGCATTCCATTTTTCTTTTTCACACTGACTAAATTATTTCAATAACTTTCTAATTAGTCTCCCTGCCTCATCTCATACCACTCCAAATCATTCCTGACTCAGCTGCTGAAGTGATTTTTCCTTGAGAGCAGGTTGAACTCCATCACTTCCTTATGTCATCAAAACCAATGGCTCTTTATTATCTCCCAGATAAATTATGGCGTCATCAGCTTGGCATTTAAAGATCTTCATAAACTGGCTCCAATCCATACCCCTAGAATCTCAGATTCCAGGCTTAGGTCCCATCTTGCTTTCTGGGCTTAGAGTCCATCTGAACTGGGCAACTAGTTTATGCCTGTCACTAGTTTATCACCTGTCACTGGACTGAGAAGACACTGGATTCTCTCATTCAAGTGGACAGACTCCTTAAGTGGCATTTTAAATGTAAAACTCAGAGAGACTATTAATTTGCCTTTAAATAAACTTTTCATTTCCCCACAATGGATGGGAGCAGCAATAGCAAGGGAGAAGAGCTTTGAATGGTATCTTCCTGTCTCAGCGGCAGTCCTCCTATCATTAGCTTCCTTGCTCCTCTTTCGCTCCCCTCTTCAGTCTCTCTCTCTCTCTCTCTCTCTCTCTCTCTCTCTCTCTCTCTCTCTCTCCCTCTCTCTCTCCCATGCTCCCCCTGCGGCAAGCTGCAGAATGGGAGCTGCGAGTTGGGAAGCCAGCCGGCAGCTGTCACACAGTGGAGGCAGGCAGCCTGGGCAAAGAGTGAGTCTACTCTGTCATTTAGGATGAATCACTGGGAACTGGCAATAATCTCTATTTTTCTGGTCGTGGTCGGGGAACAGCCCAAAAGCTACACTGGACCAGACAAAGGTAAAGAAGCTTTTTTTTTTTTTTTTACATTGTTTGTTGATTTCTTCTTTACCTGCTTTTCTTTTCAAAGTGTCTTCAGGGCTGGGCTGCTGGGAGCTGAGAGGAGCTGCTAAGCTCGGGCTCAGCCTAGCATGAGGAGACTTCCAAGGGGTGTTTCAGCACCTGGCACTGCATGCCAGCAGGGTGCCTCCCAGGCATTAACCCCTTCTGGGCTGGATAGGGGGGAGGATATCAGATGCAATGAGGCACATGGTAAGCCTTATATAGTGCAACCTAGATGCAACTTCCAGATGCAATTTCCATACTTACTTGTGCTTGTGAATGAGAATAGGATTTTATGAGTCTGGAGTGGTCTGTGGGCTCTGGGTTTGGTTACAGGGACCAGCCCTATGTGTCCCAGCGGCTCCTGGAAGACCTACTCTCTGGAGATTTTCTTCAATTTCATCACTTCACGATTTGGTCTCAGAGATTGCTATAAACAGTCTAGCATTCAGTATTTTCTTCAGGAAACCTGCAGGAGACTATCTGGTTAGCTCTAATTATTTTGTTGAGAGTTACTTAAAACTATTATTAAATCCTCAAGACTTGTGAGGTACCAGTGCTATCGAGAGATGAATATTCTGAGTCCTCGTCTGGGGCTGCTTATACTTTAGGCAAGAGATATCTTTTTGGCAATGGCAGTATGTTTCCCTTTTCCCATTCCCTAACCATTGGTTATACCTGGTGGGCAGTCGCCCCACTCCAGAACCCATCTGGCCCTTTACCTCGGTAATGGTTTTCTTTCATCTAGCTGGGAAGGTATGTCACAAGAACAGACAGCTTTCTATTGCTGCAGTCCTGCACTTTCTCTATTTCTGTCTTCTAATTGGAGCTGCTGTGTCCCTGTCACGGCCTCCTCATCCACACAGTGCGCACCTCATGTGTTTGGTTTAAACAGGCTCTTGGAGCCAAGGATCTGCCTTTGTGGGGGCTGGGAGGCTGGAGGAGGTTGTGTCTGTTCCAAAAAGCAAACCTGGCAACCCATTAGACTGAGCAAGGTGTTGTTTGTGAAATATTCAGACAGGTATGGTTTAAACAGGAAAGAGACTTTGGAGAGATAAGGACTAGGTTGATTCAAATGCCTCAATATCGTGTTTTCAAACAGATTCTACACTTTTGCATCCCTATTTGTGAAAAAGAAAACTGAATTATCTTTTTATTTTTAGAAATAGAGAAAAGAATCTAGTCTATCCAGAAAGAGGGCTAGTTATGTTGCTTCCATATGCTAACCCAGCTAAGATCCCTACTACTGTCCCAGATTCCAAACCCAATGTTTGCAAGAGGTCATTGACCAGAGAAAAATCTCCATCAGTTGAGGACATTTAGGGATTATATCCTTTCCTCATCCTGTCCATGGGATTGTTGAATTTAATAGCTTCACTTATCATCTGTAGTTGACCATGTTCAAGCCCCAGAGCCATTACAAGGGCAGTCTATCCTTTTTATGATATATTTTCAAGGCTGGGCAGAACCAGAATAAACTTGACATTTGAGCAGATGTTAGAAGCATGCTGAGATGCTTAAAATGTTATGGTTGTGTTGTTTCTAGAATTAATGACTTCTCTAGAGTTTTATAGACATACTGAAACTGTCACCTTCTATGGTGAGTGAATGATGAGTATTCTATCTATTTTTGCTGGGACCTTAGCCCTCTACTCTCCCTTTTATACCAGCCACTGAAGTTGGTCATTCCTTGCTTTAAAGTTATCCTTTCCAAATTGATAGTTCCATTCAATATAATTCAGTATCTTCTTTGGGCAACTCTTGGTAAACTCTCAAGAGAGAGGTTTGGCTCTTCTTGTTCACTAGGAGATTGACGTACTTGGGTTCAATGGTTTTAAGACAAAAGTACCTAGGGTCTTGCAACATAAGAGAGCTTGCCATGCTTCTTAGCTAAGCATAATAAAATGGTAGCGCTATAAGAAGAAAAATTTTAAAAGGGAACAAAACAGGGAGGGGTACTGATGATAGAGAGGACAATATGATAGTAGGGATGCTGAGCAGTTGTGGTAAAGAGAACAATCCATTTGTGGATGTAATCATGAAAAAAGAAAGATAGCTCAGCTTTCCAAGAATCCAATTTTTCTCTTGCTTGTGTAGGAAGGCAAGCCCAGGCAATGTAGAGGTTATGCTACATGACTGTACAGATATAAGGCAAGGAAGTGTTAGGACAAAAGTCACCTCATTGAAGAAGTGCATAGCTTTGAAGAAGCATCTTCCTGGATGTTAACATGCTTGATTAAATTCTCATAAACTAGTTATAGCTTCAGAGTTGACTTATGGAGAAATAAGTACATCTAAAGGTGTGGTACTTTTATGGTTTACTAAAGGGACTTAAATCAACAAAAACTTAAATGCTTTATCCTATTCTCAGAAACAAATAATTCTGTTTTGATCAGGTACACACACACACACACACACGCGTTATTTCAATGCAATAGAAAATACGTTCCTTAAGAGTAGGGACAATTTTGTATTTGTCTTTATAGCTTCAACAAATTGCATGATGTCTGACATGCAAAGAGGTACTCAAAAGATACTAGTGGAATAGAATAGAATTGTTGGTTCCATGAAATATACTGGAATCTAGATAATAATCCCAAAATACATGTTTGAATAGGGGTTGTATAGGTTTGTGTGGGTTGTACAATTTCATGGCAAGTGATGATAAATCAAAGTCTCTGGTATAATATGGTCAAGTATAAATTACATTTGCAAAATGCATATAGTGCTAATTAAGTGGCACAATGGATAGAGTTCCAGGTCTGAAATCAGAAAAAATTCATCTCCATAAGTGCATATCTGGCCTCAGGCACTTACTTGCTAAGTGACTAAGGCTAATCACTTTATACCATTTGCCTCAGTTTCCTAATCTGAAAAATGAGCTGGAGAAAGAAAGGGAAAATCATTGCAATATCTTTGTCAGGAAAACCTCAGATGGAGTCACAAAGTCAGACACAACTGAACAAGAACAATCATATATATATATATATATATATATATATATATATTTGCCATTCTCATTTTCTTCTTTTCCTGTTTCTAGACAATTTCAGTGGTCTTCTAATTGGTCTCCCTGTCTCAAGTCCAAACCCACTCAATATCATCCTGAATTAAGCTATAAAAATTATTCTTACCAAGGTCAGGTCTGACTATGTCACTCCCTTAATGAATTCTAATGCTTCCTGATTATAGTTAGCATCAGATATAAAATCTGTTAGGTGATTAAAGCTCTTCATAACCCTGGCCCTCCAGATAGGTGTTTTCCTTCTTCGTATTCCTAGCTTATACCATTCCTGACACATAATGAGTATTTAATAGGTACATCTTGACTGACTGACTATGGGTCTAGGAGCACAGTGGGAGTGTTACCTACATTTTAGAGGCTGAAAAGGACTACCTTCCAACATTCATTGGGCTAAATACCAGTAGGCTGCTTCTGAGAAGCACTTACAATTGTGAATGCTGGGACCCTCCAGGCACATCATGGGAGTTGTTGATTCCACTGCATGGGGTATCAATGGTTTTCACATTTGAGGAGAACTCCTGAGAGCACAAATAGACTCTTTCTGGCTAAGTCAGGGATACAGAAGTGCCCTGCTATTAAGTTTATTTTGTCCCTGGGAGACATCATAATGTCATCAGCTTCATGGCTTCTTTCTACCTGGAAAATTATTTAAATGTAGACAGTTCACACAGAGACAGAATATTTTTGGTGTAACTTAGCAACAACATAGAGAAGAGAAGGAGGGGAAGGAGAGAAAGAGGGGGAAAAAAACTCAGGCCGACATCCATAGCTTATGCAAATCTTGGATTGAAATAGTCCCCGGCCCTAGTGCTTTCAGTCCCTAGAAGGGTTATTGTTGGATCATGTCAACCTAGTTCATTTATTATAATTAACTACACCAGATAGTTTCCCTAATTACCCAAGTCAGGGGCTTGGGCTATCAGGTTCGAAGGGTGTGTAAAGACAACTGCTTTCGGACTAGAAACTGTCTTAATGTGATTGCCTTTGGAAAGCTGCATTAGTTTCTAATTAAGGTCAGCTATCCAGGGATCAAGTCTGAAACTCAGCATCAAAATATGGGAGAAGAATGATTACTGTACTTCAGGCTCCAAAGTGACCATTCCTTTCCTCCAAGTTTCCTACCTTGGGATCATTCCACAAATGAGTCTTATTGAGATCCACTCTATGAGATTTATCATCACAGGTAGAGGGGGGAATACTGTTACTTCCTTAGAGACCTGGATGGTAGTCCATATATCTAGATTCTAGTTTTTCCACTTATATTAATTACATCTAGAAGTCATTTAATTAATTCCTTCATCTGTAAAATGACATTAGACCTAGATCTAAGGTTCCTTCAATTATCCTAATTTTTTTTATTATCCTAAAAGTTTTATTCTTTCCCACAGAAGAATGGGCATCAAGATTATAGATTTGTGGGGATGGCTATAGCATGAAAAATCTCAGAGTTAAACATGACAGGAACCACCAAAAAGAAGGCTCAAGGAACTATAGACATTTACCAGAGGATTCTTGAAATCTATTGTTTCCCTTAATGTAACAGTCCTGGAAATTAAGTCAGCATTCCAGTAGTAACCACTGGGAATACAAGGGGTAGACAAGCTTTGTCTTGGATACTAAAGTCAAGAGATAAGAAAGAGTGGAGTCTATGAACATGGATGATTAGAAAGGATGATGATTTTTTGACAGAGACAGGTGCTAAGTAGTACGTTCTATTATTGCTTTATGTAATAATCAGTATAATTTTTCATCATTGTTGTTCAGTCATTTCAATTATGTCTGACTTTTCATGACCTCATTTCAGTTTTCATGGCAAAGATACTGAAATAGTTTGCCATTTCCTTCTCCAGCTCATTTTGCAGATGAGAAATTAGGGGAAATTGGGTTAAGTGACTTGCCCAGAGCCACACAACTTGTAAATATCTGAGGCTGGATTTGAACTCAGGTTTTTCTGACTGATACTCCACCACTGCATCATTTATGTGTATCTGATGAGAAGACACTGTTCTGGTTCTGGGAATTGCATCTTTACCTCTGCTCCCTTTAAGCACCTGAAAGGAGTAATATGCCTTAGGCAGAAGGGATGGTTGTAATCAGAAAGGATAAGCAGAAAGTGGAGAGGTAGCTGGGATGATCAAGCCAAAAGGTGTCTCCAGTGTGTCATGGTTTCCAGAGTACCAGACAAGATTGGTCAGAGCAGCAGTTAAGAGTGAGAGTATGTATATGGAAGGAGCAAAAATGTATACTTGATATAGAACCTATTAGGTATTAAGATGAAAGAAACAACACAACATGCGGGAAACAACCGTTTATCTTCAAGAAGGGGTTTCTTATAATGATGGCTTTCTTATTATATCCCTCCTCGTGTCACTGTTCTAAGGCTAGCTATAGACCTGGTATTGTCCAAATGACCTAAAAATATGAAAGTATAGATATGACCACAAGTAGACTTTGGAATAGTAACTAGACAATCTATAAACATATAGACTTGCCAAGAGATGTTTTTGGCTTACCTGCACAATGGTATTCATTACCCATGGAGAATTATCGTTTCTCCACTTCTTCAGGTTCTAGCTTTAGAAACCTAGATTACATAAGGACATTTAGTTTGAAAGTTTTCAGTGACTGTGTATTTATTATCATCAACCTCAGCATTAAAATTATTCATTAAACATCTATTTGGACAATACCCAAAATGATCCAAAAGAACACTAACTGGTTGGTTGCTCACAAAGCTCTTCGCTATCAGATTGAAATTTAGGCAGGCAGATAACATTCAGAGATTGTCATAGCATTCTACAGTGGAAAGAACGTTGTGCTTGGAGTTAGAGGACCTGAATTAGAAACTCACACCTGCCACTTTTTACTTACCTAATTTTGGAAAAGTCACTTCACTCTGTAGGTCTTAGTTCTCTTATGTATAAAACTGGGGGACTGGACTTCCATATTCAAAGTTCCTTCTAGTTCTGTGATTTCCCATTCTTAAATACTTTTAAGGATGTTCCTCCCAAACATATCTTGAAAATCTCTGTCTCTCCATCTCTGTCTCCGTCTCTGTCTCCCTCTCCCTCCCTCTCTCTGTCTCTCTCTCTCTCTGTCTCTGTCTCTCTGTGTGTCTCACTTTCTCTCATCTATCCATCTAAATATATATATATATATATATATATATATATATATATATATATATATATATGTGTGTGTACACTTTATATTTACATTTATATATATACATATACATATATACATTTTACTAATCAATTGTACATTATTATATCAATTATATATTCCCCAATGAAATGTAAGCTGCTAGAGGGCAGGGATAATTTTATACTATTTTTTGTGTCTATAGCACAGTTCCTGGTATACAACAGGCACTTAAGTGTCCGCTGATTGACTGGCCTTATTGATTTATGGTACAGGCATTTCTTTCAATAAAGTAGATTACAGTCCCTTTACAATTAGTAGATGATCATTGAGGGTTGTTCATCTCTCTATCCCACCTCATTCCCCAGAAAAAAAAAATGTCCAAACTAATGATGAATCTCTCTATTTTTTCCAAGCAGAAACTCAGTATATAACCAGTCAGTGGGTCTATTTTTGAAGCCTTTCCAGTTGTTAGAATGTGCCAAAAATTGTGTTTTTTTATTCACAGCCCTCAAGATACCATGGTCATTTCCATGCCACAGTAAAAAAATTAGAAGAAAACTTTAACCAAGCAAATTCATAAATTATATAAAGCAAATCTAAGGAATAGAGTCAGGGTCTTTATTGTGATGCTCAGTAGGTCTACCCTACTTGAGGATGAGGATGGCATTCCCCTCCCATGAAAAAGATTTAAGTTATAACAATATGGATATGTCAAAGCAACATTGTATAGCCCCAGAGTTCTGGTTCTTTTTATAAATTAATGACTCTTTCCCAACTCAAATGAAGCCAGACAGTGTAAAAATCAGATTTCAAACCCACAGTACATTTGATAGATATCAATCATTTGGCTGGTTGCGGTTTTTATGTATTTTGTTTTATTTTGTTCTTAATTTCTCATAATTTTCCCCAACCCAATAGTTTTGAAAAAATTGTAAAATCATTTTCTCTGGCACAGAACTTTGCCCCCTTAGTGCTTAATTTCAGTTCAGATTGAATTTTTATGGACAAATGATAAAGAACCCGCGGCAGTCTTAATTACCATATAGAGTACAGTCCCAGCAGTTTCAGCCAAAGTCTTCATATTAATCAAATAAGAAACATTTTTTCCAGGACAGGAAGCAAGAGAATTTGATTTTCTAGGGAGTTTCTACCTAGAGAGAAAGACATCACTAATACACCTAGACATACATCCCCCTCCTCTCCCCTGCAACCATATAATGCTATCAGTTACTAATAACTGTGAAGTTCTTAGGAGTTAGGAAGGCACAGTTCCAAATAGATAGAATGCATACCTCACAGTCAGTAAGATATGTGTTCAACTGCTGCCTCTGATGCATAATGATTGTGTGATCCTGGACAAGTCATTTCATTTCTCGGCGCTCCGGGCAATGCTGCAATATTATAAATTGTAGTACAAGCACTAATTTGCATTGATGGAGGGAGTTTCTTCTTTAGAAGTTCCTCATACAAGCAAAATCACAGAATATTCCCACTCTATACGCCAATCCAGATCAAACCACTTCTAAAAAAAAAAAAAAAATTGAGACAAAGGCTAAATTTAGATAGAATAGGTTCTCTTAATATGGACTGGGAAGAACCTCCATATTGCAGATGAAGAAAATGAGACACAAAAAGCTTAAATGACTTGTCTTGCCCAATGCTACACAGTTCATAAACAACAGAGCTCATTTAAAACCAGGTTTTTTAACTTTAAATCTCCTCGCCGTGTCTCTTTTAATACTCTTCCTCCTCCAGCCCTCTCTGAAGAGCTCTGTAAATGCCCAAGTGCTTTCCCCATCTCTTCACTGATGCATGAAATTTCTTTAAAACCTTGAAACTTGTGACATGGGAATCAAATTTAAAGAACAAATAGCCTAGGGGCAGGGAAAGGGGTGAGCACATTGATTAACATCTCACCCAGAAGGGTGGAAAATTGATAACAGAATCTTTGGGGAGAGAAATATCTGTTAAGGGCCAAGAAATACAGAACACAGAAAGAACACAGAGGGGTATGGGGGAGGAGGTAAAGGATACAAAAATCAGCATGCTTGAAAATCCTTGAAAAACATTGTGACAACTGTCCTTGCTTGGAACTCAGGAGCCAGCCAGGTACAGGGCCCATGCCCAGATAAGAGCTGTTTTGAGGAGGGCATTCCTCATTGTCATCACCCAGGGGCACCATTATGGCGACCAGGAGCATGAAGCCCAACACTTGTTTATAAAGCTGGTCATTTTATCACTTCAAAAATTTGATATATGGATCAAAGGGCTGGGCAACTGAAACACCATTTTCCATTTCCCTTTGACTGGGATCTGAAATGTTTTGTTCTGTGACTTACTTTACATTTTAAATTAAATGTCCACCTAGATAAAGGGAGGATCTAATTGTGGAAGATACTGGGTTCCTTTAGCTGCCTAATTTAAGTAATAACAGAATTCCAGCATCATAGTATCACAACATTTGAAGTCTCCTCCAAAGACATCTACTGTATGCTTGGAAAAAAAATTGATTTATAACAAATTGGTATCTAGTCTTTATTTGAAGACTTATAGGAAGGGAAAACCCAATACTATCCCAGAATGGCCCATTATGGTTTTGAATAACTATAATTATTAGGAACTTTCCCCAGATATCAAGTCTAATTTTGTCGCTTCCTACTTCTACCCTATATTTCTTGTTCTGTCCCCTGGGACAAAACTGCACATTCTTATTTCCTCTTCCAAATGGCAGTGCTTCAAACCCTTGAGAACCGCTATCATGTTCTGCCTTGTAAGTGACTAAATATTTCCACTTTAATGGACCTTCATGTGATGTGATCCTGAAGTTCATCACTATTCAGATTACTCTTCTCTGGACCTTCTCCAATTTGTCAATATCTTTTTAAAATGTAGCACCAGGAACTAACTAAGCATAATGTCAGTCTTAGTCATCAAACATTTACAAAGTGCCCACTCTGTTCCAGGCACTGTGATGGGTATGCAAAGAAAAGTCAAAGATGGTTTCTGCTCTCAAAGACATCACAGGGAGACAACATACAAGTAACTATGAAACATGATATGTAGATATGCACATATAGATAAATGTACATTTACATAAATACTTGTAAGCATATGTCTGTGTGTGTGTGAATAGTTGGAACCTGAACAAAGAAAAGAGGCAGAAAGGAGGAAGAAGAGCATTCCAGGCATGAAAAAGACAGAAAATGCTTGAGAATTGGGAGAGAAACTTATTACTGTGATTGCCATTATCAAGGTATCTTGCAATCACTTAAGATTATAGATTTATTAATGAAAAGTTGTCCAGTCCAATCAGAAGTGGTCCTATATAATCCCTTATTTTAATGGCTTAGAGTATCACTCACCAGCTGCCCAAGGTCACACTAAAGTAATTAGCCTAGTAGTACTTTCAGGATTCTTAGATTGAGTTGTAAGTAATACTAAAGATCATCTAGTCCAAGCTCCTCATTTTTGGGATAATCTTTTAAAAAGTTGGAAGTAATACTAAAAGTCATCCTGTCCAAGCTCCTCATTGATACATAGGTATCAAATGACAGAGTTAAGACTTATACTTGGATCTGATTCCAATCTACCACTCTTGCCATAGCTCATGCTATCTATCATTAGATCATTTGAATTATCTTAAGACATGCAGAGAATGCCAAGAATCACAAGTTATTGCTTCTTTAAGAAAGAAACAGAAAGTCATTTAATTGCAGTTTTCAACTTATGAATGATAAACCCATACTACTAAAAGAGACTGGAAGAGACTTAATCTTTGAGGGTGAAGGACAACTTTGTCTTCCTATGGGACGTCTTTTGTGAACAAAATCCTGAACTGGATGAATTATGGGTATGACCCAATATAGTAAATAGTTTGTTTCTATCATAAGGGAAGTATAGATGGTTTCAACTTTTATAAATGATGACTTCTAGCAACAATTTGAAATTAAAATATAGCATAACTACTTCTAGTAAGTCAGATGTCTCCACAGGCAGGCAGATTTGCTAGGACAAGCCTAATATCAGGCAAATAGGCAAAATGTATATAATCTCTTGGTTTTTTATCTTCTCATCCTGCCATCTTTCTTTTCAGAGGAATAGTCCCTTGGATCAATTCAGAATTATCCTGGATTTTTTGGTAGCCAGCCAGGAAAGTGGTGAAATTTCAGACATTACCCAGTTAAATACATGAAGGAGCTATTTGGGGGTGGAGGATAGGATAACGGAGGGGCAGCAATGAGTTCTCCCAGATTCCTTCTACTTTATATGCACCAGAACTAAAATGACAATGTCGTACAATCCTAATGGCAATAAAAGAAGAAAGGTAAAGAAAAGAAAACTCACACACTTTCCAAATTCATGCAATTGAAGATTGACAGAAGATGCTAGGGTCTTTTTGATAGACCCTAGAGGATTCTGAAACTTTGGTAATAGATGTATTAAACTCATCACCGGACTGTAGCCTACAAAACTCCTAAATATTACTGGAACCATAATAAAATATATTTGGGAAAAACTTAACACAATGAATTAAAATACAGCACAATGAGATAATGTTGATTTGTGCTTTTCTAAATCAATGTGAACCATTGGGATCCATCCTTGTCCCATAAACAAATTCTGTAAGCTTCTAAAATTCACCAAAAGAAAATGATAAATATAATTAAATAGAAAGCTATAAATCAGCCCAAGCTGCACCAAGTAGAATGTACATTAGGAAGTATCTCGCTCCCCTATTAGGAGACAGATCAGATATACTGAAGGAAAAAATCAGGAGCAGTAGCTCCAGAATCCTTGTCACAATGGGAGATAGGCCCTGACCAGTGTCCATAAAGCCTACTACCAACACAGTATCCAGGCAGTCTGGGGCCAAACTACAGGAAAAGATAAAGCCATATTATTTTTTGCAGTAGGTGGAGTCTCATCTTAGCTACTGTGTTGAAGAGCAAGAAATGCTTTCCTCCATTATCCAAAATGAAAGGGGAGGATGACCCAAGCATTGAGACTAAAAAATGAGGAAATAGAAAAAAATGCCAATCACAATGATTAAATAACCAGGACTGAGAGATATCCAAAGAGAAAGTCCTTAGGAAAAAAGTAACCCCATAATAAATCTAAGCGTGGTTCAAAAAAAAGAGTGTTTTGGTCACAAGGGCTAGAAAAAGCAAAAAAAGAGATTAAAAATAGAATACCAAGGTAAGACAGAATAGCAAGCATAGTTTCCTGAATAGAGAGAAGGTTTTTGGAGTTCTCACAGCAGGTAACTAGAAGAAGTATAAGCCAGCGGGTAGCTGATAGTATGGTGGTGTAGCAGAAGGTAATTAAGACCTGTCATGAGGACTTAAATACAGTCTGAGAGGAAGCATCCAATGGGAAAATACCTACTATGGGTAACACACTGTGCTAGACTGAACTTACAAAGATAAAAAGTGAAATGATCTTTACTCTCAAGGCATTTATATTCTATCAGATTATGACAAGAACAGGGAAGCACCTAAATTTGTGGGAGCTGGGATAATGGTCAGGGTACCAATATAGCCCTAGCCACAGTGAACCATAATAATAACCACTGAAAGTTGCTAGACATGAATTATAAATGAAGATGTAGTCATAGGGACTAAGGCAAGAGCCTATGCATTTGATCCAGAGTATGAGGATAGAATGACCCCCCCAAAAGAAAGATTGGTGGATTCCCAAGCTTTCAATCTAGAAGTCAAAGGATCACAAAATCCTGAATTAAGAATTAAAAGAGAATATCTAGTCCAATGCTCTAATTTTACAGATTAGGGAAATGAGGCTCAGAGAAGTTACATACTTTGATCAAAATCATTCAGATGATAAGCAGCAAAGGCTCAAACCTAGATCTTATTTCTCCAAATCCAGTATTCATTTTCTTATACTATTTATATCCTTTTCTTAGGGTCTCATTTTTCAGACAAGAGTGATATGCCCCAGTCTGTGAGACCTGAGAAGACACTGGACAAGGGAAAAAGGTCAATTATTACACCATCTCCCTACATTCTCCGTTAATCAACTGGGCTCACCATTACCCACTCAAAATGGAATTATCAATATCCATCTTCCAGGAAGTGATGCTGAGAGAGTCAATGAAACCACTCACACTAATATTTTTGTTTACTTTGCTGTCATTCTCTTAGTGTGCAGTTTAAATTCAAATTGGTCCCATCATGGGCAGGAACAAGTAGAGAAAGAAGTTGACAAAAAGCAAGCAGGAAGCTGCCTATATTTCAACATGGCATGAAAGCAATTTGTATTGAAAAATCAATTCTATCTACACAAACAGAAAATAAAAGGAAGGAAGGGAAAGGAAAACAAGGCTCAATAGCTTTGCAGGAGGCTAGTTTATAGAGAAGACAACCTATTTACTTAGGCCAGAACTGTGTATTCCATCAAGACCATGCAGACCCTGTGGCAAAATTTTGGTTTTGCTTTTGTTTTCTTGAAACTGTCCCCCAATAACCAAATAATCCCTGTGTGACATATACTTTTCCCCAAACTGCCTAATAGTGTGTATGAAGTGATTGCAAGTGACAATACACAGTAATTTTCCATATTTGTGGTTGATCATTCACCATATGTTTACTAAAGAGGACATTTATTTGACTTAATAATATAGTGGCAATTCAATCCCATAAGCATTTACCAAATGCCTACTGTATTCTAGACACCATGCTAGACACTGAATATACAAGGGTAAAAATAAAATAAAAACAGTCCCTCTCTCCAAGGAATATGCATTCAATTATTAGCGCATTCTTCTAACACTGCTGGTAGGCTGTGACTGTAGTATTGAAGCCTTGCTGTTAGTTGATATTCATATTATCATAATTGTATATATTGTTTTCTCTGTTCTACTTTCCTCACTCTATATCACATCCTACAACTATTCCCCTGTTCCTCTGGGTTTTCACAATTTTTTATTCCCTATGGTGCAATAATATTCCATTACATTTATAGACCACAATTTGTTCAGCCATTCTCCAATCTCTGGGCACATTTTTTCTCTAGCTTTCTGCTATACCAAATAATGCTGTTATGAATATTTTTGTTCATATGAGCTTTGCTTGTTGTCAATAACCTCTTTGGG
Source organism: Sarcophilus harrisii (assembly GCF_902635505.1). Classification (NCBI taxonomy): domain Eukaryota; kingdom Metazoa; phylum Chordata; class Mammalia; order Dasyuromorphia; family Dasyuridae; genus Sarcophilus; species Sarcophilus harrisii. Next base: position 604,255,411 of record NC_045427.1, read on the forward strand.
TAATAGTCTCAGTAGTGAGATCTCTGGGTCAGAGGCTAGAAATAGTTTATTAACCTTTATCGCATAATTCTGAATTGTTTTCCAAAATGGTTTAACTAATTTTCAGCTCCATCAAAAATTGATGTTGGTAACTGTAAAATTGTTTAATTTCACTCCCTCCACCACCACCACTTCCTCTCTCCTCTCCACCCCGCCCACTGCTCTGACAAATAAATATGCAGTCAATTCCTGACAGGTCAAATTCAGCTGAGAAATAAAAACATGGGAGACAGATTTTCAAATAATAATAACAACAAAGTCTCAAAGAATACATGAAGAACTCCCAGTATGGGAATACTTCACACAGATGATGATAGCAATCTGTCTCTGTCTCGAGTTTTGGGGAGTTGTTTGAAGCATTTAGAGGTTAAGGGATTTGTCTGAGCTTACAAAACAAATGTAAGACTTGAACCCATATATTCTGACTACAAGCCTAACACTAGCCATTCTACAAGATTTTCTTCTTAGGAAAAACAATAATAATTAATATTTGGATATCATTTTAAGCATGAAAGCAATTTCTCATGGTGGTATTATTTTTGTGGGTAATGAAAATAGTTTTGCATGGTAGAGTAGATTGAGTGCTAGCCTGAAAATTCTCCAGACATCAGTTCATGTCTTCTTTGACATTTATGACTTATGTAACCTGTCATTTATCTTTTCTAAACCTTTGGCAATCCCATAGGAATTAGTGTTGTTGTTGTTTTTAAATTTTTCACCATCAAGCCTACCATCTTCCCTCATTCATAGGAAGGAAGGAAGGAAGAGAGGAAAGGAGAGGAGAAGAAAGGATGGGACAGAAGGAGGGAAGCAGCAAGAGAAGAAAAAAGGAAGGAAGGGAGGGAGAAAGGAAGGAAGAAAGGAAGAGAAGGAGAGAGGAAAGAAGGGAAGGAAGGAAGAAGGAAGAGAGGGAGGGAAGAAGGAAAAAGGAAGGAAGGAAGGAAAAGGAAGAAAGAAAGGGAGAGACAGAGGAATGGATGGAAGGAGGGGAAGGAGGATTGGAGAGACAGGGAAGGAGGGAGGAAAGAAGGAAGAAAGGAAAGAATGGAGAAAGAGAAGGAAAGGAGGAGGAAGGGAGAGAAAAGAGGGAGGAAAAGAGAAAAGAAGGAAGAGAGGGAGGAAAAAAGAGAGGAAGGAAGGAAAAGAAGGAAGAAAGGAAAGGACAAAGAAAAAGAAGAAAGAAGGGAGGAAGAGAGGAAAGGAGGGAGGGAGGGAAAGTGGGAGGGAAGAAGAAAGAAAGGAACAAAAGGAGGGAAAGAGGGAGGAAAGATTCCTAAATCACATAACGATAGTCAAATAATAAAAATTCCTATGGTGACCACATCCAAAATTATATTTCTCATTCTGAATATTAGTCTGTCATTTCTCTGCCATGAAGTGGGCAATATTCTTCTTTGTGAGTCCTTACAGACTCATGATTCATCATTTAATTTGATCAAGGTTCTTAAGTTATTCACACTGTTCATTTTTCCATAAAAGTTTTTTAACTAATTCATCTATTGGTTGTAACTGCCATTTGTGGAAAAAAGTTCTACACTGGGAATTCCCCATAATGCGAAAATCACCAATGCTTCAGGTAATGATATTTTTAGAAAAGTAAATCATCTTAGAGAAGTAAAGTGACTTCTTTATGATCCAACAGCTTGTGTCCAATTAAGAATTTCAGGCTTTAAATCAAGAATTAGTTTTGATTGAATTTTCATATTTATTTATTTGTTTGTTTGTTTTTATTTATTTACTTTTTATTTACTGCCTTTCTGTGACCTTATCCTAGTTTCTTTATGTCTTTGAGTCTGTTTCTGCAGCTATAAAATAAGAGGATTTGACTTGATTGTACTATTGATCTATGATCCTCTCTAATGCCCCCCCCCCCCCATAACTCCCTCCATTATGGCACCATGGGGAAAGACCTCAGCAATAACTGTCCTGGTCACTGGCTGGATCTGCTCAACTACTACAAAGTCTCCCTTATATATGACTAATAAAAAGAGTTATGGATCTTTCTTATGACTTGATGACTTTGAAAGTCACAGGTGCCCTCTGAGAGTTCCTGATGGACTGCATGTGAGCTTCCAATCACAATGAAACATCTGAACCAGCAGAGGCGATGAAAAAATGACAGATTGAGGACCTTAGTTTACATTGTCATAATTGAAACTGTTTGTTAAAAACCCAATTCTATCAACAATTGGTAGAATCAAACAAAAAGAACTGGTGGGGGCCAAGGCATTAAAAAACATATGTATTACCTCTAAGTTATTTAGGTGACCAGGGTTAAACAACCACAGGATGCATAGTGCTGGGCATTTCAATTCAACAAATTACTTACGATTGACATCCCTCATAGAACAATACAAAATTTTAAAACTGTAAGATCTGAGTGCCAACTGAGTCCAGCTTCATTGTTTTACAAATATAAAAGCAGAAGTCCAAGATATAATATTAATAACCTAATATATAAATGTTTTATATTATATTAATCTATCAGGCAAATGAGAAAACTGAAGCTCAGAAAAGTTAATTTTTTCCCCCCTTAGTGGCTTCAGGAGCTGAGTCAGAAATTAAACTCTGATAGTACAGGGGAAAGAGGAGAGAAAATTCCAGCTTTACGCTTTCTATCTGAGTAGCTTTGGGTAAGTCAGAGCTTCTTAAGACATCACTTTCTTCATCTGAAAAAAATGGAAGTGTTGTTCTAAACTAGAACTGTTTAACCTTCTGGCAGCCTGGAACCCATGTTCAAATCATGCTCTTAAATGTATAAAATAAAATATGTAGGAAAATTGATTATGTTGAAATGATTATTAAAATATTTTCAATGAGCTCCTGCCCCACAGGGAAAGAAATGCTGGGCTAGATGGATCATATTGTCCCTACTAAGCTGATGTCCCTGATTCCGAGTCCCAATTTTTTAACTTTTTGATACTTCTAGCATTAAAACTTCATAGTTCACAAAACACTTTCCTCATAATGACCCTTAAAGGAAGGAGTTCTTAACCTTCTTTGCGTCATGGACCCCTTCAGCAGTCTGGTGATACTTATGGACCCCTTCTTATTTTTTTTTATTTCATAGCTTTTAATTTACAAGTTATATGTATGGGTAATTTTACAACATTGACAATTGCCAAACCTTTTGTTCCAATTTTTCCCCTCCTTCTCCCCACCCCCTTCCCTAGATGGCAGGATGACCAGTAGATGTTAAATATATTTGAGTATAAATTAGATACACAATAAGTATACATGACCAAACAGTTATTTTGCTGTACAAAAAGAATCACACTCTGAAATATTGTACAATTAGCCTGTAAAGGAAATCCATAATGCAGGCAGGCAAAAATATAGGGATTGGGAATTCAATGTAATAGTTCTTAATCATCTCCCAGAGTTCTTTCGCTGGGTGTAGCTAGTTCAGTTCATGACTGCTCCATTGGAACTGATTTGGTTCATCTCATTGCTGAGGATGGCCAGGTCCATCAGAATTGATCATCATATAGTGTTGTTGTTGAAGTATATAAGGACCTCCTGGTCCTGCTTGTTTCACTCAGCATCAGTTCATGTAAGTCTCTCCAGGCCTTTCTGAAATCGTCTTGCTTGGACCCCTTCTTAAATAATGCTTTTAAATGCATAAAATAAAATACATAGCATTACAACAGAGAACAATTACATTGACATAGTCATCAAAATATATATTTATAAAATCCAAGTTCAGAACCTCAAATTTTAAATAATACACCATTATATGTGTATAGAGAGCTAAGTTTGCAATAAGGAATAATTGAGTTTAAACAATATTGCTACTATGCTCCCTGTGTAATACTGGACAAGTTGTTTGACAAAGCTATCAGATTTAAAGTTACAGAAGGGATGTGATTTACATTGGGTGAAGGAACTTCCAAATCACTGGAGAAGAAAGGGAATAAAGAGAAGAATGGGGACAAAAGAAAAAGAGGGAGGAGATGATGATGAAGGAGGAGAAGGAAGAAGAGGAGGAAGAGGAGGAAGAAGAAAAGAAAAAGAACAAGAACAAGAAAGAGGAGGAAGAGGAGGAGAAGGACAAAGAGGAGAATAAGGAGGAAGAGAAGGAGGAGAACAAGAAGAACAAGAATCTGTCCATTTTCCAAATGGGGAGAAAATGAAATTAACTAAATTCTTCCAGGTTAGTGGCCAACTTGGCCTAAATCCCAGTTCTTCTAGTCTTTACCATTTGTTTTCATGGCTTCTCATCTAGCCAGATAGATTCTGCTTGAATGATCGTTTGGAAAAAATCCATGTTGAAAGATCCATGAGGTTTTAAATAAGAACTGAGGTATGTGGCTGGTGTTACTACTGTCAGATTTCCAAATTTTAAACATACAATTATAGATCTTAATTTAGAAGGGACTTAAAAGGCCACATATTCTAATACTTTTGTTTGACATATGAGGAAACTGAGCAAGAAAGAGGTTAATTTCCTTGCTCAAGATCACACAGTTTGAGGATTTTGGAATGAATTAGCTACTTTCCAGCTAGAGAGGACTGTTTTTGTGGTTCAGATATGTTTGACTGCAACCTCATTTGGGTATTTCTTCACATAGATACTAGAGAGATTCTCCATTTCTTTGGGAGCAAATAAATAAATCTTGAACTTCATGGTGATTTAAAGGCCTTGCTTAGGCTCCTCTGACAGGTTAGAATGATCTAGACCTTAGTCAATGATCTTAAAGCTTTACACAGGAACGAGGAACAGGGACTAGAATGCTCATCCAACTCCCCTTAACAAAAAAGCCTCATTCCTACGTCCATTCTTCCCATCACAATTCTCTTTGGGTACCCACATGGAGGCTGAGTTAAAAAATAGCCATAATCTTGTTTTCTATCACTCCAGTTTTTTACTCTTCACAACAATTCCATGCTGTAGATGCTATTATTATTCCCATTTTACAGATGAAGAAAATGACACAGACGAAGACTTACCCAGGATCCTACAACTAGTAAGTGTTTAAGGAAAGATTTGAATTCAGGTCTTCCTGACTCTAAGTCTGCCATCCTCTCTATAACAACAGACCTTTTCCTTAAAGAAGATCTGAATTCAAAATCTACTTGTATTACCACTAGGTATATGATCGTGGGCAAGTCTCTGTGCCACTCTGAATCTTGATTTCTTTTTCTATAAACTAAGGTTAGTCATAGCACCCAAATTAGAAGGTAGAGTGGGGGATCATATGAATTAATGTATGTAAAGCTTTTTTGAAAACCTCAAAGTTCTATGTAAATGAAAATTAGTATGTTTATTGTCTTTTTTGAGATATTGCTGTCACTAATTATTTACACACGAGTGATGAGGGCCCTTTACCTGGAGAGCTAGAACCTGAGGCTTCTTGACTCCTTGCCCAATGTTCCAAGCTAGATTGGCCGAAGGAAGGCTTGTGTTCCATATGGAGGCACTGAGTCTGGGAAGGAAACCAGGGCCCCCAGCCAGAGGACATACCTCCAGGATGATCTAGGATGGAAATAGCATATTTTCTTTCCTTGCCATTGCCACTTTCCTCAGCCCCAGGAAGTTATCCTGAAAGCACTTAGGAGAACAGACTTTCAACTTATCCCCTGAGGGGGGAAGCTGATTGTTAATAACAATAATAATAAAAATTAATAATTGAGAAGCCTCCTGCCCGCTCCCAGTAATCAACACATTAATGTTTGCTTTATTTCCACTGGGGATGGGAGGGTTTTACTCAACAGCTTCATTCTGCTTGACTCATTTCAGGCTAACACACCAAACTGACTTCCCCACCCCCATTCCTGCCTTCCTCCATCCCTATCTGTCAGGTCAGTAGCTGATATTTTCTTTATAGAGACAGGTTTTTATCATTACTGTAGAAAATCAGTCTGGGACCATTGTCCACACCTCCACCATCATGACTACTTTTAACTGTATATCTCCCAACATCTCCTTGTTTTCAGTCTCTGTCTCTCTATCTGCCTCTATCTCTGCTCCCCCGTGCCCCTCCGTATAAAAGCTACATCACAGCTATTGTGTGAGAAAAATTCAGGATTGGTAAGAGATTCTGTGACCCAATCACTCTAACATTAACATTGGAAAAACACCCAGGAAGATTTCAGAGTATGAAACATGAGAGGATTCTTCAAGACCATTTAGCCAAACCCCTTCATTTTACAGGTTAGAAATCTGAGGTTCAAGAAGAATTAATGGAACCAGATAATGACCAAGTCTGGTCTAAGACCTGAATCTCCTCATTTCTAATACAAGACTCTACAGCAGGAAGGAAGGAAGGAAAATGGAAGGAAGGAAAAAGGAAGGGAAAGGAATGAAAGGCAAAAGGACAGGAAAGGCAAAAGGAATGGGAAAGGCAAAAGGAAAGGGAAAGAAAGGAAGGGAAAGGGAAAGAGGAAGGAAGGGAGAGAGGGAAGAAGGAAGAAAGAAAAGGGGGAAGAAAGGAAGAAGGGAAAAAGGAAGGAAGAGGAAAGAAGGAGAAAGGAAGAGAGTTAAGAAGGAAACACGTTTTTGTTAAGTGCTTGCTATGTGCCAGTTACTGTGCTAAGTATTTCACAAAATCTCAAAGGCTACTTATTCCAAACTTTTCATTTTGTAAATGAAGAAATGGAAGCCCGGGGAAGTTAAATAATTTATAGGATCTGTGGCCAAAGCCTAGACTGAGAAGGGATCCTGAAGTCTAATCCACTCACTTTACAAATGTGGAAACTGAGATCCATGAAGCTTATTAGACCTAGAAGATTTAAAGTCCATATATCTACAGAAGAAAACTCAAAGCTAATTTAGTCCAAGCCATTCATTTTATGGATTAATAAACTGAGGCCAAAGGAATGTAAGTGATTTGCTCATGTTCAAGCAAGCAGTAAGCATCAGCAATGAAATTTGAATGTTAATCCTCTGACCCCCCCCAGATCAAGTATCTTTTTTTGAAGCTCTCAAGGTGCTGTTTTCTCTTATTGGGAAGGGAATGCAATGAGAGAAAATGCTTAAAAAATCTGAAAGGCTGGTTAATGGACTGTGTTTCTGGACCCACATTAGGCTTGTGGGCAGAGGTATTAATGGCAATCAATGTATTATTCCTTATGAAGAATGGAGCAATCATGCTTGCTCTCCATTGGCAATCAGAGCAAAAGAGCCAATTAAGAGGATGGCAGACAGGGGTAGGGGCATTGGTGCTGGTGCATGTTCTGGAGATCTGCAGAATGCCCAGGCTAAGAAGGGCTGACTTAAAAAGGCAGTGCCCAGGAAAACAAAGGGACTCCCAAGGAATGAGCAAAGGGGGAGGGTTCCCTGAAAATCAGGGCAGCTTTCCAAATGAAGGTGATTTAGCAGCCTTGGCTAATAAAAGCCTATTAAAATATCCCTCTCCACCCTCCCCCCCACCAAGCCCCAGCCCTTGAAACTCCCATGCAAAGAAAGCCTCTGCCTTGCTATTTGTTAATCAGGTTGCCATGACAACCAGATCCCAGGGAAAACTACATCTCCTCAAGGTAGAGTCAAAAGTGTGACACTTGGGGAAACTGAAGTGCCAAGAGGCAGCTCTTCCATCCCCTCTCCTGCCCTCCCTCCCAATCCCCACCCACGCCCCCGCCTGCCTCCCTGCTGTTCTCTTCACAATAGGCAGTAATGACAGCACTCCAGAGCCAAGCTCTTTCTTTTTTGGGGGGGGGCTTGTTTATTTGTTCCTCCGTTTTTCTCCCCTGGCATTTTCAAGGGCAAAATGCTTTCTAAGGCTTATCAGAGCAGGATAATCGTTCCCTATTCTGCCCTCTCACCCCATTCACAATGCACCCCCCACATCCAGCTGTCAAGGCCAATTCTGACCATAGGTGGGCTAGATAACTGCTTATAAGACACGATTTCAGGGTATGATTTAGGTTTACTAAATGATTCTTAACTATATAGATGGATGACTACAGTGTCTTGGAGACAGTTTTGGTCCTCCCTGCACTTCAGGCTCACCCTCTTTTTTCCTCCATCCCTTCATGTCCCATAGCCACAAACTATTATGACTTCTGCCCTCATTTTTTCAAAGCAACAGAAAACCACTTGGCTCTTCAACAAATTTGTTGGGAAATCCTTCCCTCACCAAACCATAAAAGCATTTTTACATATGTTCCCAGAATTGTTTGACAGAATCTTTTAATTTTTTTTTAATTTTTACAAGTTGTTATCTCTAACTGTGAACAACTGAATTTGCAAAGGAAGGGAATTTCAGGAAAGGTAACGCTATTGTCTGTTATGGAATGCCTAGCCTCCAAGTCATATCTTTAATCGATAATTTTGGGGATAAGATGTCACTGGAATGACACTGAGAAACACTGCCTTCCACTTTCATTCAATGGGACAATTCTATACCTTTGTGGTAGCACATAGAAAGGCAAGCTTGCTCCTTTATCTATCCATGGTAATTGATTACACTCAGCTATAAAAGAGTATTGAAGACATTCTCCTGACACTGATAGTTAGGGGAGCAGACATGTTAGGGAACCAAGTGTTCGTTCATAAGAGAAATTGTGAAGCAGTTATTGAATATGTGAAGAAAATAGAAATGGAATATTGGTGTGAGAGCATGATGGAAATGAAGTAAATGGATATTTGTTTGGCCATGATTCTCTTAACAAGTTTGTGGAGATGAGAGATGTGGCTCTCTAGAGGGCAGATTTAGAACAGAAGATCTTAACATAGACTCCTCATATGTAGAGAGATTTGAGAAGGAACCATAGATTTGGATGGGAAAAATTATGTCTTTGTTTGAACTAATCTCTATCAGAAATGTTGCCATTTTTGTATTTAATTAAAATAAGAAAGAATAAATCTTATTGGTTTAACAGATTGCCAAAGGAGTCCATTATACAAAAAGTTAAAAAACTCTGCCCTGAGATGCTCTCAAATTTATTATGCTTCAACTGATACAAAAAGGCAGAGGTAGTAATTATAATCTCAGATAAAATTATGGCTAAAATAGATTTAATTAAAAGAGATAAATTGGGTAACTATATTTTTATAAAAGGTACCATAGATAAGGAGGCAATACCATTACTGACCTAAATGCATCAAATACTATAACATCTAAATTTTTTAAAAGAAGAGTTAAATGAATTACAGGTGAAGATAGTAATACTATAATTGAAGAGGACTTTAATCTTCCTCTCTCAAAGTAGATAAAAAGTAAATGAGAAAGAAATCAAAGAAGTGAATAGGATTTTAGTTAAGTTAGATATAATAGAAATCTGGAGAGAATTGAATGGAAATAGAAAAGAAAAAACCTTTTTTCTGAGTGGTTTATGGTATCTTATTAGTACATAAAATTTCATACTTAAAATCAGAAATGTTAAAGGTACTGCTTTCAGATTACATTGAAATAAGAATTATATTTAATAAGGGATCACAGAAACATAAATTAAAAACTAATGGTAGATTAAACAGTCTAACCTTAAAGAATGAATGGGTTAAAGAAGAACCTCTGCAATAAGATGAACTTTGATTTCTGAAACATGGAGAAAGTAAAAATTAAGGTGCTACATGAAAGTTACTAGTTAATATATTTAAGTGCATATTGAATGCTACTATCAATCCAAACAGTGACTCCAACTGTGTTGGGGCTGGGGATTGTGTGTGTGTGGAGGGGATTAGAAATAGGGACAAGAGAAAACTCTATCATACATGAATATCTAAATAAAACGTTCTGAGTCCCAAGTAGTTTTTATACAGTATTCTAACTTTTCATATTCTCATATTTTTAAGAGCCAATGAATCTAAGAGTCAGGTCAAGATTCCATTATTCTGATACTGAAATTATGCAGCAGGTATCTATCATCTCTCTATCTCTGGTTCCTAGAATCATGGTTGGTCATTGTGTTGATTTATGTGAAGACTGACAGTTTTAGAGATGTTCAATATGTGGAATTGTTTTTGCTTGAAATTGCTTATTTGTTATTAGGTATTGTTTTTCATAGGGAAGAAGGGGTTGAGGAATGGTACTATTGATAGTGATATCAAAAAAAACAAAAAAGGAAGTCAGGAAAAAAAGTTCATTAAAGAGTTTTTAAATGCTTCAAAGAGAGTAGAAGGAAGCCCAGAAGGATGCAAAGACAAGAAAGACAACTTTGAAACTGACATGTTGATTATATATATATATATATATATATATATATATATATATATACATGTATAAATATGTTAACCTATATATAATTGAGATTTATGGTTTCAGATGCAAGTTTCTTTTTATGTTCTTTGTATTTGAAAGTGCTTATATTATTTAGTTTTTATTGTTTGTTATGTTGAAAAAATATTTTTTAAAAAAAATTAAATCATGCCATGTAGTTGAACTTGGTAGTGGCCCTTTTTTGTGTAAATAACACTTGTTGAGAACTTCCCTTAACACTGTGATAAAGATTAGATGGATATTAATCAGCTTGTATAGATTGAGTTGTTAAGGAATAGGGCTGAGGATGGCAAGAGATCAGGGTATTAAGAAGATATTATTAAGATACTAAGATTAAGAAGATATAAAGAAATCTTTATAGATCTGTATAGATATAGTCTGAATTTATTCTATAGCCTTGCAGGACAAAGCAATCCCACTTTTGATAAATCTGGATGATGATCAGAAAATCCAGGAACAAACTAGAAGCACCAACATAAAGAGCTATGGTTTTGTCTCTCTTTTTTTTTGACCTACCTCCCTTAACATTTCTGAATCTATGAAGAAAGATCTTTCTTACTTCTCACAAGTTATATGAGCATTGCCCTGAGAAAACATTAAAGATAGAAAGACTAGAGCTATTGGTAATCGAGGTAAAAACAAACTATCCATCAAACACAAACAAATCAACAAAGATTGTTGAGATATTCCTCCCAAAAGGCAAGCCAACTATTTCTAGGCAGTTTGATTCTGTGAAGAGTCATGAATTAATCAACCAGTGCAGAAATTGGGCTAAGCTCTGGGAATAGAAAAGGGAGAGGTACTGGACCTATGAATCTCTATTTTGTTCGTGCTACTTGTAGGTACTGGGGACATAAAAGTAGCAAATACCATGAAGCCTACATTCTATTGGAGGTGGGGAGAAACATGCATAGAAAATTACATTCAAAGTAATCTTCTAAGGGAAGGTATGAGAGGGGAGGAGGGCACCAGGAACTTGTGAGATCAGGATAGAATTATTATAAAAGATGGTATTTGAGCTGAGCTTTCAAAGAAACTTGGATTGGAGAAGCAAGAACTAATAAGGGGATGATCAAGAAAATAATTATGAAGGGAACATGGCTTCAATATGTAAAAGATGGGGAAGGGGAGAAGGGAAAACCAAATGACCATATTGAGTGCTGAGTCTGGAGTCAGGAAGACTCATCTTCCTGATTTTAAATCTGGTCTCAGATATTTACTAGGTGTGTGACCCTCGACCAGTCACTTAACTCTGCTTGCCTTGGTTTACTCATCTGTAAAATAAACTGGAAGAAAAGGTAAATCACTGCAACATGCTGCCAAGAAAACTCCAAATGGAACCATAACTAATTGCACCCAATTGAACAGCAACTGCCAAGGTTATACAATATTTATATCTAGAGAAAGTTAAGGAGGACTCTGGTATTTGATTTCACAGTATTAGAAAGTCTGGGTTGGCCCTATGTGCTAAGCCAGGAGTTTTTAACCTTTTGCATGCTATAGAATCCTTTAGCAGTTTGGTGATTGTTGAAATAATGCTTGTAAATGCACAAAATAAAGTATATAATATTACAAAGGAAAACTCAGTTATCAAAAAAAAAAAAAAAAAAAAACCATGTCCTGAATTAAGGACCCTCAATCTAATCTTCTAATGGCATGTATTTCCATTCATTGGACATTTTTGCTGCACTCTATTTAACTTTTACTAGGCCATTCTTGATTTCCTTTATTTTCTCCTTAATACTCTGATTCCACAAATAAAGGGTATGGTTTTCAGGAATGAGTCACACTTCCACAGAAAATCTCTCTTTCTGTTGATGACTCTCTTTCCTCACCAGAGTTTACAGCCAGGTCTGGGTGGACACTGTTCAGAATTTCAGACTTCCTTTATTCAATAAGTGAGTGGGTGGTAATTGCTGGAAGAATGACTCTTTCTTTGCCAGTGAAGCAGACTGAAATTATCAATAGAGCAAAAGTGTCTTCCTCCTAAAAGAAACAATGCTTTCTAGGTGGGATATACAAGAAAGCATCCATAGCCCTGGAAACTACTTGTCCGTGGAATATCCGTCTCAATTCATGCCATGTACGCCACAAAGAAGGGGAAGAGAAAGAATAAGAGAAAGGCAGAAATGGAGGGGAAGAGTGAGTACTTGAGTGTGTGACAAACAAACAGAGAGATAGAGAGACAGACAGATGGGGACAGGGGATAAAAAAAGGGAGAATTAAAAAAAAATTCATTCCTGCTATTTGCCTTCCTTTTCTGGAATATTTTCACTGCTGTCCATACCCTAGTGCTGCTCTCATCTTGCTCTTGCTCATAATTATTATCCTCATTCCCATCACTCAACCTTCAATATGAATTTATTTTTTAATTGTAATTGATAAATATTTAATAAACAAAAATATAGTTTAAAAGACCATTTCCACACTTAAAATTCCCTATATTTATTTAATCACATGACCATTTTCCTCTTTCTCCTCCTCCCAAAATTAAACATTATTTAACAGTAAGTTTCCTTTTCTTTTTTTATGATCACATATTTTTAATTATAACTTTTTATTTTCAAAATATATACGTGGATAATATTTGGCATTCACTCTTACAAAGCTCTGTGTTCTAATTTTTTCCCTCCCTTCCCCTCTACTCCAGTCGGCAAGTGATCTAATATATGTTAACCATGTGCAATTCTTCTATACATCCTTCTACATATATCATGCTGCACAAGAAAAATCAGATCTAAAAGGGAAAAAATGATAAAGAAAACAAAATTCAAACAAACAAGAACAAAAAGAGTGAAAATACTTAGTTGTGGTCCACATTCAGTTCCCACTGTCTTTTCTCTGGGTACAGATGACTTTTTATATCACAAGGCCATTGGAACTGGTTTCAGTATAAATTTCAACCCCAAGACAACAAAGAGACAACTGAACTTTAGGATCATTCTGGAATGAAAAAGGTCATTGTTTCAGAATCAGAGTCTTGGAGTTGGAAGGGAGCTTAGAGATTATTTAGACAGATTAATCCCCAAACAGATACAAAGAACCTGAGAAATGTTTAGCTAGCATCCATTTGAGATTGTCCAGTGAAAGAGCATGAACTCCTTCTGGAATAAGTCCATTGTATTTGGGGTTCTTCTAATTGTTAAGGTGTTTTTCAAAATAAAATATATAACTGTAATTTCTAAATATTGAATGAATTAATGATAAAAGCATTAATTATTTACTATATTCAAAGCATCAAGCTAATACTGGCAATACAAAAAAAGTAAATATAAAAGTTATTTTTAGTTCTGGCCTAAGGGTCAAGCTGAATATCTCTAGACACTCTCTTCTATCACATGATATCAACTCAGCATTCTAGAATGTAAAAAATCTTTTGGATTCCCTGTCATTCATTATTTCAACTATCCCTACGATGGCACATCAGCTTCAAATTGGACACACATTATCATCTATGTCTTCAACCAATTCATTTATAAAACTGTTGAACCTAATGTTGTCTAGAAAAGAAAGTTTCTGTGGCACTCCTCTAGAAACCTCCCTCCATTAACTATCGACCTATTATTGATGCTTCTTTTGTAGTCATTCAACCAATTCTGAATGCAATTAACTGCATTATCATGTAACCTACATCTCTCCAACTTGTCAACAAGGAAAGCATGACTTAATCATAAGCCCTTCTAAAATTTAGGTATATTTATATCTACACAATTCCCCTGATCTTTCAGTCAAAAGAAATGAAGTTAATCTGGAATGATCTGTTTCTGAATGTTGTGTTGATTCTTGGTGATTACTGTTTCCCCTTCTCATGAACCATCTCTTTTCTTGTAAAAAGATTTCCAAGTGCCAGTAGCACATGTGTCTGTGCATATAAGTGGCAGAAGAGGGCTTTTTGGAAGAGAAATGTGTAATTTTCTCCTCTAGTCAAGTCAAATCAATTAGTTATTTTTAAGCATTGTACTTGCTGTGTCAGGCATTGTGCTAAGTGATGTGAATACAAATGGAGACAGAAAGAGTCCTCTCACCCTATAGAGTTTACATTGTAATGGAGGAAGAAAGTTCAGAGAGTCAGCAGCATGACCAATGTTGCTTGGCTAATCAATGATGAAATTCACCCATTCTTTCTGACTCCTAGGACTGGGCCCTTTCTGTCATGCAGAATTGCTTCCTTTGCCCTTCTACTAAGTAGACTATAAGCTGTGTGCCAGGTCCCTCTCAATAGATCTATACTTGTGGCAGGAGCTCCTTCACAACCTTTCAGTGGTAGCATCCATCACATAGTGTTTTGGAACAATTATGGATAAAATGTATTTTGGCAAAAAACACACAACCCTTCCCCCTCCACACACACACACACACACACAAACACACACACACACTAAAAAACCAGCTTTCCAGTTTTTCCTACTAGCCCAAAGAATCTTTTTTAAAATTGCTTGGTCTTCATTTTGATCGATTTTTACTTGACTTGGTGACTCCCACTGCTACAGCTGGAAGTTTTCTTATCCCTCAGGCCTCACTTTTACAGATCATTAACTGCTTGACAAACACTTAAATGTACCTCACTATTTAAAGGAATCCTAGGGTGAATCTTCCTTTAAAGTGAAAGGCTCTAGTATAAAGGGAGTCACCTCCCTGATTTGTGGATTTTCCAAGCTCACTTTGCCTGCAGTAGGGGTTCAGTGAATAGAATCATAGAATCTGGGATTTGGAAAGTGTTCTCTCTAAAGGAGCTTCAAGAAATCTCTGCATAGCATGCTATTTAAATGATCATTCAACTTCCAATTGAAGACAGAGGCACATTGGAAACAGTGGTGATCTGATTTTCCTACACATGTCTGGCACAGAGGTTCTGAAAAAAATGCTTATAAACTTGGTCTTGGGCAAATCATGGCATCTCCCAATACCTCAGTTTCCTCAACTGTTAAAACAAAGGGGCAGGGTGTAAATGGCCCCTCAGTATCCTTAAAGTAAATTCTAAATCTAAAATTCTGTGATCTCTAGGAGCAAGGAGCTCACTGTCCCCTAAAGCAGCCTAGCTTACTTGTGAACAATGCTATTGGGCAGTATTTTCCTTATAATGAGCCTGATAACATTGAGCCCAAAAAATGCTCTTAAGATTTCTATTGTCCTGTATACATTATAGGACATATATTAGTCAATATACATCACAAATATTAATCAATGTGTCACAGTAACTCTTGTTGGACTATACATTAGTTCACCTAAGTACCTCTCCCCCCTCTCTCTTAACCTTTAACTATGGGATTTGTAAAAATTATTTTACCTAAGTCCATCCAAAGAGACAGTCTCAAGGTTGTTCCCAAGTAAAGTGGAAAAATTGCTCAGATTTGTGTTGAGGGCCTCCCAGCTCCCCCTTTTAGAGACTCTTCCTTTTCCTTCAGGAACCCCCCCCCCTTAGAATATTGGAGAACTAGTATTTTTCTGCCACTTTAGATTCTCTCTCCTGAAGCAGGATAAACATTTAGTGAACTCTTAATAAGAGTCTTAAGTTGGTCTCTGACCCAGAGAAATTTGCATTTTAAAAGAGGACACTGAAGAGAGGAATGAGCTGAATATTTAGGTCTTACCCATCATGCTTCATCAATGTCCAAAAACAGATGGAAACAACAGTCACATCAACCCAAAGCTACTATTTTTAATGAAATACCTTGGATTAGGCAGAGGGACATTTTGAGAGGTCCTGTCCTCTAGGAATAATGAGCTAAGATTCAAGCAGTAAAATCCTGCAAACAGAAAGATTTTCTTCTGATACCGATTGGAATATTGGAAAGAGCCAAACACTGGGTGCCAAAAGACCCAAGTTTTATCCTCACTCTGTTAATATGTATCTTTATCTTTGATTCTCTTGCATTTTACAACTTTGACATTAATTTGAAATGAAAGAATAGATTAATTTTAATTCATTAAACATTTACTTTGTATTAAAAATATTATGACCATCATCACTACTACTACTAATATTACTACTACTACTTTTAGCTAACATTTATTTATAAGCTACTTTTTTATATGCCAGGCACTATGTACTGAGTACTTTACAAATATTTGATTCATTTGATTCTTGCAACAATCCTAAGAGACAAGTATTATTATTATTTCCATCTGACAGTCGAAAAAATGGAGGCAGGCAGTGATTGAGTGCCTTGCTCAAGATCACATAGCTAGTAAGTATCTTGAGTCCAGATACAAATTCAGGTTTTCCTGACTCTGGGACTAGAGCTCTATCCAGTAGGCTGTGTCAGTGAAAGCTAATACTTCTGGTATGAAGGCTCCTGAGCCCTTTACAGAACTTTATGCTTTTGGTGTCCACATGATCCACCTAACTCTCACCTGTAGGTCAATGGTCATACCTTGGCAAGCCATTTCAGCAGAGAGGCTAACCCAGAATGAGGTAACCACAGGGTCTCAAACCTTATGGTTAGTTAGGGAAAGTGGTAAATGTAAAGCCTTTCCCTCGTGGAGTGGGCAGATGAGGGTAATTTGATCCATTGGTCATGAAGATGAAGCAGGTGCTGTGGAGCACTTGGTAAGACATTAAAGACACTAAAGGCATCTACTGCATCTTCAATAATCCCCAGTGATCTTGACTGTCCTGCCACTGGATAGTGGTGGCTATAAAAGAGAGAGTGAACTCAGATTATCTAGGAAGATAGGAAAAGATAATGATAAATGTTGGAGGGGATGTAAGAAAATCGGGACACTAATACATTGTTGGTAGAGTTGTGAACTGATCCAACCATTGTGGAGAACAATCTGGAACTATTTCCAAAGGACTATTAAAATTGTCCATACTCTTTGACCTACCAGTACCACTACTGGGTCTGTGTCCCAAGGAAATCATAAAGGATCGAAAAGGACACACATATGCAAAAATGTTTGTAGCAGCTCTTTTTGTGGGGGCAAAGGATTGGAAAAAGAGTGGATGCCTAACAATTGGGGGGTGGCTGAACAGGTTATACTACATGAAGGTAATAGAATATTATTGCTCTATAAAAATGATGAACAAGCTTTTAATTTTAGAAAGGTCTGGAAAGATTTATGTGAACTGATGCTGAGCAAAACAAACAGAACCAAGAATATATTGTACACAATAACAGCAAGAATGTGTGATGATCAACTATGAAAGACTTGGTTCTTCTTAGTGGTTCAATGATTCAAAGCAATCCCAATAGACTTTGGACAGAAAATGTCATTTGCATCCAGAAAAAAAACTGAGATTAAATGTAAATCACCATATGCTATGTTCACTTCTTTTTTTTTTTTAAATTTCTCCCATGGTTTTTACTTTTGGTCTGATTTTTCTCTCCCAACATGATTCATAAAGCAATATGTATTAAGAATAATAAACTTAATACAAAAAAGAAGAGAGAGTATGTGGCTGATGAGTGCCTCACTTAAATCCAGTTTACACAGGGATCAAAAAGATCCAGTATACCTAGATAATAAAGGCTGAAAGATTAAAAATAATAAAAAATTATTGTCCTCAAGGAAAATGCATTTTACTGGAAGGATATTTCATACACATAGTCAACTTTAATATAAGGTAGGGAGCAAAAGAGGATAAAGGAGAAATCTAGGACCTGGCAAGATTCAAGGAAGAACAGCAAAAAATCAAATGGGGAAATAGCTGAAGCCTTCTGGGTGGAGGTGATACAATCATTTTTATTAAAAATCACTCAGCAGTAATTTGAACTAGATCTAGTTCCTGAAATTTAGATATTTTAAAATGAACCATTCTTCTACCTATTTTAATAACTAAATTTAGTAGCAGAAGTCCCTCCAAATGATTACACACTAAATCAGAGTCTATGGTAGGGAGGAGAAAAAGAGAAAACACCTATATGACTTGTGTATTAATTGAAGTTTCAAGACAGGATAGAGACATAGAGGCCTGTAATTATCCAAGTCTGTGTTAAAATTAAAATAATGCTATGGCAGCTCTAATCAAAGTAGTAGCTTGGCAGCAGAAAACATGGCTTTCTATGTTTTCCCTTTTGTGAAAGAAAAGTCCCATCTGAGTGGGTCCTTAACCCCACTACCTTAATTCAGGAGACCTGTAGGGCAATGATTAGTGGAGAAACAAACCAGTGTCTTTTCACTAATTTGAATTTGGGGATTTTTGAGTGTTGTAACTACTTGGGGGGACAAAGAAGTGAGGAACAGATGGGAGAAGAAACTCTGACTCATCTCATGGCTGAATCTTGGCTTGTTGTCATAGAGAAAAGAGTCCAATATTCATGGTCTTGGCTGGACTTCTGAAAGATTCTCCATTGCACAGGTGGTCATGAGCTCACACAAAGAACACATGTGCCAAAAAGGTTAGTTTGTGGCCTAAATTTCTTTTTTGACTCAACTCTCCTGAATCTTTATTGAGCTACTAAAGCTTGCAATAAGTCCACTGGATGGGTCAACATTCAAGTGAACTTTTTTGAGGGGATGTTTCATATTTGATGTGTTTTGTACCTTTACCTGACAAAGTAAACAATGAACCAGTACTGGGAAAGCCCTAATATCATCAAAAGAGGAAGAAAACTTTCTAAAATATGAGGATAAGGAAGGAATCAATGTCAGGTGACATGCAATTGTATGGAAGTAGATTCCCTCTTAATTCAGGAAGCAATAGTTTAGTTTGGTTGGAAAACAGAATATAAGAATAATGTGAAATAAGGATACAGAGATAGATTGAAGCAGAACATTGAAAACTTTCTTGTTAGTCATTTCAGTCAAGTCTGACTCTTTGTGATCTCATTTGGGGTTTATTTGGCAAAGACACTCAGTCGTTTTCCATTTTCTTCTGCTCATTTTGCAAATGAAGAATCTGAGGCAAGCAGGATTAAGTGACTTACCTAGGATCACACAGTTATTGGTTATCTGGGGTCAGATATCTTCTTTCCACTGTGCTTCCCAGCTGCTGTGGAGAACTTCAGATGGCTGGAAAAAGAATTTTCATTTTATATGGAGGCAATAGGGAGCTTCTGGAGGTTTTATATTAAGGGAGTCACATAGTCAGATATGTATCTTAGGAAAATTATTTTGGCAACTATCCAAAATATCAACTAGAAGGAGTTTGTGCTAGAGACAAAGATCAATTCAGAAGTTATCACAATAGTATAGACAAGATACAAACTAAGGTGGGGCAGTTTGAAAGGAGCAAGGGATCAATGAGAAATATTCAGGGGAAATTGATGGGACATTAAAACAGTTTTCTTGGGAGGGATGCAGAAGAACAAGAATCAAGGATGACATAAAGGAATCAAATCTTAAACTACATGATGGAAAAGACTGGGTTTTTGGATGTCAGCAGCAGTGAGAATGTTGAGATTAGGGAAGATTTGAAAGGCTGAGTTTTCTTTTGGTTTTGATGAACTTGAAGTACTATGAATATACTTGAATAGAGGGAGATGTAAGACTAGAGTTCATTGGGAGATATTAAACCTATATCAACCTTGGAGTCTTTGAGGTCAACAGTGAACTCATGAAAGTTGATAAAATCGCCAAGTGAAATAAAGATTGGAAAAGAAAGAAAATACCTAAGGCATTACTACTTGAGGAGTACAGTTCTTATACTTCTGAGGTAGTCAGGGAAATGAAGAGATAAAAGTTTAGTCAAACAAGAAGGAGGAAAAAGAAAAGAGCACAACCCAAAAAGCAAGAAAAGAGACTATTCAGGAGTGGTTTCTAAGCATCAAATGATTCAGGAAGATCAAGGTACATCAGTATCGAGAAAATACCATTCGATTTATCAATTAAGAGGTCATTGGAAACCTTGGACATCATAGTTTCAGTAGATCATGAAATCAGAAGCAAAATTATAAAGAATTAAGTAGTGATGGGATGGGAAGACAATGGTGTATCTAATTCAAATCATTCTTCCTTGTAAATTACCATTCAAAAGGAGTAGAGTTGTGAATAATCACTACTGGGATTGCTAGAATCATGAGAAACCTTTGCTAGCCCTCTTGTAGTTGTTTGTTTGTTGATTTTTTTAAGGACAGGGGATTCCCAAGAACTTTTGACTCTAGCTGTTATGTTTTAGGCAGAGTTTGAGGAAGAAAGAAACCAAAGGAATAATCAGTTGGAGAAAGACCAAGAGAGAGAGAGTCTTAGAGAAGAAGAGAATAAATATACTTTTGTTCCTGTTAAGTTTGAGCCACTGATAATTGATTCAGATGCGGATGTTCTGCTAGTATTTGGAGATTTAGTACTGGAGTTATAGATTAAAAAGTCATCTGAATCAAGGGAAGAAATATATTTATAGAATTAATTAAATTTTCAAGGGATAAATGACATGCAGAGAAGGACAGAGCTTTAAAGAGCTCTTATATTTCAGATGTGGGAGGTATGAAAAATGACAAAAGAAATGATGGTCAGTCAGGTAAGAATAAAATCAATAGGGAATAGTTACAAAGGAAACATTCACCTCTAAAACATCTATGTCAGGTGGTTGGTCATTCAACCTCTGATGGAATGTACAACTACTGAATTCACAGTATAGCAAAGTTCAAATTATTAGAAAGCTCTTTATTATTTGGACCCAAACGTCCTGTAATTTTGAAATGTCAGTTTGCACTTATAGGACCCTTTAAAGTAGGAATACTAATCTTTCTTTCTCAGTCTTCCAAGTATTTGAAGAAACTTACTTGGACTATTTAGGATGATCTCTCATAAACCAGATGAGAACACCTCAATATCTTCTCATACTATATAATTCTACCCATATTGCACTCAAAATCCTTTGTGGAGGCTCTGCCCAATACAGAGGTAGGCTTCTTATTCTTTTTTTATCTCAAATATATGAACATACAATGCTAGCTTTCATTTTCATGACAAGATAATAAAAGCTCATATTTGTAGTGCACTCCAAGGGTTGCGAAGCACTTGATATGCACTGTCTCATTTGAACTCAGCCCAATATGGATGTGTCATTTTTATTCCTACTTTGTAGTTGAGAACTGGGATGTTAAATGACTTGCTCAGTCACTTAGCAATACTGAGTATCTGAGACAGGATACAAATCTAGAGCTTTCTGAATCCAACTTCAGCATCGTTTGCAATATATCCCATTGCTTCTCATGCCCTATGAGTTGCTGCTGTTGGTCATCCATTCATTTTATAGATCATAAATGTCTTCTTGTCATTAAAGATAGGAAGATGGCTATCATCTATAAAAAGAGAGTTAGCAGAGAGCATTTCTAAGGTGTCTTCCAGCTCCAATATTCTAAGATCCTATGACTATGTTCTTTCACAAATCAAACTTTTATAACCCCAATGTATTTAACATTTGTCACATTTAAATAGTTTCTAGTCTTTTCAAAAGCTTAGTTTTCCCTCTTTTAAAATGATGTCTCTCTTAAAATGGGAAACAGAGTTATGATCAGACCAGAAAAGAGGAAAACTTACCTCTTTGTCTCTGTCTCTGTCTCCATCCTCTGTCTGTCTCTGTCTCTGTTCCTCTCTCTCCCTCTTTCTCTTTCTCTCTGCCTTCCTGTTTCTCTATCTCTGTGACTTTCTCTGTCTCTGTCTTTCTCTGTGTCCCTCCATCCCTCCCTCCTCTTCCTTCTTCTCTTCTCCTTTCTGTCTCTGTTTCTCTTTCTATTTTTGTCTCTCTCTCTCTCTCTCTCACACACATACACACACACACACACAGAGAGAGAGAGAGAGAGAAAGAGAGACAGAGAGAGAGAGAGAGAGAGAGAGAGAGAGAGAGAGAGAGAGAGAG
Source organism: Sarcophilus harrisii (assembly GCF_902635505.1). Classification (NCBI taxonomy): domain Eukaryota; kingdom Metazoa; phylum Chordata; class Mammalia; order Dasyuromorphia; family Dasyuridae; genus Sarcophilus; species Sarcophilus harrisii. Next base: position 604,277,353 of record NC_045427.1, read on the forward strand.
AAAGAGAGAGATTTTTAGACTTTTACAATATAACTGTGATAGCCAGGATACAATAAACACGACATGAATTCAGTGCCTAGAATGAGAAGTTACAAAGAGAGGGAAAGAGGGAAAGGAAGAAGGAAAAAGGGATCACTCCCACCGAGTTGCTCTTAAAAACTTCAAAAAAGAGATAGAATTTGAGATAAACATGTAGAATTAGGATAGGTGAAAGGAACAGAGGGAGCGACATGAACAAAAGTAAAGCGTAAAATATGTTTGGGGAATAGTAAGTGAACACATTTTACTAGATCATAGGATTTTCCTAAGGAGTAGAAGATAATGAACTTGGAAATGTAGGATCCATGAGGTTCAAAGGGAGACCCTAAAAGTTTGGTGTTGTAGATCTGTCTCACAAAGTGTCTCAAAAGAATTTGCAAGATTGACCCCATCTCCAAGTCAAGGGGCAAAGTTTATTATAATTTTAAGGCCAATTGAAGCAGGCTAAGTTCTAAAAGGATTTAGCAAAGAACCAGGAGCAAGAAGATACATTTATAGGAAAAGGTGGAAAGATCCACTCTTTCATGTCACTGATATTCTAATTTTATGACATAGAGGTAGAAGTGAGGAGTGGTCCAGTAAGTACATAAATATTAAATTTTATGGTTTAGAGGTGGGGTTGAGGAGTATTCTGGGATACACCTCATCATTTGCATCAGAAATCCTGCTATCACTGATCAACAGATTGTTATCTAGCAGTCAGCAATGTTTATGGGACTATATTATAGAATTCCTAACACCAAGAGACTTTAGAATCAATCATTGACAGTTTGTTACAACAAAGCATTCCTATGGTTTGGAGTCCTCAGGAGGATGGGACTAGAATATAGAAGTATTTGAAAATCAAGTTAAGAAACTTGGATTAAAACCATTCTGGAGAGTAGTTTGGAACTATACTCAAAAAGTTATCAAACTGTACGTACCCTTTGATCCGGCAGTGTTACTACTGAGCTTATATCCCAAAGAGATCATCAAGAAGGGAAAGGGACCTGTATGTGCACGAATGTTTGTGGCAGCCCTCTTTGTAGTGGCTAGAAACTGGAAACTGAGTGGATGCCCATCAGTTGGAGAATGGCTGAATAAATTGTGGTATATGAATATTATGGAATATTATTGTTCTGTAAGAAATGACCAACAGGATGATTTCAGAAAGGCCTGGAGAGACTTACACGAACTGATGCTGAGTGAAATGAGCAGGACAGGAGATCAATATATACTTCAACAACAATACTATATGATGACCAGTTCTGATGGACCTGGCCATCCTCAGCAATGAGATCAACCAAATCATTTCCAATGGAGCAGTAATGAACTGAACCAGCTATGCCCAGAGAAAGAACTCTGGGAGATGACTAAAAACCATTACATTGAATTCCCAATCCCTATATTTATGCCCACCTGCATTTTTGATTTCCTTCACAAGCTAATTGTACAATATTTCAGAGTCTGATTCTTTTTGTACAGCAAAATAACGTTTTGGTCATGTATACTTATTGTGTATCTAATTTATATTTTAATATATTTAACATCTACTGGTCATCCTGCCATCTAGGGGAGGGTGGGGGGTAAGAGGTGAAAAATTGGAACAAAAGGTTTGGCAATTGTTAATGCTGTAAAGTTACCCATACATATAACCTGTAAATAAAAGGCTATTAAATAAAAAAAAAAGAAAATAAAAAAAAAGAAACTTGGATTTATCTTATAGGCAGTGGAAAGAGTTTAGGGGTCTTTGAGTGAGGATTGGCTTGCTTACTCCCCAATTCCCACTGATCTCTCCATCCTTTGAACTCATCTAAGCAATGTTGTTTATAACAATCACTTTACTATCTGTTGTTATTGTTCAATCATTTTCAATTCCCTATGATCCCATTTGGGGTTTTCTTAGCAAAGATATTAGAATAGGTTGCCATTTCCTTCTCCAACTTATTTTACAAATGAGGAACCAAGACAAACAGGGTTGAGCAACTTGACCTGGGTTATACAGCTAATAAATATCTGAGGTCAGATTTGAACTCATGAAGAGTTTTCCTGATTCTAAGTACAGCATGGTACCACCTAGCTGCCAATTTACTGTCTGATCATTAATTAATAAATTCTTCCTACCTACTTTTCTCTCTTCAACCTCTTTAAGGAAGTTTCTTATGGGCAGGGGACTGTGTTTTGCATATTTATATATTACACAGAGCCTAGCATGGTGATCATAAGTATTCAGTTAGTGTTAACAAGGAAGAATAATGGTCATAAACTGCACTGAATTTCAGAAAAGTTAATCAGCCAGCTCGAAGCAAGGTGGAATGAAAGGAAAGAACCTGAAGGTAGACCTAATTCTGGAGGCAGATCCATCCGAAGCCAGACTCTTCTCCTCCAGAATTGTCTGCTTCCAGGCTGCAGAGTTCCCCAAGTGGAGTGGTTGCTGCCAAATCAGAGTAAGGGAAGATGCCAGATCTTCATAACTGACAGCTCCCTGTGAACTTGAACCATGTCTTGGCTGGAAGCTCAGGGAATTCACATAAGTCATCTCCACTGGATTGGAGCTTTTGAAAGCCTCTGTGTGTCTTGGCCCCAAGCCTGCCTGGAGATCAGTGTCAAAGTCCCACAATGGGCCCCGTCTGGTTTCCAACCCAACTAGTCTCCCCACCCCTCCAGTTCAGAACTGAGGCCAGCTGGGGACTTCTCCCCAGCCTGGCAGGGTGGCTTTTCCACATCCAAGAAGATCAGATGGTTTTGATAAAGTCAGTACTCTTCTGTGGCTTTTTCCAAGCCCACAAGCCTTTTCAAGTTCATCCTCCACCAAATAAAGCGCCTTTTTCTCAAGGAACCCTTCTCCTCTTCATTGCATAAGGCAGCCCTTGGGAGAAGACATGTGATTCATGGCTAGACAAAGGACTTAGACCAAGGGTGATGAGAGTGTCTTTTCATCTATTCTCCAACCAAAACCAGCATTTGACAAAGATAATTTGGTGTTAGCATGTTGATCTATTTCATGTCAGTACTTTCATTTGATATTTATCCATTGACATCCCACCGCATCCATATAAGCTCACCTTTTGTGCCCCTCTCTGCTGGGTTTTACTCTCAGTTAGCTGTCACATAAAATGTTATGTATCAAAGAAGGTAACAATAACAAGTAATAATAATAATTAATATTTATATAATGCTAGGCAATTCAGAAGGTACTTTCATTCATTATCACATTTAAGCCTCACAGTATCTCTGGGAGATGGGCAAAACAAGTATTATGTCCATTTTATAGATTTAAAATGGAAACCTGAAATTCGGAGAAGTAATTATATCTGGGAATGTTATGATTAAAAGGAATCTTTGAACTTGCCCTCTTCATTTATAAATGAGAAAAATAAGTTTCAGATAGGTAACATAAACAGGGATGACATAATTATCCATGAATTGTTAAAGCTTGAGGGGACCATAGGAATCATGTATTCTCTCACTTCAAAGATGAGAACAGAAATACACAAAATAGAAAAAGACTTGCCTATGTTCTTATGCACAGTGAGTGACTGTGCAATGAGTCAAATCCAAATCTCCTGACTCCTAGCCCTGTAGTCCTTCTGAAAAATCCCTAGGATGCTAGCTGATAATGGATTAAGATGTTATCTCAGTCAGAAATATTTTTATTTTATAAGACAACCTCTGAAAGACTCCCAAAAAGTCTTTTCAAAAGTATAAACTTCTTTTTAATATTTCCCCCAAATACATGTACAAACAATTTTTAATATAGGTTTTTTTAAAATTCTGAATCCAAAACCTCTCCCTTCCTCCTTCCTCTTCCTTCTCACTGAGATAGTAAGCAATCTGATATAGGCTATACATGTGCAATCATGCAAAACATTTTCCATATTCGTCATGTTGTGAAAGAAAACATAGACTAAAAAAAAAAAAAAGAAAGAAAGAAACATACACAAAAAAGGAAAGAAAAATAGCATACTTTAATTTGCATTCAGAATCCATCATTTCTTTCTCTGGAGGTGGACAGGATTTTTCATCATAAGTCTTTTAGAATTGCCATAGGTCATTGTATTGCTGAAAATAGCTAAGTCTCTTTTGCAGTTGATCATCATATAATGTTGTTGTTATTGTGTAAAGTGTTCTCCTGGTTTGGTTCACTTCATTTTGCTTCAATTCATATAAGTCTTTCCAGGTTTTGTTTTTTTTTAAGTAATAATCCTTGCCATTTCTTTTTATAAAATTTATTTTATTTTTTATGTAATAAAAATTTTTCATAGCCAAGTACAACAAAAAGATGATTTCACATGAAACTATATACAACTTGTTATTCCTTTCAAATATACAATGAAATTATCATGTAAATTTATCTTCCCCCTCTTTTTTTTTTTCAATTTCTTTTCTGTATTCTAGGGATGGCTATGATTAAACACAAATAGATTATGTATGTGTGTATTTGAGTGTATATATATAAAACACACATATATATATATAAAATATATACCCACATATATGCAGACATATATTTATATACATGCATGTATTAAATTATTATATTCATATTTTCATATATCAGTTTTTTCTCTTGATACAGATAGCATCTTTCTTCATATATCTTTTATAATTATTTTGGGTATTTACAATGTTCCAAATTAGTCACTCAAAGTCATTCTTAAAGCAATATTGCTGCTACAGTATGTATACAATGTTTTCTTGCTTCTGCTCAATTTGCTTTTCACTATTTCATGTATCTTTCAATAGTTTTATTAAAACACTAATCTCTTGACACCCTATCCCACACATCTAAGCAAACCTTTTGTGTCCCATTCTGCCAGATTTTGCTATGTTAGTTCTCCTGTAAACCACTGATCTCATGATTTCTTATACAATATATATATAGTATTCTATCACAATCATACACCTCAACCTGTTTGTCCCTTCCCAATTAATGGACATCCCTGCAATTTCAAATTTTTTGCCACCATGTACAGAATTTCTATAAACATTATAAAACATATAGGTTCTTTTCCTTTTTCTCTGGTGCTCTTTGGAATGCTACACATCCCCAGAAAAAGAACTAATGAAGTCTGTACAGATAGAAGTATATTTTTAACTTTATTGTTCTTGTTGGGTTGTTTTGTATTCTTTTAAAAGACTAATGTGGAAATTTTAAAAAGAAAAAATATATATAATAATATTTGGAAATAAATCAAATAGTGGTATTTCTGGGTCAAAGGATAGGTACTTTAATAACTCTTTGAACACAATTCTAGATTACTCTTCAAAATGGCTGGATTAGTTCACAATTATAATGAATAAATATCCCAATTTTCCCACTTCTCCTCTAGGGATGTCATTTTCTTTTTATAGCATTTTGGCTATTCTGGTAGGTGTAATATGATATTTCAAGATTGTTTTAATTTGCATTTCTCTAATCAATAATGATTTAGAGCATATTTTCATGTGTCTATAAATTGTTTTGATTTCTTCATTGGAAAACTGCCTTTTCATATTCTTTAGCCATTTACCAACTGGGAAATGACTCAGATTCTTATTGATTTTACAAAGTTTTTATGTATTTTAGAAATAAGACCTTTATCTGATAAACTGTATGTCCATTGATCTACCTTTCGATTTCTTAGCCAATAGCAGATAGTTTTGATAACTACTCCTTTATAGCATAGGTTAAGATCTGGTACTATTAAACCTTCTCCCTTTACATGTTTTTCATTATTTACTTTTTCTTAATTTTTTGTTCTTTCAAACAATTTTTTGATAATTATAGCATAATAGTATTTCATACTATTAAATAAGACAATTTGCTCAGCATTCTAGAGTAGATGGACATCTCAATCAAAAGCATACATTTCTTTTTTTATTAAAGCTTTTTAATTTTTAAAGCATATGCATGGATAATTTTTCAACATTAACTCTTGCAAAACCTTGTGATTCCAATTCCCCCCTTCTCCCTGCTTCCTCCCCTAGATAGCATGTAATTCAATATACATTAAACATGGTAAAAGTACATATTAAATCCAATATATGCATACACATTTATACAATTATCTTGCTGCAGAAGAAAAATCAAATCAAAAAGGGAAAAAATGAGAAAGAAAATAAAATGCAAACAAGCAACTACAAAAAGAGTGAAAATGCTATGCTGTGATACACACTCAGTTTCTATAGCTTCTGGGTGTAGATGACTCTCTTCATCAGGAGACCATTGGAATTGGTCTGAATCATCTCATTGTTGAAAAGAGACATGTCCATCAGAAATGATCATCATATAATCTTTCTGTTGCCATGTATAATGGTCTCCTGGTTCTGCTCATTTCACTTAGCATCAGTTCATGTAAGTTGCTCAGCCTCTCTGAAATCATCTTGCTGATCATTTCTTATAGAACAATAGTATTCCATAACATTCATATACCATAATTTATTCAGCCATTCTCCAATTGAAAGACATCCATTCAGGTTCCAGTTTCTTGTCACTACAAAGAGGGCTGCCACAAACATTTTTGCACATGTTGGTCTTTTTCCCTCCTTTAAGATCTCTTTGGAATATAACCACAGTTGAAACACTGCTAGATCAGAGGGTGTGCACAATTTTATAGTCCTTTGGGTATAGTTCCAAATTGCTCTCCAGAATGGTTGTATCATTTCACAACTCCACCAACAATGTATTAGTGGCTCAGTTTTCCCACATCCCTTCCAACATTTGGTAGTGTCTTTTCCTCTTTTTTTAGCCAATCTGAGAGGTGTGTAGTATTGCCTCAGAGTTGTCTTAATTTGCATTTCTCTGATCAGTAGTGATTTAGAGCACTTTTTCATATGACTAGAAATGGTTTTAATTCTTTCATCTGAAAATTGTCTGTTCATATCATTTGACCATTTGTCAATTGAAGAATGGCTTGAATTCTTATAAATTTGAATCAGTTCTCTATATATTTTAGAAATGAGGTCTTTAACAGAATCTTTGAATGAAAAAAAATGTTTTGCCAGTTTATTACTTCCCTTCTAATATTGTCTGCATTAGTTTTGTTTGTAGAAAACCTGTAACTTAATATAATCAAAATCATTTATTTTTTGTTCAATAATGATTTCCAGTTCTTCTTTGGCCACAAATTCCTTTTTTTCTCCACAGATCTGAGAGGTAAACTATATTTTGTTCTTCTAATTCCAGGGTGGAATGAGTCTCACCAACTTCCAAGTTATCATGTTAAATAGTTGCATTTCACTGAGAAATTTTGTCAGCACAACTGCACCTTTCATCCCAAAGCCTCCAATTTATTATTCCCAAACTTTCCATGGCAATCTCTGCTGTGCTCCTCATCTCTGATTATCTAATGATCATGGACTCCCAAAATTGGAAGGGACTCAAGAAAACATCTGGTACAACCTGTACCTGAATAAGAAAAGTTTTTGTGATATTCCTGGTCAATGCATATGCAGCCTCAGATTGAAGATCTTTGCTGAGAGGGAGCTGACTATCCCCTGAGACAGCCAATTTCTGAACTTTTACATAGATATAATTGTTAGGAAGTTAATGTTGTTTCTCTTTGTATCAAGCTGACATCTGCTTCTGCTCCTTCTAGCCAATATTTCTGGTTCTGTCATCTGGGGCCAAGTAGCACAATTATAACTAATCTGCCACATGACAATCTTTCAAATATGGGAAGACAAATTTTATCCCTCCTAAGTCTTCTCTCCCCAAGGCAATAACATTCCCCAATGGGCTCAACTGAGCCTTACATGGCATGGCCATGGGAACTGTTGCCATCTACCCCAAGTTCCCTACTGCTAGACATATTTCAGTTAGTTAATTTTCTCCATAAAACTTAATTCCCAGAATGGAATCCAATATTCCAGATTGGTCTTCTCAGGAAAAAGATTCTAGGACTATCACTTTATTTATTCTGAACCCCTGTCTCTATTAATATTTCTTAAATTTACAATAGCTTTGGGGGTTATCATGATATATATTATTGCCTTATATGAACTTGCTGCATAATAAATATCAAATGTTTTTACCCCCACATGATCTGCTACTTAGCCATATTTCTCCTACTTTGTACTTAAGCAGTTTTTTTTTATATTTGTACTTATTAATTTTTTAAATTCTTTTAATTTTTCTTAAAAATTTAAAAATAAAAATGCAAAAAGTAATGGATATCCATCTATCTTCCTAACTATCTATGCACTCACATGCATATAGACACAAGGAGTGGGTGTATCTATCAATACATATGCATATAGTAGATAGATAAGTATAGTGTAAGTAGGTTGAATGGCATATATTCAATGCTATTTTTGCAATGAAAGGACTTGGGTTCAAAAGCTGATTCTGATGTTTACAGCTTGTGTATTCTTGGGCAAGTCAATTTAAATTCCTTGAGTTTCAGTTTCTTTATCTATGAAATGAGAGGCTTGAATTAGGTAGCCACTGAGGCCTCTTAAAGCTGTATATCTATGATTCTGTGATTCTTTGTATGCCCAAGAACTAAGGGAGGAAGTGGGAGGAAGGAATATCAATTAGGAAATGTCTTATTAGAAAAGGAAGTGGCTGGCCATGTAAGGAGAAAGAAAAGAGAGACAGTTCAAGACCTGCATTTATACAAACAAAGCATAAAAAATATAGAGAAAGATCTCTAGCATGATCTATGGTGAAAGAAGCAGTAATCAGACAGGAACAAAAAATATGGATGGGTGGTAACTTACATTGAGAGAAATCATAATCACATCAATGAGCACAAAATTGCTATCTTCTTGCTTTCATTTTTACTACAAGATAATAAAACCACATATATTGGAGAACTTCATTTTTTTTCTGCATCGTAAAAGGAGGTACATAAAATGAAGCAGCATTAGTAAAAATGATGATAGATAATAGATAATTTATATATAACACTTTGAAGTTAGCAAAGCATTTCATTTTTTTTTTAGTCCTCATAACAACATTATGAAAAATGTGTTATTACCTTCATTTGTAATTGAGGAACTTAAGGCTTAGAATGAGAAGTTATTTGTTTAGAATCACATAACTCATGTGAGATTTCAATCCCAATCTTTTTGACTTTAAGTCTAAAGTTCTTTTCTCTATAACATGGGCACTTCTGGAATAGAACTCTGAAGTCCTGGGGTTTTGTACATTTTTCCCACTTATTAGTTAAGCAAAAAGGGATTGTTTCTAAAACATAGTCCAAGGGCATTAGAACCATAGTTTTCTTCAGTCCTTTCCAGCTTGAAATCCAATGGTTGTAGGCTTAAAAATGTTTATGGAATTGAATTAAATCTAAAATTATCTGGTCACATTACATTTTCTAAGTCAATTCCTCCTCCTAAAAAGAATTTTCCTATAAAAATTGAAAAAGTAAATGGTTGATATGAAGGAAGGAAACAAGCATTTATTAAATACCTATCATGTTTCAGGCACCATGTTAAATGCTTTGTAAATATTATCTCATTTGATCCTCACAGTAACCCTGGGAGCTAAGTACTATTATTAGTCCATTTTACAATTGAGAGAACTGGGATAAATAGAAATTTAGGGAGTTTCTCAGGGTCACACAGTAAGTATCTGAGAGTGGATTTGAATTCAGATCTTCCTGACTCCAGGCCCAATGCTATCTTTGAATTCATCTTTATCATTTGTTTGACGAACCTTCATTAAATTTGGGGATGTTTAATGGAATATATGAGAAAAAAAATCAAATCTAAGTATCTCTTTGGGTTGATGAAATATGGATGCCTGATGATCTGTACTCATGGGATCATTGATCTAGAACTTAAAAGTTCTTAAAAGGCTAATATCCTCATTTTAAAGATGAGGAATAAGGAGGAAACAGAAATTACTTCTACAAGAGTTGTGTCAGTAAAGAGGAGAGCCAGGATTCCCTTAATGATGAACTAGTATTCTATTCAGCATGGAGCACTTTGGGAGGCAGAATCTTTAAACATTAATATAATATAGTAATATAATAACTGTAATATAGTATAGACTGGGATTTTGAGTTGGTAAGATACAAGTTCAAATCCCATTTCAGAACCTTATTATATGACTCTGAATAAGTCAATTACCTTCTAGGTGTCCCAATTTCCTTCCCTGTAAAATAAGGGAATTGCACCCATGGTCAAATTTTGGATTAATAGCCCCTAAATTTAGAAAGGATTGCTTTTCTGGATATGGGTTGTATTATGAACCAGAACTTGAAACAAAGTGTTAACTCAGTGGAATTGATAGAAACAATGCTTGCGTTTATACCTTTGAGAGTTCACATTGGCTCACACATTGGAGTTCACAATTTGGGAGATATCCAAATTTACACTTCCCATAATCCCACTCTTAGAGGAGGAGTCAACCTTTGAGTTTACACTTCTAAAAGATCATAAAAAGGAGCTGAGTCAGTGGAGTTAGTGAGTTAAGGAGATTGAGAAATTAATCTGCAGTTGAGGAGAACCAAGATTTATAGGGAGCTGGAGGAGACAAAAGACAAGCTGCAAGAGCTCTTGGAACCAAGGAGGAAGAGAGGCCTCTAAGAAAGCTAACCAGGCCCAAGGAAAGAGACAAGACTTGGAAGGAGAAAATAAATGTTTGGATTTTATCAGCTGTCTGCATTTGAGATGATTATTACTTGGAACCAAAACTAAGGCTGCCTCCAGAAACCTCCCCAAGAAACATGCTCCCAGAGAGAACCATCATATTTTAGAGAAAAGAAGAGAACACCACAGGTTGGACTAGATGGCCATTGCCATTCTTTTCAACATTCAAACTATGTGATTCTGTGATACTTTTATGATGGGGCAGGGAGAAATACTGGGGCCATAGGGACACTGACTGTCTTGTGAAAAAGTCCAATCTAATTCAAACTGTATACTATTCCTCTGAATGATAAATTTTTAAAATGATGATGTTTTGTTTTCAAACCTGTTTCTTGGCATCTGCAGAATGACACCAATGAACAGAAGGCAGAGATAAACATTGCTGACTAGCCACCTCTAGGGTAGGGGACCTTATTTGAATCGACAGAAGCACAAATCAATCCCCAGAGTTTTAGGAGGCCTGCTGGAGCTCTCCCTTCTATTTACAATTTTTTAAATATTCATTTGTTTTTCATTTAGCAAATATTTATTTTCTCTTTTTCTCCCCTCCCTTTCCCATCCCATTGAAAAGAAAAAAGAAACAGACCAACCAAAGCCTTGAAACAAACACGCATAGCCAAGCAAAACAAAGTCCCACATTGGCCATGTTTAAAAATATGAGTCTCATTCTGCATCTTGAGTCTATCGCCTCTCTCAGGAAGTGAGTAGCATGCTTCCTTGTCATTCCTCTGAAATCATGATAAAATGGGGAATCACTGACAAAATTATACTTTATGCATGTGAGGGAATATTATTGTAGCACAAGAAACGATGATGAAAGATGAAAGGAACAGATTCAGGGAAACCTCACGAGACTTATATGAGTTAATTCAGAGTGAAATGAAAAGGACCAGAAACATTTTTTACAATAATGATATTGTAAAGAGAAACAACTTTGTAAATTTCCCTTTCTCTTTTGCTTATCTAACAAAGTTTAAACTCTATCCATTTGGAATAGACAAGAAATATTTACTCTCTCTTTCAAATGGTTTTTCCTTGACTTTCTTTATCCTGGAAAAAATAGGGAACCCACAAATATATGAAAATATAAATGCATAAAGGAAAATACCAAGTTTTACTTTTTAACAGGATGAAATTTCTGTACCTTTTTCTCCAACCTAAGGAAACAGTATGGCATAAAGGAAAGAGTTCAAATCCTGACTCTGCCAATTACTAGCTGTATGATTTCAGGTAAGTCCTGTGATATGTTCAGATCTCAGTTTCCTTAAATGAGAGCGTTGGATTAGATGATCTTATAATGGTTCCTTCTCTACAACTGTGATTCTATGAAAATGAAGAGCTTGGAGCTTTAGATACTTTCTATTTTTAAAATAATAATAGTTTTTTATTTTTAAATATACATACAAAAAGTTTTCGATATTCACTTTTGCAAAATCTTGTTTTTCAAATGTTTCTCCCTACCTCCCTTTGTTCTCCCTCTCCTAGAGAGCATCCAATAGAGTTAAACATGCGCAATTCTTCTAAACATATTTCTACATTTATCATTCTATACAAGAAAAATCAGCTCAAAAGGGAAAAAATGAGAAAGAAAAAAACAAACAAACAAGCAAACAACAGCAACAACAAAAGGTGAAAATAGTATGTTGTGATTCCCATTCAGTCCCCATAGTATTCTCTGTGAATGCAGATGACTCTCTCCATCATAAGACAATTGGAATTGCCCTGAATCATCTCATTGTTGAAAACAACTAAATTCATTACATTAATCATCACATAATCTTGTTGTTGTTATGTACCATGCTCTCTTTAGAAACTCTACTAGAAACTTTCCAATGCTAAAATTCTATGAAGTGGGTATAATGACTTGTATCTCATCTTCTCCCGACATAGTGTTGATTTCTTTTGCCAAGTCTCTGAGTTTTGAAAGTTTGCTGTTGCATCCAATTTGAAAGATGATTATTTTGTATACTAACAGCTATTCTCTAATTTTTATGGGTCAATGTTGTTGCACAGCTTTTAAATTAAAATGCTATGAGAGGCATGGAAACCTACCACCAAAGTCTAACAGCAGGCAAAAGACTTCTTGAAGTTTCCAAGAGCAAAAATTATTATGGTCTAAAGCAGACCTTTAAAATGGATTTTTGCTAAGAAGACAACAGTTCAAAAAGTGAAGGTAACATGTTCGATTTGGAGGGAGAAGACCTGGTTTCAAAATATGGTTTTGCCATTTAACTCCCAGACAACTTTGGTCAAGTTGTTTCAGCTATGTAAGCCACAGTCAACTAAGTGGGGTAGGGAGAAGTTATATCACCTCTAAGGAAAAACCTATCCAAAATTATCCCTTTGATCAAAAGCTAAAAAAATACAGCTTTCTCTTTTAGTTTTATAAAACCAAAGGTGACATGATGCAAAAAGAATCTCAATAGCTAACTCATTATTGATTCCAAGTTAAACTTAAATTGATTCTCTATCCAGAGACTAGCTCCAATCCCCCCAATCATGGCTTCTTGGTACTTCACCTCCTCAATGGACAATATCTACTACATTTCCCAAGACATTTGGTATAGTATTTGGAAAGTGATTTGCTTTCTCATTGCTGAAATACAAAGATCCTTTGGGAAAGTCATGTAACTTTCCTGTTTTGCAAGGTTATTTTGGTTAAACTTTAGCTGTCTCGAATTTGAATTTAATAAGGCAGTTTCTGTGACGGTGATTTAAAGCTCAATTGATCACCCAAATGGTTATTGATGTTTTATAACACTCAGAAATCAATGTAGGTGGTATTTTATGAGTTGATAAAATTTAATAAATGACTGTAAAATTTCCCATCTGTATTTATTTCCTTAGATGTGATTTAAAAAAATAAGGAAAAACCTGGATGGTATTTTAAACACTTATTTATAGAAACTTTGTAAATTTCTAGCAAAATGTATATCTAAAGCAATTAGACAGTTGTTAAACCTTTAAGTATACTCAATGAGCAACTATTTTTTAAATGGGTAATAATGATTAACTATTCCCTTTCCCTTTTTTCCAATTTAATAATGTAAGGCTACTAGTTTTGCCAAGACAAGTCTGGTTCTCCCTTTGCATGTGACCTTCCATATAAATAGTTCATTCACATATAATAAAATATGCAAAGTGTATATCCTGGCTTTCTGGTTTCTCTCTGTGCCCAGATTTCCTGACTTCTCTGAAACTTCTTTAATGTCCCCATACTCAAACGGGTTGGTTGGCGTCCCTTATTCTGATGTAAAATGCAATCCATCTATGCTTACCCATTCTAACTGATTCTTGTCCATATCTTCCCTTAAAACTTGGTCACAAAGAGTCTATCCAATGTATTAATGGCTGCTATAATATTTTCTCAACATCCCCCAGATCCTAGTGCAATATTCAGGCTTTCTTTTTATCTCATCTAAACATATGACCAGTCCATCTGTTTTGCTTGTATTTTTCTTTGAATCAGACATCCTTTTCACTGTTTTACCTTCAAAATTTCTTGCTATTAATGTGTTGCAATCTGCTCACACCTACTGTTTACCTCTCCATTGCCTTTAGGGCAATTTCCTCCTCTATAGAAAAACCATGGAAGACTCTTTGGAGATTCCATACTTGCAGCAATATGATAATTTTAAAAAGATAGAGTAAGGATAAGATAATTTCATTGATATACAGATGATGAAATTCTTTCTACCAGTACCTTCTTTGCAATGATTAGTCTTAGACTGTTTCCTACAACATGGAGAAACTGTGGCTATTGTCCCTCTTTCTATTCACTTCTGAGTCCAGCTCATTGATTATTGGCCATGTCTACTAAAGATCTCTATTCTAATGGTTAAGTTCTGGCTTATCTATCCAACTTCATCTTAGAGTCTGGAAAAATACATTGTTCATCTGCATGGATTTTCTTAAGTAGATAATTTGGTCAGACTTTCCCCCTCTGCATCTACCATGTTCAGGTAGAGGTTCATCCCATGTTCAGAGATGTGATGAAATTAGTCAAATGTTAGTTGCCAGTTAGAATCATCTCCATGACAGTGTTAAATTCCTTTGGTGAGCATATATCACTTTGCTGTCTACTTTATTTGATATTAATCATAAAGTTGTCAAAGTCATCTTTCTCATATATTATAGGGAATCTTCTAAAATTCCAACATATACATAGGAGACACAGCTGCAGGAGAGCCTGTAAAGCATCATTTTACTTTATGAAATCCAATGTAGTTTTAGTCAATAAACCAATAGGATAGTAGGATCCTATATTCTCTACAATTTTGGGTAAATGTATGATGGAAAGGTAAACATGGTATAGTAGACAGAGTGCTGGATTTGAAGTCAGGAAGACCATGGGTTTAAATATTATCTCAGATATTACTGTCTCTTTAATGTAGCTCAACAGAAATACAGATTCATATCTGAAGACCACTCATGGAAACCTAGGTTTAAATGTGAGTTCTGTTCCTTATGATTCATGTGCAAATATTGGGTAAATCATTTCATTTCTGTGGGCCAAATGTTCCTCATCTAAAAAATAAGTTGATTGTACTAAAGGATCTCTACCATCTTTTCTATATGGGAAGTCAATTATCCTATAATAATCCTCCGTTGATTATAAAGATTCTCTGAGTTACAGAGAAGATCATCGCCATTGTCAGAAAACACATCATAACCTGAGCCTCCAAGGACATTAGGGGAGAGGAGCTAAGTTTTCAGAATATTTCCCAAGATCTCCTGACCAGCAGTTCTAATTTTAAATAATTGATGGTGGGGAGGACATTCCATTCCACCCACCCACACCAAAGGAGAGTAATGGAACCAGAACAATATTGGACAGGTGTCCCAGCTATAGCCAAAGTTGCTTTTCTCCCAAATGAAGAAAACATAAAGGAATGACTCCTACTTCCTCACATGACACTGCTGATGATCTAAATACACCTTGACAGGAAGCAGTGGGTTAAAAGTACTAGAAAAAAATCAAATGTAATGAACAACATGGCAGATCAAAAGAAACAGGGAGAAGATTGTTGAAAATGGGGGGGGGTTGCTTTTGCAAATAGGACTTTTCATCATTTTCATTTAATACTCTTTTCTGTGAAAGGCTGGGGAAGTCACAAAAACACTACTAATGATTCCCATCTGTGATCTAATCTATTATAACAAGATGACTGATATCATTAGGCAGTGTAATCTTCTATCAAATGCTTTGCTTAGACTCTGAAATCAAACTCATTGAGGCATATGGTTTCTCCCAGTTCTGGCCCATAGAAGATGAATCTGTCATTAGAGCTTCAAGGGAAAGGAACACAACATGTTTTCCATAAAGCTAAATGATTTTGGGTAGGAGCAGGAATTGCCTTTCCCCCCCCTGATTTGCAGACTGGTTATTTGGCAAAATAGTTGAAGTTTGTGACAGACAATGATAGCTATGGGGAAGGGTATTTGGGGCGGGGAGGGTCATGCTAGTTGTGTGACCTCCAGCAAGTTACTAGAGAATATTTATGGTCAAATAAAGGCCTGTGAGGAGATATTTTATTGCTCTTTAAATATTTGAATATCTGTCACATGGGAAATGGATGAGATTTATTACATTTGACCCAAGAAAGTAGAATTAGGAGCAATGAGTTGCAAAGAAGCCAATTTAAATTTGATATGAGGAATAAATTCCTAACAATTGGAAGTTATGAATAAAGAATGGGTTAGCCTATTCTTAAAGTAGAATAGATTGTCTCAAGAGATATGGGTTCTGAATCCTTGGATATTTCCCAGCAAAGGAGGGGTGCCTATTTACTAGATAGGAATTCCTGTTTAGACACAGGTTAGAGAAGATATTTTCTGAATTCCCTTCAAATTCTGTCATTCTATGATTCTGTGAACTTCAGGTTTTCCATGTAAATGGGATAAAATATGGTTAGGGAAGTTGTTGCTGACTGCAGGGCTTGACAACTAGTTACCATTTCAATCAACCTGGTAGTTGATCTGAACATCTGGGATTATGTTCCTAATCCAAGGTGCTATGCTGATCTAAATTTTTCAATTAATGATTCAGAAAGTATGTCCCTTTACTCAGGTTGAGGAAACAATAAATCCATTTGCAAATCTGTGCCGAATCACCACACCTATATTTTGTTAGGTGTTGTAGAGGGCATAAGGGAATAAGGAGGCACAGTTCCTGTCCATTTCATTCAGCCGGACAGGAAAATTCCGAAGAAACCAGATGAGAAGGCAGAGATGCCAAGGGACATGGAATTATCAATTAGCTACTTGGGCATAAGCCAACTACCTTTCCAGCAAAAAGCTGAGGGGACCTTTCAGTTACCCCCATTTCCATTAAATTTGCCCTTACTCCAATTGTGTTATTTGGTTGCTGTCTCAAGCACAATCTCTGAAAGACCATATCCAGTCCCACACCTATGATTATATAATTTTACAATCCTGTATCTCTAAAAAATACTGCAACAATTCAAGAAGTTGACAGAATAAAATAATTGACTGTGCTAGGTCTGCTTATATCATGTCCTAACCTTATCAGAAAGAAGGAAGAGGAAGTCAGCTCAGAGGAGAGATATAAAAGACAGATAGAAGAAAAGCTCATCAGAAGTCCTGGGGGGTGTATTAAGTCAGGAAATCAGAAAACCAGCTCCAAGTGTGAATCACATTTAAAAGAGTCCATCAGAAGGAGAACCTTTGAAAATAATATTTTTATTCCAGGGTTCCAAGTAAACACCAACATCAAAAATTAACATAATACAGAATGGGGACTATTTCAATATAAAAAACAAGATCCCTTTCCATTATACCTTTAAAGCAAGATTAAGATGAGGCATTGTCTGGTAAAAAAAAAAAATTACAGAAAGCTTTGTTTGAGTTGTTTCTAAAGTAATGACTGTTATCTATCCCACACAAAGGAAGCCAAGGAATTCAGAGGTAGAAAAAACTTGAGTGATACGAAAAGGTAAAAAAAAAAAAAAAAAAAAAGAGAGAGAGAGAGAGATGCAATCAATAAAGCAGAGTGGCAAAAAAAAAAAAAAAAAAAAATAGAAGATAAGATGCCCCCAAGAGAAAGATGCAAAAATGATGAATATCAAATACCTTCTTCCCTTGGTTGCAAATTGGAGAATCTTAGTTTGAGATGTAGAAGGAAGCTTAGAGATTGCCAAAACCAACAGCTTCATTTTACAGAGGACAATACAAAATCTTGGAGAAATTAAGTGATTTGCTCACAAGATCATCTAGAAAGTAAGTATTAAAGGTCTGATTTAACCTCATGTCTTCTGATACTGAATTCAGCATACTTTCTCCTGCACTACACAAGAGGCAATTTGTAGAGTGGACAAAGTTCTCAACTTAGAGGCAGATGCCATGTATTCAAGCCCTGATCCCATTATTTACTAACTGTGTGACTCTAAGTCTCATGAACTCCCCACATCTCATTTTTTACCATGAGAATGAGAAAAATGTGGCCGAACTCACCTCATGAGAATTAAATGTATATGAAACACTTTGCAATTATAAAGCCCTTTATACATGTCATTATTACTATCATAATTACTACATGAACTATACTGCACCTAAAGTTATGACATGAAGCCTAGAATTGCTCAGAACTTATCTAAGGAATTAACAAAGACATTCATTCCTTTACTATTCTATGGCTTCACAGAAACATCAACTAATATGGAGGTTACTGTAAAAATAATAGTAATAATAATGACGTAACTATAAAGTAAAGATTGGTCTTTTCCTCATTGGTCCCAAAGAGCTAGTTCAAAAACAGTGGTAGAAGTAGAAGAAAATGAATTTAGACTGGTTTTCAAGAAACAAAAAGGAAGTTATCTCAAATAGATTGAAAATATAATAGGGTTTCCCTTCCACAATCTCCTCTCCTCCCTCCCTCCCCATATAAGGACACTGAGAAGTTGAATGTGAATGTTAGAATTCTGATCAGAGTTTGGTTGAATCAAATAGCTAATGAAGTCCTTTACACCTCTCAAAATTCTACATTGTTGTGATACCCCAGTAGAGTGGTAATCTCACATTTTAATCAAAGCAAGATGCGATTTACTAAAGCAAAAGAAATAAACTTTGTATTCATATATCATTCACTGGCCTTTTCTATTTCCCTTTGCCTAGTGTTGGTGCATTTACTCCCTATCCCATCCCAGTTAGTGCTAAGCCTTCTGTCCCATCTCCACAGTGTTGCTTTCAGCTAGTTGTCATAGTAAGAAAGAATCTGATAAACTTATCCTCACTAAGGTATTAACTGATAAGGAATCAAGATGCTCTCCTAGTCCCACTTTTATTTAAATATCAACTAATGAAAATTGTAAGCACCATTATAATCATACTAATCATCAGTGAACAGATGACAAAACTCAGCTTTGCAAGTAGAAACCCCAAATTATCCTTAAACTCTAATGGAACTGGATCATTCTCACAGACAAATCTGTGGTCCACAATTCCCTGGATTCAACATTGACCCATAAAAATTAGAGAATAGCTGTTACTATACAAAATAATCATCTTTCAAATTAGGTGCAACAACAAACTTTCAAAACACAGAGACTTGGCAAAAGAAATCAACACTGTTGGAAGAGGATGTCATTATATCCACTTTCTTATCTGCTATTGTTCAGAATGTGACTTCAGTAAGTAATCAGAAAATGAATTTTCATCATAACACTTTTGTTCAATTTTAAAAGCAGTCAATTTAAGAAGCAAAGTGGTAACATGGAAAGAATGTTGGCTTTGAAATCAAGTGACCTTGATTCTAATTTTGACCTTGCTACTTGCTACTCAGATGGACTCATGGTGCAGAGAGCACTGGGTTTAGAATTAGGAAGTTTCATCTTCATGAGTTCAAATTTGGCTTCAGATACATACCAGCTGTGTGACCCTGGTCAAGTCACTTAATCCTGTTTGCCTCAATTCTATATCTGTACAATGAGCTGGAGAAGGAAATACCCCCTTTTTCTCTACCAAGAAAATCCCCAAATGGGGTCATGAAGAGTCAGGGACAACTGAAACAACTCAACAACTCCCCTTACTCATGTCATTTGGGGAAAGTCAATGAACTTCTCTAAACCTCAGTCTTCTCATCTATTAAAAGAAGGTGGGACTAAATGATCTCTGCCAGGTTTCTGCCAGCTCTAAATCTAATATCCTATAATCCACCTTCACAAAGCAAGAGAGAAAGAGAGAGACAGAGACAGAGAGAAAGAGACAGAGAGAGAGAGAGAGAGAGAGAGAGAGAGAGAGAGAGAGAGAGAGGTAGATAGAGAGATAGCTAGACAGACAGATAGATTTTAGAGAGAAGGCAGAGAGATGGAAGGATACAAAATAGATAGATAGATAGATAGATAGATAGATAGTAGATGACAGAGAGACAGACAGGCAAAGAGATGGAAAGATATATGATAGATAGATAGATAGATGATAGAGAGACAGAGAGATGGAAAGATCCATGATAGATAGATCATGTTAGTTGTCAGTCAGAATCATCTCCATGACAGTGTTAAACTCTTAAGCATATATCACTTGGCTGCCTACCTTACTTGATATTAATTGGTTATATGTATAGATAGATGGATAGATAGATAGATGGGGAGATGGATGGATAGATAGATAGATGGAATGGATAGATAGATAGATGGATGAATGGGTGGATAGATGGATAGATGGGTGGATAGATAGATAAATAGACATATAGATGATAGACAGGCAGAGAGATGGAAAGACACATGATAATAGACAAACAGACAGATAGATAGATAGATGGTAGATGAATGGATAGATAGGTGGATGGATGAATGGATGGATGGATAGATAGATAGATAAATAGATGATAGAGAGACAGGCAGAGAGATGGAAAGATACATAATAGATAAATAGATAGATAATAGGGAGACAGACAGAGAGATGGAAAGATACATGAGAGATAGATAGACAGATAGATGAGAGACAGACAGGCAGAGAGATGGAAAGATACATGATAGATAGATAGGTAGATGGATGGATGGGTGGATGGATGGATGGATAGATAAATATACAGACAGATGATAGAAAGACAGGCAGACAGATGAAAAGACAGACAGACAGATAGATAGATAGAAAGAAAGACAAATCAATGAAAGAAAAAACGATAGTAAGATAGTGACATGAATCAAGACCATTTATTTCTGGACTCCACTGCATTTATGATGAAAAATAGATTAAGATTGATAATAATGACAATGGTAGTGATAATGATGATGACCCTGCCGATGATGGGGGAATCCTAGGAAGCAAGACCTTTAAAATAAAAATATATTTAAGAACATTTAATGGTGAAATTTGAGGAACTTGGTATTAACAGGACAATGAAACAGATTTTTGAAGGGGGGAGTTTGCCTAGAAACATCATTATGCTCTAAAGATGTCTACCCACTCATGGGATCATAGGATTTAAGGCAGGAATGACATCTGAGCAATCATCCTCCTTCTCAAACTTTTTCTGATGCCCCCAACCCCCACCTACCAATTTGTCAGTGCTCTACTCCTCCTCCAATAAAGTCTTTCTTTTGACTTTGTACATACTTTACATTTACTCCTGTGAGATGAGCGTGTCCTTTTTAGAAGGTGAGACCTCAAGAAAGGGAGCAATTATGTTTTTTATCTCAGTGTCTAGGAAAATGCCCAGCACACAAATGCCTAATAAAAGCTTATTGAATCGAATTAAGCTGAAATTCCTCATTTTCTAGATGAGGAAAACGAAATCTCAGGAGTATCCTCTTTGTCAGAAATGACATAGGTGGCAAGCGGCTGACCTGGAACCTGTTATTTGACAGAAGCCTCAGTACTATTTCCACTAGGCCAGCCCTGCATCACCTTATCAAGAGATCATGTTTTCTCATTCTCTGGCTTCTCATCTTTTCATTGAATAATTGTGGGCATTTGCAAAATGAAGTAGAGGCCATCAAATTAGGCAGATATGACAGACTGTGAAATAGAGGGCAAGGAATCTGTGCCCTGCTTTTCTTTATGCTTCTATTTTCTCAAGACTGGTACTGCTAATGATGACCTCAAAGGTTTGCTGCTGTCTTTTGACTGGCACCTGCAAGCCAGTAACTCAGAAGAATTTCCATGCATCAAGACTCCAGTGTGGGGACTGCCTGCACTTGCCCACTCCTTCCTAATAAATAGACGAGAGTGTTAGAATGATGACCATCCATTCCTGCCTTTGAGTTCCACCTCAAGACTTTGGAAATAAATTTAGTTCCTCCTCCCTCCCATTATCAAACTAGATGGACTTCCAAGTTATTTTTATTTTGAGCCCCTTTAGCCCACAAGTCATCCATTATTGCCAGACAGACTGCTCAAAGTCTATACCAATCCACTCAAACACTTAGTCAAATTATTAAAGTCAGGTGCAATTTTCCTGTCTCTCCCTTAATTTCTCTCCTCCTACAGCCCCAAGCTGTAGGCTGTCCAGGCTGGCCACAGAAGTTCTGAACTGAGCAAGCTAGAGCATATCCAATTGGGAAAAGGTGAGGGGATTGGAGACCATGCCATGTAAGATTCAGTGGAAAATCTAGAAAATATTTAGGCCACTGAGAAAAGCAAGCGAGGACTTGAGAATTATTTTCAAGTATTTGAAAGGTTAGCAAATGTAAGAGAAATTAGACGCTTGTTTTGAATCCAGAGGGTAAGACTATGAACAATGAGGAAGATTCAAATTTGACACACAGAAAAATCTTCTTAACAGCTAGAACTGTACAAAAGTTCTTAGGAAATAGAAGATCCCTGTTTATTAAAAGTCTTTAAGCAAAAGCTAATCAATAATGTGTTCTCTGAGATACCTTGCACCCTGAGATTCTGTGGTTTAGTGACCTGGTTATAAGAGTTCTGCTCAACTAAAGAATTCTGCATTTCTGACCTAAAATTTCCACTCCCGTGCATGCTTCTGTTCCCAGAACAGTAATTCCTTTCGATTCATTGGTTTGTATTTATTTTTGACTAGGTAAAAGAGACCATTTTTTTGCTTCATTTCTTACTTAGATTTAATCACTGAATGAGCATTGCTTCAGACAAACTGGGACCTGAGAAAGACTTTAATTTAAAAAAGACCAAGTTCTCTAACTGCATTTGGGGCCATCTCCAGTCATCTTGATCTATATTTTTTTACTGGACCCAGATGGATCCAGAGGAGAAAGAGAGGCTGGTGACTTTGCACAGCCCTCTCACTTAAATTGCAATTCATTTGCAAGTCATGACATCACTTTCTCAATGCTTAAGCACAAACAAGAACACTACAACCTCATACTGCAGCCACAGCTCTGCTTGTTCCATAAATTGCTTCAAATTTTCATGGTCCTAGCAATCCATTGATGTCCACCTGTAAGTCTAAATACATCACACAATATTTAATTATCTGTATATGGGGAAATATTTGTTTGGCATAGAAGGAAGAAAACAGAAGGAAGAAGACTTAAGAGACTCATTTTCTATTCCTGCTTTGACAAAAAACCTACACAATCCATGGTAAGTCACAAAAATATTAGGATTTATTTTCTTTATTCATCAATGAAGAATTTTATCCCAAATAATATTACATAGGAGAACTGCAGCAGGACCACCATTCTCCCATAGATCTTTTTTCTCCTTTTTTTTGCTAAGTCAATCAGGGTTAAGTGACTTGCCAATGGTCACACAGCTCCTTATAGATCATGAAAGTGGAATTTCTAACCTTTATCTTAAATTGAGCATGTAGGAGTCAATCATATTGCTAGGGAGATGAAAATCTGAATGTTGCCACATAGACTGCCATTATACTCTTAGAATTTCTGGTCCTTTTCATCTGTCCTGCATCTGCATTTGTGTATGTATATTGTCTTCTCCAGGTATAATGGGAGCTTTTTTAGAGTAGACAATTCCTTGTTTTCTATCTGTATTGGCACATGACAAATGCTTAATAAGTCTTTTATTTTTATTCATTCATCATGCATCATTGCTTCAATCATGAAACGGTCTTGCATCTTTGGCAGGATACTATTATTAATGACAATAATGAAGAAGAAAAACATTCTCACCTTATTTGATAAAATTCAGACAGAAAGGGTCCTAAAATAAATAATTCACCTGCAATTATTTTCATTTATTATTTGTACAGACATGTATAATATTTTTGTAACTGAATAAAAGTATTAGGAGGCAAGCTCATCTTCTGTAAGTAAATAAAAGCAACTCTAATAATACACAGAAAGAGAGGGAATTTGCTTCTCATCCTCTTCCCCTAAGATTTTAATTTCTTCTACTAGAGTTCTCTATTTGAAAAGTTCTTTTATTCTACAAAGCATGAAGATTATGAGTATTCAGCATGGTGACATCACCTTGTTCTTAAGTTTTTATGGGCAATGATGGGGAGCCATTTGAGCTGTTAAAATGTTCTAGTTTCAGTAGAGAATATTGGTTGAATTCTCTCTATTTTTCAGATCTGTATTTGTAGTAATGATTTTTCATTTGTCAGTTCATAAAAAATAGTGAGTTTCTGGTAAATAATTATAGCCACCAGGCTATATTTTGTAAGGTAATAAGCATGTGTATATGGTTTTTTTAGTTTACTGATGGTCTACATAACAACCCTGTGAGATTCCTAATTTAAGTATTATTATCATTGTCTTTTACAGATAAGGAAATTGAGTCTCAGAAAGATTAGCTTGTTTCCCCAGTATCACATAACTAATAAGTGACTGAGCAGAGACTTAAATCCAAAGCTTCTGACTTGGGAGTTAGTGTTCTCTCCAGTACACCACACCACCATACCATTATTTGGATCACAAAAAGCTTATACAGAGATTTCTCCTTTTCATTAGGAAGACTATGCTCTTTGCCATGGAAAAACACTTTCTCTGTGAATTAGGTATACACATCTATTTTTAAAATAGGCTTCAAAATTAATTTTTATACTTACATCACCCAATCAGCAAGAAATTGGCAGAGAATTCTTAAGTATTGTTCTCTGTGATCATCACCAGTGTTATCCATAGTGCCGACAGAATGAAAATAGCATTCTCTGCTTTTCTAAGATGTGTTTTCCTCCTCCTCACCTCAGTACTTCTTAACACTCAGCATCAGTTATAGAGCTAATGAGAAAGAAGTATGTTTGGTTAATGCTTGCCAAAGCAATACAACTGTTTGTTTGTGCCTTTCCTACTGCACACTCTGTCCTAGAGAATTGAGTGCATCATTTCTGCCCATTTGGAACTTCTAGCAGTTTTGGCAATATTATCCTAATCCCCTTGGCATTCATGCAGAACACCCTTCTCTCTTCTTGGTTACCATAATGTTCTAACCAATAAATCTCTTCATTATACTAATGGATGTAGAAACACGTGGTGGCTCTATTTGAGCAGTTGGAGAAGTTGGAGAAGACTGATGGTTTTCTTCACTGTGGTTTTGGCAAGTCTTTGGATGAGTAGGTGAAAAAAATTAAAACCAGATGGCTCTATCAGAGAAATTTCTAATTGTTTCTCTTTGTTTTATTTCTTTGCCCCCTATTAAAATCCCAGAATCCTAAGATGGCAAAGTTAGAAGGAGCCTTGAAGATTTTTAATCCAGTTTATACATGAGGAAACTAAGGTTTGGAGAAGACAACTTACCTAGTTTACATTGATTCACTAGTTGAACCATAATTTTAAGCTAATAAAGTGATTCTGGAAGAATTACTTTAATAAAAATATATCCATCCTTTTGGTAGAGAAGTAGAAGAACAAGGGTATTGATTGCTATATATACTGTCATCTGGATACCTGTGTTATTTAGCTTTACTTAACTGTTATGACAAGAGAGGGTTATATGGAAATAAGGAAAGAAATGTCAAGCAATATTCATAATAAAAAGTGAATATTTATGAAAAGAGGAATATTTACAATTATTTGCTTTTAAAATGAATCAATATGATAGTACTACAATATCAATTTACATTCATGACTTTGTGATCCATATGACATGTAATGATGAGGAATCATCTAGTCTGAACTTCAGAGATTCTCAAAGTTAATTAATTGAAGAATGTGAAATAGCATGATTAATTTGGCTGCATATGGAACAGTATCCAGAACTAGTTCTTGCTTGCCTGATAAGTCTTCAACTACAAAAACCTAGGGAGGAGAGAATATTCAGGAAAAGGGGGGAAATCAACATTGTCATATGTTATGGTGAGATCAGTAAGTTTAATTTCTAAATATAGAGTTTTAAAAAAATAATGATGATGATAGGTACCATTTATATAATATTTCAAGGTTTGTAGGTGCCTACATATTTATTTGGTCCTTAACAACCCAGAGTTGTAGCTATATTTTACAGATGAGTAAACTGACACTGAAAAAGATTGTTACTTGCTCAAGATCATACTGGTATGATAAATGTCTGAGACATTATTCAAACTCAGTTCTTCCCATCTCAAGAAGAAACTCATGATCTAAACGAAAACTCCAAGAGTGTTAGGAGCATTAGGGTGAGAGACTGGGACAATGGGGCCAGAAGAGTTTAGTATAAACAATTTAACCAGACTTTGATTGCTTGTTGGGGTTAGATATAGTCAACGGAACCCCCAAATACCCATGTATGATGATTTCTACATCTGCAGAAGGAGGATAGAGTATTGTTTGGGACTGGTTAGCAATGCTCTTTCACAGAGGCCATCTTCACAGCACAAAGAGCTATCATAGAGATTCAAGCAAAATGGATTCTTCTTGGTATAGGAATACATGGGTTGCAGTCACTTTACAACAGGACAGTTCCCTAAATCAGTCCCAACTTAATGGCTTTATAGGGAGAGAAATGATGATCAAATGCATTGAGTTTTCATCTAAGATGTCAACAAAAGGAGTCGCTGGAGTCAGCAACTTAAATAGAGAGTATAAGCACAGGGAATGGAAATTTCCAGCAAAGACAGTACATGGGTATTTGGGAAGAAGGAGCATACCCAGTTTCTAGATCAGAGGCAGCCTAAAATCTAGGCTGTCTGATATCTAAGAAATCAGAAAGATTCATAGGCTCCAACTGTTTTGGATGATAATGCTCAACATATAACAATAATATTTATGCATGTGACTAAAGAAAGTGATAGAGAAATATTTCATCTCTCACAACAATTCTATGAGATAGGTAGCACAATTATGAGATCATATCCCATTTTGCAGATGAAGAAACTGGTGCTCTAGGAGTTTAGGTGGCTTGTCTAGGATTCACCAAAATGAATATTATCTAATGTGGGAGTTGAAACTCCAGTTCCAGCACCCTCCCCATTATGTCGGACCACCAAACCTAGTTTTTAATTAATGGTTGACAAAAACAATTCCCAAGTGTGCCATGTGTAGTAGGTCCAACAGTAGTATGATAATTACTTTCTGGAATAATTCTATTTTTCTATTTTTCAAAAAGAATCATTTATGGGCAAATTACTCATGTTGACAGCTTGTGAATGACTTGATTTCCTCAGGCAGTTTTTCTGCTGGCCAATCCCTCTATACTCAGTTCCAGGATAAGACTCATTTGGGCTCTATTTCAGTTAACCATGAATTCTAATTACCCCAAAGAGGTAAAACTTTGAGGTGAACTGACAGAGAATAATCAGAAAACTATCTTTTATAGTAGAATCTGAAGGATATATCAATATGTAGTATTGTTATTCCAGGCTTACTTAAAAAAAGTTTGTAATTCAAAAGTCTTGAACAAAGACTTTTGGCCTATGCACCCAGATATCTATGCTTGTTTATCCTTAGGAAAAGATCTTAGGAAGAAAACAAGTGACCAATACACAGTGCAAAAATCCACCTACCACCAAGGGTAGAACTCAGTGCCTCTTGATGTAAAAGGAAGGTTCCTTTGTCAAAGGCTTGCACATATCCCTTCTGTAGATAATATTGTTCTTGAGTAGTAAGTTAATGGGGCCTCAGTACCATCTGGAATTTTTGGCTAAGTGCTTCTCCAACACCATAAGGTAGAAAGCCAATCATAAGAAGCAATGGTTTCCACTCATTGTAATATACTAGCACAGATTCAGAAGTCAATAACTGTTTGACATTCTGGAAAGAATCCTCAGGCTGGCATTCTCAGTGCTTTGGAACTCCTTTTATTCCAGCAGATGATACAATAATTCAATGGCTTGACAATGACTGTCTTTTATAAAAGAAAAATAAATATGTTGCAAGTAAAAGAGCCCTAGAAAGGTTTCAAACTCTTGTTGGTAGGAAAAACATTGCTGTTATATTATAGATAGCCCAGACTTTTTATCATAGATAGACCAACTATCAAAAGCATTGAATAACCACCTAAGAATGTGGTGCTAAAAAGTGTCTTGTTTTTTCTTTTTTTCTCAATCTCCAACATCATATTTTGATATTGTCTTGGAGCATGAAAGTGACTCTAAATTTTTAAATGATAGCCGAGAATAAGGTTTGTAGATCCATTCAAGTTGGAAAGGATCTTAGGACCACAGTTCTAGTGATAAAAGAGACAAAGAGGTCTTCTAGTAAGGAAATTGAGGAAAGTTAACAGGAAAGTTAAAGGCTTGCTTCAGTTACATAAATAATGTCAGGTTGACTTTGAACTCATTTGCTGACCCCAGAGCCCATATTCTTTATGGCTCTGTTAAAGAGCTATGTCTCTTACCAGAGGATCTGAAAACTTGCTGAGGAAGAAGGAGTTTTGGTAAAGGATGCCAAAGGTTTGGCCATCAGGTGATGAGTTACTGTGAGGAGAAAAAAATCATCTCCTGTTGGATAACCTGTTGTCATTTACCATAATTTTTCCATAGGGATGTCATAGGATCAGTAACACCTGGGAAAATGACTCATAGGACATACTAAATAAGTGTTTGTGGTATGGAAACAAACATAAGATGACTTTGTTTAAAAAAGATTTTAGGAAATTCCACATCATTTTGATACATAATCTATTTCCTTTCTTCCAAATTTAAAGTTACAAAACTTCTCCAGGGCTAACACTCCTCCACCAGCACAGACCTGACTCTTTTGACACCTAGGAAAAAGTTGTCAAGGAAATATTTTGCCACATGTGCAGACCCAGAATGTAGAAGATGGATCAAGAAATATGAATCCCAAACCCAAAGAAATAACAGGCTGTCTTGATTAACTAAGAACATCCCATGAGGACTGACATCTAGATTTCTTTATGACGTCATTGAGAACAGCTGTTGATGAGCTTGAGTACAAACAGGTTTTGCAGAAAGAATAACAGTGATCAATTGTTGATGCATTATAGAAGATATTTGTACAAATCAGGCTATACTCAATGGTCTTTGAGGTCCTTCTCACCCTCAGATGCTTTGAGTCTGTTTATTGATAAGATGTTATTATTATTATTGTTTCTTATTATTGTTTCTTAACCGCTACTATCTTCACATGCTCTCACAACCTCCTTAGTAAAATATAACTCCTTGAGGACCGGCTAATTATCATGCTTTTGTATGTGTATCCCAAGCACCAGAATTTTGGCTGTTAATAAATGTTTACCTAATTGAATAGAAATAGCACAAATACAATTACACTTCAGTAACAGAAAAACTTTGCTGAGAACATCTGGTTCAGGTAGTTGTCTTGGCTCTTTGTATTGTAATGTTCTACCTTCCTCTCTTCCTTCCTACCTTTATCTCTCTCCCTTTTTTCCTCCCTCTATCCTTCCCTCCCTCCTTCCCTCTCTCCTTTTCTTCTTTCCTTCCTTCCTTCCTTCCTTCCTTCCTTTTTTCCTTCCTCCCTCCCTCCCTCCCTCCTTCTCTCCCTGTCTCTCTCTCCCCTTCCTTCCTTTCTTCTTTCCTTTCTTTCTTTTTCTTGATTGATTGCTTTCTCTGTTCTTCCCCTCTCTCCTTCCCTCCTTACTGCCTTCCTTATTTCCCTCAATCACTCTTCTTTCTTCTTTTTTCCTTCTTTTCTTCTTCTCCTCTTTTTCCTCTCCTCTTTTTCCTTTTTCTCCCTCCCTCTTTCCCAATCTTCCTCTCTCCCTTTCTTTATTCTTTCCTTGTTTTCTGCCTCCCTGTCTTCCTTTTTCCCCTCTTTCTTAGAGCAAACAGTGAATTTCTAGTTTTCAAGTGAATTTGGTGCAATGGTTAGATTCATATGGAAAGATATGACAGCAGGTGAAATGAAACGATAACTTCCTGTAGTCAGGCTGTTCTAATGGTGTAAAGGCCTTCCTATGTAGCTAAGCCAATTCCTTCCTATGAACCTTTGAGGCCAGACCTCAGTTTAGTTGGTGAAAACTTTTCTGCAGAGTTTCACTGTACCTTCTTAACAACATTACCAGTATCAATTGGGTGATCAGTGTAAACTTGAAGAATTCAGTGTTGCCCCCAAAACTTTAGCTGTGGGCCTCATGAGAAAATGTTATTAATCTGTGAATTATTGATATTCCATAAATAAAGTTGACTTCCATCAAATACTTTACAAATATAGGCTATTTTTATATTGAATATATATAAATATGACAAAGAGAACATTAAACTGAGGATCAGGATAAAATACTAGCATTATATTGAGTTTAAGATCTAGTTATGACACTTACCAGCTGCGCAGTCATATGCAGGTTATTTACATCTTCAAGCCTGTGTTCCACATCTATGGAATGGGAATGATAATTGTGCTTTTGAGCAGAGTAGTATAATGAAAAGTACTCTGATTCTGGAATCAGAGATCCTGGGTTTAAATCTTACTTCTGTGATGTTGAACAAGTAATTAACCTAGCAAGGTTTCAGTTTTCTAATCTTTAAAATGAAGACATTTGAATTAAATGGTCCTTGAGGTTTTTTGCAACTATAGATAGATAATCTTCTATACTACCTTGCATAATTATTGTGAGCAAGGAATTTTTAAAAACTTTTATAAACTTTAAATATTGCATAAATGAGTTATTATTATTCAATAT
The DNA here is from genome assembly GCF_902635505.1 of Sarcophilus harrisii. Lineage (NCBI taxonomy): Eukaryota > Metazoa > Chordata > Mammalia > Dasyuromorphia > Dasyuridae > Sarcophilus > Sarcophilus harrisii. The sequence continues at coordinate 604,307,875 of NC_045427.1, forward strand.
TCAGATCCTTTTATGAACATTATTTTGAATTCCATGGTATCCTGCCAATGAGTTTATGAACAGCATATAATCCGGGGTTTTACTGTCACGTGAATAATTAAGATCACCTGATACCAGGTGAGCTGAATTGCTATGACAGTTCCAGGACTTCCTTCTGACAGGTACTGAAAAACATAGCTTCTCTCAGTAGCGGCAGCTCTTTATTTTGCAGAGTCTGCACTATCCCTTCTAGAACCTATGAGCAGAGTGACGGCATTAGCCTCCAAAGCCTGAACATATCTTAAAAGAGCTTTCCCATCACAGTGTATATTTCCAGGATTCTGCTGAGATCATTGCCATGATCTTTGTCTTTCTGAGATAAGTAGCATTCATATTAGAATCTGCTCCTTTAATTTCCGTATCATGCATTGATGGGGTATCATTACCTAGGGATGTTATAAATATCCATTTTGGTGCAGTGAAAAGATATTTTTGGAAGGTTCAGTTACAAACTCTACAACATTATATCTAAGGAATCTCCCAAATCCCAAGCTTGAATCAAGTGGCAGAGACCTCAGCAGACAGTTACATGCTCAGTTACCTTATAGATCAGTGATTGTATTAAATTATTCATAAAGTGACTTTTGACTTGCCATCACATGATGGCAAAATATGCTTGTAAAACTAGAATCTCTGAATTTGAGTGATGAGTGAATTTCCAACAACTTTAGAAATTCATCAATGTCTTAGTCCTCAGGAAAGTAGGAATATATCCCAATATTAAAGAACTGTAACCCACACATCCATGCATGGAGTAGGAGGCTGCAATTGCCTGAATTCCTGAAGTAGTTATCTGTGCCATATGAAGAAAGCTTTTTAAAATGGCCAGTGCTCAATAACACGCATTTTTCCTTCTGCATATCTATAAACCATCATATGTGGACGTTAGGGGACCTCCCTGGTTGTTTCTAACCTTAATGAGTGATCAATACATGGTTAGGTTCTTTGTCCTAAACCCTTCTGTCTTCATTGCTTCTGATATCACCCAGACACTCCTAACACTTCTGAGGTTTTGTTTTGATTCTTGTTTCCTTTTGTGAGTTATCTAGTAGATAGAACATTGAACTTGGCACCCAAACTTCAGTTTTTTGTTTTTACTTTAGTTTTAAAATAAAAAAGACCTCAAATTCTTGTTTTGTCCTATTGATTATCTGTATATCCAAATATGAGCTTTTAAAATTCCACTGATAATCAATAGAACAACAACAACAACAAAAAGAATTCAGGGCCTGATAGTTTGTTTCTTTTGAAACAAGTAAAGTTGTTTTGCACATGAATCCCAGGAAACTGGCTCTATAACATCAAACTCTTTAATATGCTAGCAGAGCAGTTCATTTTAAGTACAAGTGCTGCTTATATTTGACATAGAGGCTATATTTAATTGCTTACTTTGGAAACATTAAAGTGCCATATAAATATGATCTATCATTATTTTTGCTGTTTTTTTATGACAAGAATGGAGAGTTTTGGAACTTCTCCAATTTAAAAAGATCACAGTCTGGGTTTCTGGATGTGATATTGAGGTATCAATAAGCAAACAAAGATGACTGGACTCTTAGATAATCATACTTTATTGCTACAAAAATCCTTAGAGCTCTCTAAGCTCTAGAGATTCTAGAAAGTCTAGAGACATTCTGGGCACAGAGAAGGAACAACATACAAAGGAAATCAAAGAACATAAAATTACTAATGCTTTACCCCCCGGCATACATACATAACAACATCTCATTCTTGACTACCAGAAAGAGAGATATTGACACTCAAAATACACTCAGATTGAGGTGGAAAAAAGTGAATGTATAGAGGACAGCTCAGCTAGATAAAATAGTCAAGCAAATAGATGTTATAAAAATCATTGGAAATATAATGATTATTATTTCTTGGTCTGATCATGTCTGTGGTACCTCTGAGTAGATATGATGTTCTTGTTTTGTGATAATACTAGAACTGGAAGTTCAGTGATTCTGGAGAATTGAGGAAGGGATTTGTGAGATTAAGAGCAGGCAGCAGTGCACAGTGGGGAGATGAAACAGCCTAAATTGAAGGCAAGTTCAGTCACTTCTGTGCAATGTAAAGGCAACCTCTTTATATGTCATTTTCTTCCCCATAAAAATATAGTTCACCATCTGCCTCTTCCCTTATCCTCCCACTAACAATAAAATAGATATTCTCTCTCTAAAATTCTACAGTCTCTCTAAGATAAGGTTTGTGGAGGTTATTATTATTGATTAAAAATTAAGATGAAGCTGTCCAAGTCCTCCCTGTGGTTTCGGCCTGGGATAAGCTTGAGGCTAAATTGGGCTACAGCTGTGACTCTAGATGCCATATAAGTGATATTCACAAAGTACTGCTCTGCTTCTCCTTGGGAAGAAGAAGAAGAAAAGCTTTTGTTCTTATTCTCAGCATCAAGGATAAATTCCAGATGGATTCCTTGCCCCGTGGCTATTTCTGACTAGAATATGAAAAGTAGCATTGAAATCACTCTGGGAATGCCAATTCTTTGAGGGCTGGAGACATGAGTGTGATTGAGAAGCTGATGTGCAACTTGGGAAAGCAATAAAAGTGCAGCTCAGACTAAGTGATAAAATTCTGGTGGCTGTCTGTATCTTACCACAGAGTCCAGCATACATTGAAGAAATTTTGTGATTGTTCAGTTGCATTTGACTTTTTGTGATTCCATTTGGGAATGGTTTATCAGTTTCTTCTGTAGAACATTTTACAGATAATGAAACTGAGTCAGGGTAACTTAATCAGGGTAACACAGCTAGTATGTGACTGAGGCTAAATCTGAATTCACAAAGATAAGACTTTCTGACTTCATGTTTATGTTCTATTCACTGTGCTACCTAGCTGCCAATGAAGATATTAGCAACAGGCATTTCTAGACTAGCAATGGAGCTGACCAACCTCATCTTCTCAAATATACCATTGGTACACTTTATTATGAAATGATGGTAGAAAGAATATGGTAAAAGAATACTGAAAAAAGAACTAAAGAGCCTGCTTCTTATTTGACCTACTCACATCATTTTACATTCTAACTCCCTTTTCTCATTTGCAAAATAAAGGGTTTGGACTGGATGATTCATGACCAAAAAATTTATTTCTTGAGGGCACGATATTTTTATCTTTATATTCTCAATGCCTGACCCTGTACCAAGTAATATTGAGCATTTAATAAGTTCTTAAGAGCAGTGAGGTGGTATAGTGCCTAGAGTGCAAAGCCTGGAGAATGGAAGACCAGACACTTATTAGCTGTGTGATCCTGAGCAAGTCACTTAATCCTGAGTGCCTCAGTTTCTTCAACTTAAAATTGAGCTGGAGAAGGAAATGGCAAACCACGTCAGTATTAGGCACTAAAAGAACTGAAAGAACAACAACAATAAATGTTTACCTAATGAAGTGGTATCTTCTAAGTTTGTGATTCTATAGTCTGAGGTTAAGGGCTAGTTCATTTTGATGGCACTAAAAATCCTTTGGAGTAGACAATTGAGGCTTCCAGAAGATATAGGTTCAAATTCTAGCTCTTTCACTTATTCCCCATGTGACTTTGAATTAAAAAATAAATTAAATGCCTACTGTGTGTCAGAGATTTTGCTAAGTGATGGTGAAGCAAATGTAGATGACGAGAAGCTGTCATTTTACCACAGACCATAAATATAGAACAAGAAGGGACCTTAGAAGAATCCTTACCCACTCTTCTCATTTTACAGGTAAAGAAACTGTGGCCCAAAGATGTTGAATGATTTGTCCAGAATCATTCAAGTAGAAATATTTGAGGCTGACTTTGAACTCAACTTTTCCTAGCTGCAGGCTTCACACTCTTGTTAATCATGCTCATCAACACAGAGCTCTGAACCAAAAAAAAATGGAGGGGAGAGGAGGGCACTTAATAAATGTTTCTTGAGACTAATTTGTTTCATTCCCTTGGCCATGGCAGAAAACTGGTTGCCTCTGAGAGCAGGTTTCTTCCCATTCCTATCTATAAAGAAGTAACAGCTGCACCATACCTGGAGCTTGTGGAAATCACAATTTAAACAGATGGGTTCCACCATCCCTACCACACAGGTGCCTCATGGTGAGGCTCCAGCCCAGCAGATGGTAGTCATAATGACTCAGAATGTTTAACAACAGTTTGCTTGTTGTATTGTCTCATTCTGTGGTGGGGGGGAGCATTCCTGGGCTCTGGCAGGATTCTCTGCTGCATGAAAAGCCATGGTGATCTTCCCATTAATGGATGAATAATTGAATTGAGTTGCAAGTTGGAAACTTCAGTCGTAGTTGAAGATTTTCAAGGTGATGACCTTTCAGAGAGAGAAGTTTCAATGTTTTTTTTTTTTTCCTTGTGTGTGTTTTTTTTAGTCTGATTTTTCAAATAAGTTTCACAGCAACGTAAAAAATCTTTTCCCTCATCTCTCCCACGATGGTTTTGGCAAATATGGAAGCTGAGCTTTGTAACACACTAGAGAATGTCTAGGGCTGAGTCAAGGAACACGCTGATTAGTACTTTAGGGAAGCAATGGTCTCAGTAGAGGGAGAAAGGGAATTCTAAGTTTTTTAGTACCAGAATTCCATTGCAGTCTTCACATTTTCCAGTTCCAGACCTTCCAAAACCTTTATAAGTACCCGTATCTTACACTTTGGGTCTTGTTATGTTACCTTATAACACAGAGTTAACCTTTAATTCTATTCAGTTCAACAACAATAATAGCTAATGTTTATATATCTCCTAAGTGCTAAACTCTGTTCTAAGCACATTATAAGTATTATCTCATTTGTTCCTCAGAACAGCCATTTATGGAAAGTATATTTTGCCTGGAATTGATAGGTTTATTCATTCAATCATTCATTTATACATTCAGTAATCATTCATTAAGTGCCTCATATGTGCTAGGTACAGGGGAAGCAAAGACAAAAATCAAAACTTTCTCAAGGGGTTTACATTCTAGTCTCAGCTGGACCTGGAATCTTATCTCAAGACATTTATTAGCTGTGTGACCCTGGGAAAGTCACGTAAGCTCTATATGCCACATTTTCCTCAACCATAAAATTGGAATAATACTACCTGTCTCAGGATTGTTGTGAATGAATTAATATCTACAAAATGCTTAGCGCAGTACCTCACATATAGCAGATGCTATATAAATGCTTATTCCTTTTTTTCTCTTCTCCTCTTTCCCCCCAAATCTGTAAGCTTCTTGAGTGTGAGTCACATGCATTATAGTTCTATAGATCTACCACAGTGCCTAGGATAGGACTGCCACAGCAAAGATACTCAATAAATATTTGTTCAGTTAATTGTAATCACTCTATTTACATTTACTAAACTGCATTCCAAACTTATTGACCTTACTCTCTATTTCAATGAATGATTTAGTGGATTTCTTCAGTCTGGGTTGATCAAACATTATGCCTCAAGAAAATAATGAGGCTTAACATGGGGAAGTTTGTCAAGAGGTTTCAGATTCTAGTTTTATGAATGGGGGGCAGATTATTTGGGCCATTTTGCTCCCTCAGAACACAGAGCAGAATGTCCTCCAGCCTTCTGTACTCAAAGCATCATAAGATCATAGAGACAGAACTGAAAAACACTTTCAGTGCCATAAATCCAATCCCTTCATATTATAGATGAGGAAATTGAGGCACAGAGATTTTTTAATCTAGGTCTTCTTGACCCTGAATCCAGTTCCTTATTCGTGATGATATGACTTCTCTCTCATTTGCTTTCAGAGCAAAAGTGTTCCCACAATTAGTTTATTTTATCTTTATCTCTCCTGACCAGTGGGAGCTTATGACACAAGGAGGATTTTTTGTTGTTTGTTGTGGGAGTTTTTACATATATAACCTTCACCATGGCAATACTAAGATGGCTATAGTTTTCTGAAATCTTTACAGGGCAAGTCAAGAAACAGAGCCATGGTTCCCATCCCTTCCTTCCTCAATCTCCTCCATCCAAAGCATCATTTTCTAAAGCCCTTTGGGGAAAAAGTTTAGTTTTCTTTGTTGGTCTTGGACAAACAGTCTTTATGCCTGTCTCTTCTCTCCTTTTGTAAGATCCATTCTAATATAGCACTGAAAATCTTGATTGTTAATTCAGGGTCAGTATTTATGTAACCAAGTCAGATTCTAGAACATGATGTTACATGTGTATTTCTATGCCTAAGGGAAACTATATGGGGAAGAATATGAATCTTTTTCCCACTCTCATGAATAATTGAACATTATTCAGTCAGAAAGCAATGAATAAGGTCTATATTGTGTCCCCCATGTCCCATGGTCCCCATAGGAATTTCACAGAAGGAAATAGGGAATTGCAGACCTATAACCTATCTTACAAAACTCAAGTTTCACAATGTGATGTCTATACCAGGTATTGTGCTAGGCACTAGGTGAGAGAGGGAAATCCAAAGGTCAAAATGAAGCAGACCTGGTTTTCTAGAGATCTGAAGGGAAGTACCTCAGCACACAATACAAGAGGCAGGTATGTGGTCATCCTTCCTTAGTCTAATTTTCGCCAAATTAAATGAAGTATTTTATGAGAACTACTTGAAAACTAATAATTGCTAACATGCAGCTCATTCTCAGAAAACTTGTTCTGCACTTCTTCCTAGAGATGACACTAAAAGAGACACATTTCAATAACCCAATGGCAGCAGTTTACAGAAAGAAGAAGTCCTGGAGATGCTCTATGATAGTTACCATTTCCATAGGCGGTTCCAAATAGTCATTTTGGAAATTTCTCTACTGCTCTCAATGAGTCCTCTGAAGGGAGAAGTGAATCAATCTCACCTAGCTACCCAATGTCCTAGGAGAGGGGAGGAACTATCAATATTTTTTAAATATTTTCCACTGTTGAAAGAGAGATAGAGACAGAGATAGAAACAGAGACAAAGATTCAGAGAGGTAGAGACAAAGATAGAGAAAAAGGCAATGACAAAGCAAGATTAATACTTTTCTGCCAGGAAATCCAATGGAGTTTCAGACCTGGAGACTCTGAGTGAGAAAACAATTACAGAGACCTGAACCAGTAACCTAGCCCTAAGAGAGTGTGTGTGGCCCAATTAAAAAAAAATCCTACATGCTCAGCCCAGCTTCAGTCTCCAAGTCTAGACTCATGGGGGTGAGAATGGGTTGGCAAGTCTATTCTCAAAAAATGAATAAGTAACTAATTTGATAATGATGTAGGCTCCAAAATCCAGAAAGCATGTAGCCACCAAGTGGAAGAGGATATAACACAAGAGAAAAAAGTATTCTCATCTATTATGTTCTAATCATTACTGGGCTCCTCTTTCTCACATCTTCCCTCAGAAGAGGCTGGGAAGATGAAGATTAGGCAGAAAAGGGCCTTTCTTTCTGTGTCTATCCCTTATCCATGTCACCAATACTCCATCAATCATATGTATATATCACCTGCAATCATAAGGAAATCCTCTATCCCATCAGCAAACCCAACATGTAGCTAGTGAATACCTTTTTTTTACTGCCAAACATCAGAAACAAATGCAGCAACAGAAGTTATTAATTGGGAGATGGGATGCCATGGTGGGAGGAAGGAGAGAAGGAGTCGCAAAGGCAAGTGCCCAAGTTTTCTTCATCAGCATGTTTTTGATACAGGAAACTCATTTCTTTCGGTTAAGAATCATCATCTAGCATCCCTCTTTTAACTGGCAAAGACTCCAAACACATGAAATCATAAACTCAGTAAAAATTCATATTTATTATAGATTTAGAGTCGGAAGGGACCTTAGGATTATTTAATTTACCTCTTTTTTTTCATAGATGGAGAAACTGAGTTCCAGATTTATCAAACAACTTCCCCAAGTTCACATAAATTGCAAGGAACAAAAATGGGTTTAATCCCAGATTCAGATTCTGGGTGTGTGTGTGTGTATGTAATATATATTTTTTATATTGTTTAGAATATATTTATTTAAAACTTAAATACAAAACAGAAAAAATTGAAACAGAAAAAGGCAGAAAACACATTGTCATGTATACAGCAGAACATAAAAGAGGATTCAAAATATGCAACAATAAATTTTTACTTCAAGAAAGCATATATAATAATAGAAGACATTGTATTCAGCACTGTCCATCCTTTCTTTGCTTCCTTGCAGGTTTTCTTTTGCTTTCTGCTGTGAACTTTTTACTTTATTCTTGCCCCCCCTTTCTTCCCCCACCTCCTTCAAGAACTCTATACTAAGCATGGATGTATTTATGTATACACACATACATACCTATATGTGTATTTATATATATATACATATATGTATATGTATATGTATATATATGCACACACCTATACTCAGACTCATACACACATACACACATGTGTATGTATTATATACATGCATCTATATACATACACACACATATACAAAAATATAGATATAAATATATATATATATATACCTACAAACATATACCCATAAAACACATATACATACATCCTAAACAATATTAAAGTGGCTGACATATAATGTAGCTTTCTTTCTTTTGTTTTAATCTTATTATACTTTGTCTAAGATCAATGATTACTAGCTCTATTTTTTGGTTCACTGTTTCTGCAACCAAGACCTTGTCCACTGCATCACAGCATTTCTCCATTAGGTGTTTAACCTGGTTTGTACCATGGATTCCACTGAAACTCCAGTGAAGTCTTTGGACCCCTTCTCAGAAGAGTAAGTAACTAAAAGAAATGCTAAATTTTAATTAAAAGTTGGGAAAATAAAGATATACATTTTTCCCTATCCAAGATCACAGTCCATTGACACCAGGTGAATACCTTCTCTAAATACTGTTACAAAAGATGCACATGAAAGAATCAGGTGACTAGAAGGAGTTGGATTCTGAAAGCTAAGAAGGGTTACATATAGAGGAAGCATAAAATTCACTAAAAACCAATATCCCCTATTCAGTTTGATTAAGTTTAAGATCCTGTGCCAAACTCAAAGAGATAGAAAGGCACCAAGAAATGAGAAAGTCCTATCTTTTTCCCAGGCTCTTCACAGACATGTTGTAAAGGGAGGTGTGCATGCATATCCTATGTAACCCAAATGTGGTGTCCTGGTTCAATTATCACCCTGAAATATCCCACTGTAAGCTTTTGAGTTACCGAGCTATATAGCCAAGAACTGGATCTATCCCAGAAAAGTCATAATAACCAGCCAAGCATGGCACATCAAAGCTACAGAGAAGCCATCATCATTTCACTCGGGTTCTGTAATGCGAATGGTCTGTAAATATCACATTCTCTCCTTCCCATTAAAAAAACAACCACTAAAATAAATCTTTCAGCACTTTCTTACTCTTATGTCAAGCCTGGGTGGTCTGTTTCTCACTCAAAAAATACCTTCATTTTCTTTTCCTCAAAGAGCCAAAATGAATGTTAGCTTTTGGCTACAACTGATGTCTTCTGTGGAAATGTAGTATGCACACTATAGTCTGATGAAAAGGACAACTAAAGGCATTCCCAGGAATGGTGTAATAGTGACTGAATGTCAATTTTTGATCAGAAGAGTTTATCTTCTGTGTTCCACCTACCAAAGTCCAGAGGTTATCTTGACGTAAAGTTAACTGGTCCATACCTCCCATAAAAGGAACTTCAGGCCAAAGCACCTTGTAAAAGAGACGATTGGGAAGACTGCAATCAAATATTGGTCACTGACTCATAAAACTTAGGTTCAAGGCAGAGTTCTTGCATAGTTCTGGGCAATCCTTATTTAATGTCACTATGTCTCAGTTTTCTCACCTTCAAAATGGAAATAATAATGCCTCTTGCTATCTAATTTACAGATATATTGAATAGATCATTTTAAGTGAGATAAAATATGTTAAATATTTTATGAACCATGGCTTATCTTGATTACATACAGTAAACATTTATTAATATTTATTAAATCACAGGCAAGAGCTCTAGCTCTATTTCTCAGACCTGGCCAACACATTGGCCTTGCTAAGCCTCAGGTTCCTCATGTATAAAACAAGGTTTAAATTAGATCATCCAATAGTTTATAGGTATAAAACAAACTATTCTTAATCCTAAAAGTTCTTAATATTTGAGATATGACTCCAAAATATGATGCCCATGTTCTGACTCTAATCTTAACATTTTGTTTATCAGTCTCTAACCACATAAATATTTTCCAACAAAATAAATGTAATTCAGATTCCATGTAAGCTTAGGATGGGAGGTAGGGAGTTTCTGAATGCTCCTGCATAGAAAGGGAGATATGACTACTGAGTGGCAGAGGTGATTCTGTGTACTGGTACTGGATACTACAGAATTGGTTCAGAGGCTTTCAGGAAAAAGCTATAGGCTTTTATGAGCAGAGAATGCTAGGTAGGAGAAAAAGAGTCATGAAGAACAAATACAAAGATCTCCAGAGTCTCTGATATGTAAGAAAAGCTCATATTGCAACACACTGGACTTCTAGTGCTTGTAATCCAGAGAGAGGATTCCTTTTGGATGAGATTAGCCTTTGTTTATTTGAGTTGAGATATTATATCACTCAGTTGAAGAGCTCATTTACTCTTGTGTGGTTTCTGGAATATTCTACTATGTAGAACTTTTCTAAATTCTGTTTATTGTTTTGCATATTTAAGTGGGCTTAATCACTATTTGACAATTTGATGGGTTTGTGTGTAACCAATATTTAGTGAAAAGGAACTACTGAGTGTAAGCTAAGAGCTATACTCTCCTTAAGGGTGATTCAGAAAAGTAATTTTCCTTCTTAACTTAGATTCATAGCCCTATGTCAGAGATATTTGAGGAGGACAGATAGATTCATGCTTGGTAACTCTTATACAGCACAGAGATGAAAAGATGTTGGGTAACCTCCAGTCAGAAAAATTATAATGAATATTTCTACTTATATAGGGCTAATAGCATGGGGCTCTTCCAGACCTGAAATTCTATTAAATTAAAGAAGTTTTAAGTTCTCACATTCTTGCCATGAGGCAAGAAACTTAGGTCATAAAAAAGGAAAAAAGGTCAAAATGAAAGATCTCCCTCTTATAAAGTTATAGTAGAATATATAGATATATACATATATAATATATAGATATATAGATGAACAGATAGAAAGATGGATGAATAGACATATAAACCAATATCTGAGACAGACAGATAGATAGATAGAAAGGAAGGAAGGAAGGAAGGAAGGAAGGAAGGAAGGAAGGAAGGAAGGAAGGAAGGAAGGAAGGAAGGAAGAAAGGAAGGAAGAAGGAAGAAAGAAAGAAAGAAAGAAAGAAAGAAAAAGAAAGGAAGGAAGGAAGAAAAAAAGAAAGAAAGAATGAGAAAGAAAAGAAAGAAAGAAAGAAAGAAAGAAAGAAAGAAAGAAAGAAAGAAAGAAAGAAAGAAAGAAAGAAAGAAAGAAAGGGAAAGGAAGGAAGAAAGAAAGAAAGAAAGATAATTGAGACATACAAGTTTATCTATGTCTCATCTATGGAATCTCACATCCATTTTGCTCATCTATCATTTTCAATCTATCCATCTCTCATCTATTTATCCATGCCTCTGAGAAATTTATCTTTCACTCAATCTCTCATCTATCTATCCCTCTATTCTCATCTCTCTATAGCAAAAAAAGATTAGTTTTTTTTTTCTCCTGCTACTCTCTTCCCTGGAATTCCCTGACGCTACTGCCCAGGGACCTAGAATGAAATTTAAAAAAAGATAATATGTGAGCATCACCAGCAAAAGGATTTGGAGAGGTCAAGTGTTCTTTGTTTCCTCTCATCCCTGTAATCTTACCATGACTTGACTAAGATTTGAGATTCTTTCTTTTAGCCCTATCAAGAATGTTGTGCCAGCTTCATATTTTAGAACTGCAGGTCTATATCTCTGAAGTTTGTAGGACTGGAATGAAAAGACTTGGGTTCAAACATTCATTCAAGTCCAACTCCACCATTCTTTGAGTGACTTTGGGTACACAGTTAGCCTCTCTGTTCTTCAGCTCCTCAGTTTCCTTTAACATTTTCTCATGTTTCTAAGCCTCCCATCAGGTATTCCAACCTCCTATACTGGATCTCTAAGCTTTTGATTGATGAGCATTTACCACATGTAGTCTAACCCCAGGCCCACTGCACTGTTGCTCCCCAGGCACCTGCCCATCATTTTCTTGTCCTCCACTGTCTTACTCTGGGATCCTATACTTTGTCTTAGTTGCACTCACCATGTGTAGCCTGGACTCAGACCTGTCTCACTGCTTCCAGTCATTTCATCTTGTCATATCCCTGCATTCTACTTCTCATTAGGAATTCTAAGTTCCCATCATGAGTTAAAAGAATTCTGATTAATGAACATTTACCTTATGTAGCCTGGACCCAGAACCATCATTTACTTCTCAGCCCTTTCTTTACCCTGTCACTAATGAGGAACCTTCTATTCCCCCACATCTTCCTATTATAACTTTGAAAATAATAATCAAATTATTAACATAGTTGCAATCAAATTATTACTACTACAACACTACTTCCTGATCACCAACTGAAATAATATTTGTAGGACATTTAGCACATTGCTTAGAACCTTATACTTAGTTAATAAATGCTTGTTATTTTCCATTTCTTTTTTTAATTATAGCTTTTTATTTACAAGATATATGCATGGGTAATTTTTCAGCATTGATAAGTGCAAAACCTTTTGCTCCAGTTTTTCCCCTCTTTCCATCCACCACGTCCCCCAGATGGCAGGTTGACCAATACATGTTAAATATGTTAAAGTATAAGTTAAATACAATATATGTATACATGTTCGTACAGTTATTTTGCTGTACAAAAAGAATCGAACTTTGAAATTGTGTACAATTAACCTATGAAGGAAATCAAAAATTCAGGTGGACAAAAATAGAGGGATTGGGAATTCTATGTAGTGGTTCATAGTCATCTCCAAGAGTTCTGTCACTGGGTGTAGCTGGTTCAATTCATAACTGCTCTATTGGAACTGATTTGGTTCATCACACTGTTGAAGAGGGCTACATCCATCAGAATTGATCATCATATGGTTTTGTTATTGAAGTATATAATCTCCTAGTCCTGCTCATTTCACTCAGCATCAGTTCATGTAAGTCTCTCCAGGCCTTTCTGAAATCATCCTGTTGGTCATTTCTTATAGAACAATAATATTCCATAATATTCATATGTCACAATTTATTCAGCCATTTTCCAATTGATGGGCATCTACTCAGTTTCCAGTTTCTGGCCACTATAAAGAGGGCTGCCACAAACCTTCTTGCACATACAGGTCCTTTTCCCTTCTTTAAAATCTCTTTGGGATATAAGCCCAGTAGTAACACTGATGGATAAAAGGGTATTCACAGTTTGATAACTTTTTGAGCATAGTTCCAAATCACTCTCCAGAATGGCTGGATGTATTCACAATTCCACCAACAATGCATCCGTGTCCCAGTTTTCCCATATCCCCTCCAACATTCCACATTATCTTTCCTTGTCATTCTAGCCAATCTGACAGGTGTGTAGTGTTATCTCAGAGTTTTCTTAATTTGCATTTGTCTTATTAATAATGACTTGGAGCACCTTTTCATATGGCTAGAAATAGTTTCAAATTCTTCATCTGATAATTGTCTGTTCATATCCTTTGACCATTTATCAATTGGAGAATGGCTTGATTTCTTATACATTAGGGCCAATTCTCTATATATTTTGGAAATGAGGCCTTTATCAGAACCTTTGACTGTAAAAATGTTTTCCCAATTTATTGCTTCCCTTCTAATCTTGTCTGCATTAGTTTTGTTTGTACAAAAACTTTTCAATTTGATATTATCAAAATTTTCTATTTTGTGATCAATAATGATCTCTAGTTCTTCTTTGGTCATAAATTCCTTCCTCCTCCACAGGTCTGAGAGGTAAACTATCCTATGTTCTTCTAATTTATTTATAATCTCATTCTTTATGCCTAGGTCATGAATCCATTTTGACCTTATCTTGGTGCACGGTGTTAAGTATGCATTGATGCCTAGTTTCTGCCATACTAATTTCCAATTTTTCCCAGAAGTTTTTTGTCAAACAGTGAGTTCTTATCCCAAAAGGGGTCTTTGGGTTTGTCAAACACTAGATTATTAAAGTTATTGACTGTTTTGTCCTTTGAACCTAACCTATTCCACTGATCAACTAGACTTTTTCTTAGCCAATACCAAATGGTTTTGGTAACCGCTGCTTTATAATATAATGTTAGATCTGGTACAACTAGGCCATCTTCATTTGATTTTTTTTTTCATTAGTTCTCTTAAAATTCTTGATCTTTTGTTTTTCCATATGAACTTTGTTGTAATTTTTTCTAGGTCATTAAAATAGTTGTTTGGGGTCTAATTGGTATAGTGCTAAATAAATAGATTAGTTTGGGTAGTATTGTCATCTTTATTATATTTGCTTGACATATCCAAGAGCATTTAATATTTTTCCAATTGGTTAGATCTGACTTTATTTGTGTGGAAAGTGTTTTATAGTTTTGCTCATATAGTTCCTGATTTTCCCTTAGCAGATAGATTCCTAAATATTTTATGCTATTGGTAGTTACTTTAAATGGGATTTCTCTTTGTAACTCTAACTTTTGGGTTTTGTTAGTGATATATAAGGACGCCGATGACTTATGTGGATTTATTTTGTATCCTGCAACTTTGCTAAAGGTGTAGATTATTTCTAATAGCTTTTTAGTAGAATCTCAGGGGTTCTCTAAGTATACCATCATATTATCAGCAAAGAGTGATAATTTGGTTTCCTCATTACCTACTCTAATTCCTTTAATCTCTTTCTTAACTCTTATTGCCAAAGCTAGCATTTCTAATACAATATTGAATAGTAATGGTGATAGTGGGCAACCTTGTTTCACTCCTGATGTTATTGGGAATGGTTCCAGTTTATCCCCATTACATATGATGCTTACTGATAGTTTTAAATAGATGCTACTGATTACTTTAAGGGAAAGTCCATTTATTCTTATGCTCTCAAGTGTTTTTAATAGAAATGGATGTTGAATTTTATCAAATGCTTTTTTCTGCATCTATTGATATGATCATATGGTTTTTGTTAATTTGGTTATTAATATGGTCAATTATACTAATAGTTTTCCTAATATTGAACTAGCCCTGCATTCCTGTATAAATCCCACTTGATCATGGTGAATTATCCTGGGTATGTTTTTCTGTAGTCTTTCTGCTAATGTATTATTTAAGATTTGAGCATAAATATTCATTACAGAGATTGGTCTATAATTTTCTTTCTCTGCTTTCAACCTACCTGGTTTAGGTATCAGTACCATGTCTGTGTCATAAAAGGAATTTGGTAGTATTCCTTCATTCCCTATTTTTTCAAATAGTTTATATAGCATTGGGGCTAATTATTCTTTAAATGTTAGGTAGAATTCCCACATAAATCCATCTGGTTCTGGGAATTTTTTCTAAGGGAGTTGATTAATAGCTTGTTCTATTTCTTTTTTTTCTGAAATGGGGCTATTTAAGCAATTTACTTCCTCCTCTGTTAATCTGGAAAGCCTATCTTGTTGGAAGTAGTCATCCATTTAACTTAGGTTATCAATTTATTGGCATAAAGTTTGGCAAAGTAACTCCTTATTACTTCTCTAATTTCCTCTTCATTGGTGGAAAGTTCTCCCTTTTCATTTTTAAGACTACAAATTTGATTTTCCTCTTTCCTTTTTCTAATCAGATTTACTAAAGGTTCATCTATTTTGTTGTTTTTTTCTAATAAACTAATAATAATAAAAAACTAATAATATTAGTTTTATTTATTAATTCAATAATCTTTTTTTCTTTTCAATATTATTAATTTCTCCTTTTAATTTTAGAATTCAAGTTTAGTATTTGATTGGGGGGATTTAGTTTGGTCTTTTTCTAGCTTTTTAAGTTGCAAGCCCAATTCATTGATCTTTTCTTTCTCTATTTTATTCAAGTAAGCTTCTAAAGATATAAAGTTTCCCCTTATTACCACTTTGGCTGTATCCCACAAATTTTGGTATGATGTCTCATCATTGTCATTATCTTGAGTGAAATTATTAATTGTGTCTATAATTTGCTGTTTCACCCAATCATTCTTTAAGATGAGATTATTTAATTTCCAATTACTTTTTGGTCTATTTGCCCCTAACTTTTTATTGAATGTAGTTTTTATTGCATCATGGTCTGAAAAGAAAGTATTCTCTATTTCTGCCTTCTTGTATTTAATTTTGAGGTCTTTATTTCCTAATATTTGGTCAATTTGTGTATAGGTTCCATGAACTGCTGAAAAGAAAGTATACTCCTTTCTGTCACAATTCAGTTTTCTCCAAAGATCTATCTATTTACCTCTTTAATTTCTTTCTTATTTGTTTTGTGGTTTGATTTATCTAATTCTGAGAGTACTATGTTGAGATCTCCCACTATTATAGTTTTGCTGTATATTTCTTCTTGCAACTCTCTTAACTTCTCCTTTAGGAAGTTAGATGCTATACTATGTTTAGTATTGATATTGCTTCATTGTCTATGCTACCCTTTAGCAAGATAGTTTCCTTCTTTATCTCTTTTAATTAGATCAATTTTTGCTTTTGTTTAATCTGAGATAAGTATGGCTACCCCTGCTTTTTTGACTTCACCTAAAGCATAATAGAGTCTGCTTCAGCCTTTTACCTTTACTCTGTATATATCTCCCTGTTTTAAATGTGTTTCCTTTAAAAAACATTGTAGGGTTCTGACTTTTGATCCAGTCTGCTATCTGCCTTCGCTTTATGGAAGAGTTAATCCCATTCACATTTATGGTTAAAATGACTAATTCTGTATTTCCTGCCATCTTATTTTCCCCATATTATGCTTTTCTTTTTCTTGCCCTCTCCTTACCCCCTTTCCCAGTATTAAACTTATGGACACTGCTTGAGTCACACAGCTCTCCCTCTTTAGGATCCCTCCCATCCCCTTTGAATCCCTTCTCCTTTCTTGTACCCTTCTGTTATTAGTCTTTTTCTTTTCCCTTTTCCTCTCTTACTTTTTAATGAAGTGAGAGAAGATTCTCTGTAAAAAACCAATATGTCAATTATTTTCTTTTTGAGCCAACTCTGATAGAGTAAGATTCACACAATGTTCTTCCCCCTCTCTAAATTCCTTCAGATATGATAGGTTTCCTTTGCCTCATCGTGGCATGTAGTTTCCCTCTTTTTATCTCCCCTTTCTGACATTATCCCCTTTCCATTTCTACTTCCCTTTTTATGTCATATCAGTAAAATCAAATTATGCATGTATTCTTTATGTATATCCACAACAGAAATACAATTCTCAAGAGTTATTTTTACCTTTTTTCTGCTTCTCTTGAGTCCTATGGTTGGAGATCAAATTTTTTGTTTAGTTCTGGTTTTTTCCTTAGAAACAAATGGAATTTATCTGTTTCATTAAATGTCAATCTTCTTCCATGGAAGAAAATGCTCAGCTTAGCTGGGTAATTTATTCTTGGCTGAATTCCAAGTTCTTTTGCCTTTCAGAATATCAGATTCCAGGCCCTTTGATCTTTTAATGTGGAAGCAGTTAGATCTTGAGTGATCCTTATTGGGACACGTGGGTATTTGAATTGTTTTTTTTTCTGGCTGCTTGTAATATTTTTCCTTAGTCTAACAGTTCTGAAATTTAGCCACAATATTCTTTGGAGTTTTTATTTTAGGGTCTTTTTCAGAAGGTGTTCAATGAATTCTTTCAATGCCTGTTTTACCTTCTGATTCTATTACCTCTGGACAGTTCTCTTTGATGCTTTCTTGTAAAATAGTATCTAGGCTCTTTTTTTTCATCATAATTTTCAGGAAGTTCAATAATCTTCATATTATCTCTTCTAGATCTATTTCCAGGTCTGTTGTTTTTCCAAGTAGAGATTTAACATTTTTTCTAATTTTTCATTTTTTTGGTTTTGCTTGACTGATTCTTGATGTCCCAATGAATCATTCATTTCTGTTTGTTCAGTTCTGATTTTCAATGAGTTATTTTCTTCATTAGATTTTTTTTACTTATTTTTGTATATGTCCAATTGAGTTTTTAAATGACTTATTTTGCTGTATGGAATTTTTTTCCATTTCACTAATTTTTTTACTGAGTTATTTTCTTTTTCCACTTCACAAATCCTACTTTCTTGGGAGTTTTTTATCTTTTCCAATCACAAATACTACTTTCCTGGGAGTTCTTTACCTTTTCTGATTCACAAATTCTGTTTCCCTGCACTTCCTGGGAGTTCTTTACCTTTTCCAATTTACATTTTAGGAAGTTGTTATTCTCTTGCATAGTTTCTCTTTCCTTACCCAATTTTTGTTCTAGCTCTCTTTTAAGATTTTTTAATAGTTTCTTCTAGAAGAGCCTTGCATGATGACGATCAGGTTACAGCCCCCTTTGGGGTATTGTCTGGAGATGTGTGCTATTGGTCTCCTTGGGGTTGAAAACCTGCTCTCTTTCTGCATTGAAGCTATCAATTGTCCTTTTGATTTTTTACTCATTTTTTTAAAGCCTGTAGGGTCTGCCTTCAGGGTAAAGAGGTTACCAGCTTCCTCTCCAGAGTGGGGATAGTATATGTATAGTAGCTATCCTGCCAATGGGCTGCAAAGAGTGGCTGAGCTGTGGGAGTGCTCTGGGAAAAGCTCCACACCAGAAGTCACTCAGGCCTGGTTCCCATGGGCAAAGCTGTGGAAGTTCCCTACAAGGAACCCCTGCTGTGAGGATTAGCGACTGCCTTGGGGTTAGAGGCTGAGCAGCAACAGTGTCACTGTCCCCCCTCAAAAGTCTGCTTTGGGTATTAACAGTTGCCCTGGCCATCACCGGAAGTGTCTCTGTCTGGGGAGCTCAGTCATATTGTGGAAATTCTATTGCCCCAGGCCAAGCCCCACACTGTGCAGGTTAAAAGCAGGGGGTTAGTTGTGCCCCCCTGCTGTGAAGATATGTGATTTTCCCCATAAAAGCCCTTGCTGCAGAATTCTGCTTCAGAGCTGTGTTGTGGCCTGTGCTAGTTCATTCACTTCCAGTTTTGGGTGGGTATAGCCAGATCCTGTTAGGTTTTAGAGTTTTTTAGAGTACCCTATACCTTTGGCTTTAATTTCTCTGCTGGTCTACTGCTTTGCAACCAAAGCAGAACAGCCCAATCTATGGTAGAGTCCTCTCTGTAAATTTTCTAACCACAGAGATCTCCCCCATCCGAGGTGTGCTCCAGACACTAGCCTCTGGTTCTATCCCAGGTTGCACTGGTCTGCTCCCACCCACTCAGGACAAACTTTTTCTGGTGATCTTCAAGAGTATTTTTGGCTGGTAAGTTGTTGTACTTCCAAGCTTTGTGAATTTTATCAGTAAAGTGCTATTTTAGAGGCTGATTTTAATAATTAGTAATGAGGGTATGAGAGAAGCTAAGAAAGTCACATGTGCCTTCTCCGCCATCTTGGCTTCCTATTTTCTACTTCTATTCCTCTACTATTTATGTTGCATGCATCTCCTAAAATGTAAATACAGTCTTTGAGGGCAGGAACTGTCTATCTTATTTATATTTGAATCCTCAAAATTCCATCATCTAGTACATAGTAAGTGCATAATAAATGTTTTCATTCTATCCCATCATATCTTTCTCCTGCCTGTCTCTAGGTAAAAAAAAAAAAAAAGCTAGAAGAGAAACTTCCAGAAGGAGCCTTCTAATATGACTGGGATATAGCCAGTTAATTACTTAAAAGAAAAACAATTAAAGAATCAGAAATATAGAAAAAACTAAACATGCCTTTTCTGAGACGGTTCCCCAAAGCACAGATGGTGATCACTGACTCACCATTCTTGCTTTGTGCATCCTCTGCCCACCCTGTCCCTGGTACTGAACTTATCATAACTGCCAACAGCTTAACAGAACACATTTGTAATAGCTGTCAACTTTAAGAAAATATCAAATAGTCTACCTAAAGAAACGAGATTTAATTTCAGGCAATTACTTCTGGGCTTCCCCACTCGTGGACTGGAACTTCACTTGTGGATGGACAGGAGCTTGTAAGTTTGTGAGAATGCCGATTTTGATTTGAATCCAATCAGCTGTATGGAGAAGTGGGTAGAAGAGGAAGCATATGCAAATACAGATTGTTTGCTCTTAGGCTGATTTTAATCTGCTTCTAAGAACTTAATATGGAAGGAAGAGTTAAAAAACGTTTGTGGTTCTAAGTGGCTTCATTGTAACAGAATTCTAACTTTCATGACATTAATTATTTTGACCCTAAAGAAAATCTATGATAAAATGGGTGTGATAGAATCAGTTGTGTATAGTCTAAGTAAGAGTAGTAGACTTTAGGAGACCTACATGAGCATTTTGCCCCTAAATGAGAGGACAGAGTGTGTGTTACATAGTCATATCACAAAATTACAAAATCTCAGTACTAAAATAAAATACTGAGGTTGTCTAATTTAACTTCATATCCAATGAGGGATTTGTATCTCAGCATCCTCAACAGAATGATCATCCAGTCTTTGCTGGCATATTTTCATTGTGAAATTCACTATCTAATAAGGCAGTCTATGTTGAATAATGGGAGAAAGTGAAAAGCATTGGTTTTAATCCCATTGACCTTCCCAATATTGTTAGAGTGGAGATAGAAGTCCAAAATCTGAGGGTTTTATGATTGTCTCAGAATCTTTTGGGTCCAGATTCCATGGGAAATCAGAATCACAAAATCTCAGAGTTAGATGGACACTTAGCCATTAATTTAAACCATACCTGAATAAACATTTCTTCTACAACATATTCAGTAAGTAGTCCCCTAATCTCTACTTGAAGAGGGGAAGTCCCACCCCAATTCTCCTTATACACAGAAGTCTCCCAAGGCAGCTAATTGAAAAGGTTTTCCCTTAATGCCAACCCTAAATCTGCCTCTAAAATTTTTAACTACTATTTTCCATTTTGCTCTCTGGGACAAGTTGAATATGTCTCAGCATTAGAAAAAAACATGAGGTCACCTGAAACAACTGTTTGGCCTAGTGGGTTGAATACTGGACTTGGAATCAGGTACACACAGTTTGAATTCTGATTCAGCTACTTACTAGCTACACAAGTCACTCACTCTCTCAACCTCAGCTTCTCTATCTTTAAATTGGGATAAGAATAGCACATATTTCAAAGGGTTGCTGAGAAATCCAAATGAAATAACATGAGGAAACTGCTTTTAAAACATACAGTTTTATATAAATTCGATCTATTCTTATCAACTATTATCAAATCCAAATTTCTATGTGCTGCCTGAATTCCTTCTAGAATGACCTGGATAATTTACTACGCACCATTTGCATGGTGATTCCCATGGTGGGGAATTCACCACTTCCTTCTGCCCTCCATTTTGACCCTAAAGCTTTCTAGTTTTATTGTAGTGACCAGAACAAGAATTCCCGCAATCAAATTAATTTACTTATTCACTCATTTATTTATTTTTAATTTGTGGAATAAAACAATCTTTCCATAACAGTGTAATAAAAAGATGATTGCATGCAAAACTGCAATTATTATTGTTATTATTATATTATGAACATATATTATGAACAATTTGCTATCCTTTTAAAATATATTATAGTTGTCATGTAAATTTCTTTTTTCCCTCCCCCACCACCCCATTCGTTTTGCATGAAATGGTAAAAAGCAAAGTGAGAAGAACTAAAGAGAACATTTCTTTTATTGGCATGTATTGTTGGCAAGTTATTATATTAAGATTGAATCTTCCTCCATAAAGATTCTGTCATGGTTCAAAGTCTCCCACTTCAGAACTAAGCATAAAAGATATAATTCTTCCCCATTATATTCCTTGGAATATTCAAAGACATTCATTATGCTCTCCCCCAAATTGTCTGTTCTCTATACCAAACATGTCCATTTCCTTTGATCCTTATATGACATTGTTTTTAGTGGCATTTTGACCATTTTCTGAACTTGAACTAATTTCTTTGCGTACTTAATATATACAGTACAATATTGAACACAATGCTCTAGTTATAGCCTGATAAGTATAGAATACAATAGAACTATTGCCCCCTTGCTTTGAGAGGGACTCTGTTAAATTTGTTTCATTGTTTATTTTAGTTTAATTCACTAATTTATATTCATTTCTTAATTCAATATTTGGTGAATGCCTGCTATATGTAATTCAGGTCATGAGATAATCTATGTAAAGTGCTTTGTAAACTTTGAAACACTATATAAATGTCAACTATTATTATGATAGTTGGTATTAGTATTAGCATTCAACTTGCATAATAGCAGGATAATCAGGACTATTCCTAGGATTTGATTGGGATGTATGCCTTTTGGTCCAATGAGGGAGAAGGATAGGTTCTAGTGAGGCATGGGAGTGCATCTTTGGCTGAGGGTTATCTATTCTTTCTACACTTTAATGCTTCAGAGGAGATAAAATCTCACTGATATGGATGATTCACCTAGAGATATAAATCACAATCCATCTCTTTCTACCAATCCTGAGTGACTTTTGCCCATGTTGATACAAAAGGGCAGAAATTTTTTTTCTAGTTATATCATTACTGTAGGGATACCATTGGAGTACATACTTAATTCTCTGGTTATTCCTTTCTTTCATTAGGTGGCCACCCCATTACTTTACTGGTCATAAAATTTTTTGATGAAGTTCCTGTATGCTACTTCTTTCTTACATATTTTCATTGGTAGTCTGTTTCAGTCTATACCCATCCAATATGGTCCTCTCTGTTACCCCCAACTCCTGCTCTTCTGATATTGTGCCTTGTCACCATGCAATATCATTGCAAAAATACTAAGGTCAAAAAGATTGATCCTTGTTTCATTGAGATAGAGGGCCATCAGAAGAACTGTTTAGTTTTCCCAAGACTATTATCTAACAGATAATCAACTTAATCTATTTTTACAAAATTCCCATAAAAGTGACTTATGAAGGATATCTACATGAAGACTTGATAGGGAAACTGATAAGTCACTTCTTTACAGTCACATCATTGATTCAAATTCATAGAACTCTGAAAATATAATGAATTTACTGTGCCTATACTTTGTTGACTACAAAAATCACCTAATTCACATACAGCAAAATATCATCTTAATGGTTTTTGTCCAAACAGACTTCTCCTAAGCACACTGAGAATACTCAAGATTCAATAAATGAGAAAGCATTTATTAAGCATTCACTATGTACTAAGCACTGGACTCAGTAAGTAGAATACAAAGACAGACTCAGAAAACAGTCCCTGCTCATGTTCTAATGAGTGATAAATCATGTAAATAACTGTACACAAAACACATCCACAGAGTTGTTCAGTCATGTCCAATTTTTTAGGATCTCATTTGGGATTTTCTTGATAATGATTTTGGAGTGGTTGGCCATTTCCACCTCCAACTCATTTTACAGATGAGGAAACTGAGGCAGGCAACCAAGGTTAAGTGTTTTGCCCAGAGTCCCACAGCAAGTATGTACCTGAGGCTGAATTTTAGCTCAGATCTCCCTGATTACAGGCCACACACTCTATCTACTATACCATCTAGCTGCTCAATATAGATTAGAGGGAAAGTAATATAAGATTCGGGGGGGGGGAATCAGAGAAGGATTCAGGCAGAAGGTAACATTCGCCAAATAGGATTTGTTGTTTTTCAAGCTTCCTTCTCAAAGAGAAGCTGAGTCTTGAAGGAAATCAGGAAAGATGATGAGGGAAAGTAGTCTTAACATGTTCAAAAAGTACTTCAGGCATGGATAGAAAGCATTACAGGTATGGAGGACATGCGATACAAATGCTTAGTCAGGGGATCTAGTGTCACATGTTATCAATAGCAAATAGGCTAGCATAGTTGGATTATAACAACTGAGATAACATTGTTTTATAAATTTTTGTTTACTAATATTGTGTGAGAGTCATAGGAAGATAAATTTGGATTGCTGCCAAGTTTCTTATATACCTGGATTTGGACACTACTAGGAAGGAATGATATATTCTGCATTGTAAATCCTCAAGAGGAAGTGCTTGGAGCATATACAAGCTCAGTGGGAGCCAAAGGAGAATCATGGTCTGTGATTTTTCAGAGTACAGTCAGAAGAATAACATCCTTTATATGTTCCTTAAGGATAGGGATTGATTTTTGCCTTTCTTTAGATTTCCAGTGCTTTTCACAATGTCTGGCATGTTCTAAGTGCTCAATAAACTCTTGTCAACAAAGACAATGCTATGTATGAGCCACTCACTAAAGAAAGTATTCAGACTCACCTGGATGTAGTCAATAATCTATGCATTCAGCCTATGTACTTCTTGAGGAGGCCATTATATTAGATAAATATTATTTCTTAGAGCTATCCAAAGAGAAGAGGGAAATTTCTGCAATATTCAGTTACCCAGGGATCATCAAGTCAGCAAGGGATAGTGGATCTTGCTGATGTATTGATTGCTGGCCCTGCCCCTTCCCATCCTATCTTGAATCTCTCCTGTTGGGGGGAGGGCAACAGTGTATGTGAATATTTCTTGTTTTTATACATTGGTGAGATTGGAAAGGGTTATAGAGAGAAGTAACTCCATACAAAGCATATAAAGCAAACTAATGGGATCAAATTTTGGGCAAGACTATGTGCAGCTAGAGGATTCTCTGAACTTTATAGCTAAATCCTCATGTTTCTAAGGAAAGGCAGAACCTGTAGGGCAGATGGGATTCATATATGAACATCCCTGAGCTAGATGTTTAGGGGGGAATATAATAAATAGAAATAAAATAATACATAGTCCAGTTTGCAAAAAGCTTGCTGCATAATCTGGAATGTGGGGAAAATACACATAGCAAGCTACATAAAAATAAAAGAGATTCAAGATATTTTAAGCTCCTTTTCTATTTTACTAAACTTAAATAAAACTAGTGTTTCCATAACAGAATAAAACAGGGATGAAAAGATTATTAATAGTACATGGAACTGTAAATCTATTATATGCAACTTGCTATTTACTTTAAAATATAATAAAAAGTTTAGGGCACTGGACTAGAAACTGGGGAAGACTTTGGATTAAAGGGTATGAAATTCATTTCTCTACAGATTTGCAATTCATCTATACCTTATAATCCTAGAGTTGGAGGAGGGGAACTAAGAGGTGTTGGTGGTGCTGCTCTTGAATCAATTCACTTGTATTCAATACTTTGTGACTTCATTTTGGGTTACCTAGAAAAGACCCTGGAGTGGTTTGTCATTTCCTTCTCCAGCTCATTTTACAGATGGGAAAACCAAGGCAAATGGGGTTAGATGTCTTGCCCTGGGTTACCCACCTATTATGTCTCTAAGCCTGGATTTTAACTCAGGTGTTTCTGACTCCAGGCCTGATGCTCAATTCACAATATTACCTAGCTACTCATGACAAGTTGAATAACATCATTCAATTCAATTCAACCAGAATTTATTAACCACCAAAGCCCTTAGAATACCAAAAAACCAAACAAATAAAACAATTCCTGCTCTCAAGAAGCTTGCGTGGGAGTGGAAAGGGAGAAGCATTCAAATAAGGAAATATGAAACCTATACTACTAGTACATGTAACAGCAGAATCTGAATTTAGGTCACCCTAAATCTACCATAGCACACTGCCTTTTAGAACATATCAAGGTGAATATGATGCAACTTCTATCACAAAGAGCTTACAATCTCTGTCAAAATTTAGGGGCTATCAAGGATCAAATAAGCAGAATTTAAAATGGATGCTATGAATACAATGAAGGAAAGATCCATGTGGGCTGTGGTGGTCAAATAAGGCTTCATGGATGAGATGAGACTTAAATGATAGATGAATATTGATAGAGAATCAGTTATCAAGTATTTACTGAGAGCTCACTATAGGGAAGGCAACATGCTGATACAAAAACACAGAGTGACAAGTAGAGGGAGTGATATGGGGAAAAAATCAGATGCAGGAAGCAGCATGGTATGATCAGACTAAGGTGGTGGAAATGGAAGGTTCATCCATGAAAGCAAGTGGAAAGATAGACCATAGCAACATCTCATGATTTCCTAAAGAATAAATGGAATGTCAAATAGCACCAGATTGGGCCCACTACTGTGTCTACTTTTCTGAGAAAAGCTACAAAGGTTGCTGAGCCATAGTTTGCACAAATTGAGTTTAGAAAAGACATACTGAAATCTAACTCACAGGCTTTGCTTTCCATGTTTCCTGCAAAATCCTCTTATTTCAAAGGCAACAGTATATTTCCTCTCTAAATCTGTAGCAATAAAATGAAAATAAAAATTTAACTTCATATAATTCATTAAACAAATTGAAAAAACTGCATTTTGGTATCTGGGTCTTATGTCATATATAGATTTCTTTCTGAGAGATTAATATTAATGTTGAGTTATTTCTCTTCTTCATAGTGATAAGCTTCTAAAAATAAGGATTTACCAGGCACTGGAGTAACATGTGGAGGGATAGGAGGGTTAACAGTGGATCTAGAGTCTTTATAATATGGCAGTCAATTAAGAATTTATTAAGTGTTTAAGATGTGACAGGCACTGTACTAAGCATTGGACTTGGGAAAAAAAAGCAAAACTTTCTTCTCTGACCTTGGAAAATTCTAATGGAGAAGACAACATGCAAGCAAATAAGAGTATATAAGATATAGGGTAAATGAGAATGTTGTGCACAGTAACAAGAGTAGGGGAGATCAACTGTGATGGACTTGGCTCTTCTCAATAATTGGTCATTCAAGGCAATTCCAGTAGACTTGGGATAGAAAATGCCATCTGCAACCAGAGAGAGAACTTCGGAGACTGCAAGTAGATCAAAACATAGTATTTTCAGCTTTTGTTATTTTTGTTTGTTTGTTGTGTTTTTTTCCCCCTTTTGTTCTGATTTTTCTTTCACAGCATGACAAATATGGAAATGTTTAAAAGGATTGCACATATTTAAGCTATATCAGATTGCTTGTCTGGGGGAGATAAGAAAGGGATAAAGAAAAATCTGAAACACAAAGTCTTACAAAAATTAATGTTGAAAACTAACTATACATGTATTTAGAAAAATAAAATACTATTAAAAAGATATAGGGTAAATAGTAGCTAATTTTAGAGGGAAAACATTAGAAATGGGAATGGGAAAGAGAAGACACTGCCAAAGGTGAGCTGGATTTTGAAGAAAGTCAGAGAAGCGTAGAAGAATTCCAGGCCTGAGGAACATCAAAGGAAAAAGCAAGGAATTAGGAAATGGAGTTGCCTGTATGAGAACCAACAAGAAGGACAACATCATTGAGTCATAGAGTATGGGGAATAGGCAAAACTGTAAGATTGGAAAGATACTTAAGTGCCTTTAGGAAAATAAGCGCTTTTACAGGCCAATGAGAGTAGTTTACATTTGATGCTGACGATAATAAGAAGCCAGTAGAGTTTATTCCAGAGGGGAATAACATCATCAGACCTCCATTTTAAGAAGATCATTTTGGCAGCTAAGTAAAGGTCAAACTGGAATGGGGAGGGACTTAAGGCAGGGAAAGTGACCAAGAGATTATTGCAACATTCATATGATAAAGAACATATCTATGAGCATTTCTATGAGTGATGATGTTATGGTTAAAGGAAAGAAAACAGCAAAAGATTTTATTTTTGTTTGCAGGATATACATATAAGGGTGAAAACTTAATTTCATTTGATTCTTAGGAACATTGATTTAATGGTATTATTATTTCATAGTGGTGGTGTTATACTTTCTTAAAAACTATCCAGGGAGTACATTTTGGATGTTTAAGAAAAATACCAATCTTCATCATTTTAGCCCAAATGATGAGAGGAGGGAACAGTATTTTAAGCATAAATTACATGTCTTACCTACAAAGACACTCTGATGAAAACCTGTCATTCAAATGCCTCCTCTGCCCTGCAGATTTCTGGACTAGCCGCCAAACCATTCTGATTTGCTGTGGGTATAATTTTCTTCACATCAGCAGATTCATTTTTCTGGGCAAGGCAGTGATGCACAAGGTATCTCTTTGTCCCAATCCTAGTGCATCAACAAGTAATTGTGGAGCACTTACTGTGTGCCTATTCCTGTACTAAGAGCTATAGGGTGGGGGGTGGGAGATAAGAAAGGCAATAAAAAATAATTAAAATGTTGAATTCAGGTGTTAGCCAAACTATCCAGAACACAGAAACCAAGAGGCAGGTAGAGTTTCTGGAAATCAAACTAGATATTACCAAGACCTTGCAGTAAAACTCACATTTTACTCAAAATCTATTTATTCATACTTCTTTACAATACTATTTGTCTCTAAGGCCAGAACAGAGCAAAAGCAGCAAAATGGAAAGGAGGAGAGAAGCTGTGTCATATAGGAATGGTGAAAATGGGGAGATGCAGTAGCTGAAAACATGAGGGCAAAGGAAACCGAAAAGTTTTCTTTATGGGGTCATTTGGTCTAGAACCATTCAGTGTAGGCCAGGCGTGTGTGTGTGTGTGTGTGTGTGTGTGTGTGTACGCGTAACAGCCCTTGTATTATAATGTAATAGAATAAATCATATTTAAAATGATGACTTTATATTACTAAGATGAGGTAGAATTCTTGGGGACTTAGTGGGCAGACTGGATAGAGCACTAGACCTAGAGTCAAGAAGACCTGAGTTCAGATCTCATCTGACACTTACTATCTGTGTGACCTTGAGAAAATCACTGAGCCCTCTTTTCCTCATCTGTAAAATGAGCTGGAAGGGGAAACTGCAAACCTCTCCAGTATCTCTGCCAAGAAAATCCCAAATGGGATCAGGCAAAGCTGAGCAATAAAATTATTTTATTTGATATGTAAACAGGCAGGAGAAAATTTTATCAAAAATTTTATCTCTGATGTAGTTCATTATAAATATCATGATACTTAAAAGGGAAAGCAACAACATGAAATTTAATAGGAGTGAATTTAAATTTCTAAATTTATATTCAAACAATCATCTTCAAAAATATAGAATTGAGGATCCAGGGAGAGGTTGAGATTAGGGTAGGTTTGGGTAGCTTAAAATGCCAAGGTATTTCAATAGGTTTTTGTCTCATCGGTTGCATACAATAAAACAGAATTAAACAATATGAATGGATTACATAAGACTAGTACTCCAAGGTTTGCACGGCTGTGTATTTACTATAATCCTGTGGCCTTTTACCATACAGTCTCTCCATAGATCCCCCCAGAAAAACAATTTCTCTGAAACAGTGATCTGAACTTGTCACTCACCTACTCAGAAATCTCCAGTGATTCCCCATTAATTCCCCAGGATTAAAATTCTGTCTTTACAGTAGCATCTAAAGCCTAAAAAACAGTAGTGAACTTTTGGACCAAGTATTACCCATTATTCATCTTCATACATGCTACATGTCAGTCAAGCATAGCTTGTTCTGACTAATCTGGTGGGAGAGGATCACAAGCAAATATAATCAAATTTAACATTCCATCATACCCCTATGCCTTTCCATACATTGTTTCCCCAAGCTTGGAGTATACTTCTTCCTCATCTTGCCTCTTGGGATCTTTATTTTGCTACAAGGTCCAATTCCAATATTTTCTTCTATCAGAAGCTTTGAGGACCCCCTCCGGTCATAACTATCCTACCCGTGAAATTATCTTATATTAGCTTATCTAACTTCATATCATATCTCCCAACTTCCTTGAGATCATAGCCTGCTTTTTATTGTTCAGTCAATCAATAAATATTTATTAAGTTCTTCTATGTATAAGGCACTATACTAAACCTTAGCTGGGGATACAAAAAAAGGCAAAACATAGTTCCCATCCTCAAGGTACTTGCTTAAACTTTGGTACTCTATTCATTTATGGTTGGCGGAGTAAAAAAGTGCACGTGTTAATGATAATAATGATAATAAATATAGTTGACATTTGAGCTTTGAAAATATATATATGCATGTATACATATATATGTATACACACACAGAGAGAGAAAGAGAGAATATATAAATCTTGTCTCTTACTTGCACCTCAGAACAATGCTTTAAGGTAGGCAGGATGGATTTTATCATTCACATTTTACTGAGGTATATGGAGATTAAATTATTTTCCCATAGACATATAACTAGAATGCCAAAATTAAAATTTAAACACAAATGTCTCCCAATTCCAAGTCTAATGTTCTCTCAATACTGCCTTTCTAAGCACAAACTAGTATATGATTGAAATTAGACGCTATATTATTCTAGTAACACAAATATACACATGTAATTGTATATATATATATATATATGTGTTTATATACAGAGATGTATGTACACATGTGTATGCATACACACACAGGATCACTCAAAAAAATGTAGCTTAACCTTTAGTAGCTTAAACTTTACTATTAATAAGATTTAATAACTTAAAATTTTACTAAATGTTTTGGGACATGCTATATGTAGTAGTTCATGATTTACAAATCACTTTATGTGCCTCTTCACAACAACCTTGTGCAGTAAGTAATAAAAGTACAGCCATATTTTTTGAAAGAGGAAGCATCTTTAGAGAGAAAATGACTTGGTCAAATTTATACAGCTAAAAAATGGCAGAATTGGAATTCTAACTTAGTTTTTGTGATCAAACCTCATAATATCAACATATAGTTTATAGTCTCAAAATCATCACACCTGGAGTGATTCAACAGTAATTTTCTTTTCATGAATCACTTGATAAGTTATTATTGCCCTATAATGAGGAGGGAATTGAAGCAGTCCATGCTACTAAGGTGGAGCATCAGGAGCATCAGGAGGTAGCAATATTTGCATCCCGTTCTATAATGATCATCCTCTATCATACCAATAATACCTAGTACATAGTTATTCAGGCTTCCTTGCAAAGCATCTGTTTTGATTAGAGACATTGTCTCTAGTGGAATGGGATACAAAGATGAACCTGAATTGTTAATTCTCTAAATCAGTACACTTCCCAGCATCTATTCAGCCCTACTAGTTAATTTTTCCCTGAACTTAAAATTCTGCATCTTTCTTCATGCCTTTATACATGTTATCTCATACTTAAAATACACCTTCATCCTCAACCATGATTCTTAGGATTCCATCCAATTCTACTCAGGCACCACTTCCCTACTAGATGTGCATCTCTTTTTATACACATTCCAAATTATCTTATATTTACTTATTTATATACATGTTACATCATCACATTAGAGCATAATTTTTTTGAAGGCAGAAAATGTTTTGGTTTGTCTTTGGTTCCCCAGTTTCCACCATGGGGTCTTGCACATAGTCATTGTTTAATAAATGTTTGTGGGATTGAATTGGCATACTGGGAGAGATATGCAGAGAGATACCCATATCAGGGAATCCATTCACTTACACAGGAGAGATAACTGGGTTGAAGCTTTAGAGGGTTATTGTTTTTGCTGCTTTTTAAGGATGAATGACAATATTTATGGCAGCCTCAAATAGGCATTAGAGGTTACAGACAATTACAGCAGTAGTTGGGTGGCCATAGTGACATGAATTGTTTCTTGCTTCAACACTCTGCTCTTGGTCAGACAGGCTTTGCAAATTACAAATCTGTCTCCTATGCTTGTGCACAATATGTGTCAGCCTTCCTTCTTCCTCCTTCCCCTTCCCTATAGTGAAAGAGGAATGGGATTCAGGTATCAGGAATACTGACTTGCTTACTTGCCTCTAATTTTCCCAGTAGCCCTGGCCATGGTGCTGACATGATATTTAAAGAAGATTCTTACCATAGGATGGCAAGTAGATATTACGATTGGTGGTAATGGAGGTTACAGAAATTTAAAAGCCATCTACTAAGGCATGAATGGTCACAATTTGTCTTAGTGAAGGAATTACTGAGATTAACACAACAATGGCTCTTTTGAAATTTTGAAGTAAATGTAAAGTCATTTGAATGAAGTGTGACTTCATAGACCATTTCAGATACATAAGTTTTATTTTCTCCTTCAATTATAAAACAAATTATATGTTTTATTATTAGCTACATAACTATGGAAAATAATTTTACACCTGTGAGCATCAGTTTATGCATCTATAAAAGGGGAAATAGCAGAATGTGGTGTAGTAAAGAGAAACAGAGTCAAAGAAAGGGAAGAGGTTTTTCCCTAACTCCTCTCTCCTTCCTATTTCTCTGGTTTGAGAAATCAGGGAGAGGGGAAAGGAGAGACTCACAATATATCTACTGTCAAGACAATAGTTAGACCCAGATTGATGGTATAAGAGCAGTGATGTGCTATAAGAAAAATATTAGAAATTTAAAAAATGAGAAGAATAATATCCAGCTTCCTGTCCACTTTTCCCTGGTTATACCGAACCCAGATAGATATAAGAATAACATAACTACCATTCTACATAAGAAAAACAATTGTTGAATTACTCAGGACTCAGATAAATGGAGAACTTCACACTAAAAGGTAGAAAAAAACTAAATCAAATCATGAAATAGAAAATTCAAAAGGAATCTCAGAAACCCTCTAGCCCTACCATCCTCATTTTACAGATAGGTGAACTGAGTATCAAAGAAGCAAAAATGACCTGCTCAAAGTTACACAGCAAGTAAGTATCATAAAATTATAATGATAAATCTGGGTGGAAACTTAAAACTTAAACTAGTCTCTCTCATTTTACAGATTAGGAAATGTAAAGCTAGAGATACACAACATGATGTGTTCAGGTCCACAGAGAGTTAATATCAGAAGTAGAATATAAACTCCAGGCCTCTAATGTCAAAGCCAGTGAGTGCTCTTTTCACCACATCCCAGCTGCCATCAAGTAAGAATCAAATCCAAGCACTTTTAAGGACACTTGTATTTTCCCATCCATGAACTTGGCAAGCCTTTAATGCACTACTTCCCTAAAAGTACTGGGAGACAGAAGAGCAGGTACCCTAAACTTCTCTTTCATGGAACATAACTACCCAAGTTATGCCTCTTGTCCGACAACCTGGAAGGGGCAGAGTTCTCTTCAGTGTAGTTCAGCTGGGACAACTAGATTAGTGGAGACTCCTTACCAAGGGAATTAAGGAATCAGAGAACCTAGATGGCTAATGAAATTGCCAATTAAAATTTGTGGGAGAGGAGAGCCAAGAGGCTGCCTCACCAATTACAAATCACATTACCTCCGCACAAGCTCCACTGTCCTATCTTGGGCTGTCTTCCCAGCCTCTTGCTTACTGAGTTCCCTGATAAGTGTTTGCCAGCCCTATTTTTAGAATTCCTTTGCAAAAAAAATCACTGAATGTGTTCTGCCAAAAGTGTTCTTGTTTGTGATAATGCATAGAGATGTTAGGATGGTGAGTGGGCCCCCCATTTCTGATGCTTTATTTCTCTCTTAAGCCTCCTCTTTGCCTAACTTTTCTATTTTATAAAACCAATATAGAATATATTGTTTCAACTTTTGGGTTCATTCCAATTCTTCTCGTTCTTAATTTCTTCTTTAACAATTCTCCCATCAGGATCCAAACCATATCAATTAACAGGCAAAATCATGCTTTTAAAGCTATCTTTAAAGTTATTCTTTTAAAAAGAATCCATGGAAAATATATGATTTTCTCCCATCTCTAGTGTTGCACAAGTATCAAATTGGTTCTCATTTCAGCATCCAGTCACACAAAAGGTTAAGATACCCATAATCTGCTTAGGAATTTCTCCCAAATTGAGTTGACTGCACTCTTGAGATAATATATCTGGAGGACTATGATCTACAGTCTCTGGCTTTATCTCCAAACCACTCATAATAGGATTAATGTCTGGTTCAGGGACACTAAATAGAGCATGACCAGAATATTGTACTACTGAGAATCACACACCTTTTTCATACACATAACACATGTGCACATATATAGGCACAGGTAGGATGAGACAGGGATCATTTGACATTTGTGAAGGGTGCTATTATGTGAAACAAATACTAATAAGACTTTCAGTAATTAAAGCCATGGTATGTGAGAGGTCTTTTAAGAAATATTTTCAGGCCAGGTGGGGAGGGGGATTAAAATCCCATCTTGGGAATCTAACAACCAGTTTTAAGTCACAGTACCCTCGAGTACAAGGGGATCTCAGCATTCATGCAAAATTGTATTAAGTGAGAGTTAAACTGAAATTGATCTCCAAAGCAGAGCATCAGTGAGCCTGGATAAGCTTAGTAGGTGAGCCAGAGAAATGCAGACTGAAAACAGAAGAAAAACAAAGAGAGATACAAAAAAAGAAGAGTGAGAAGAAGAAAACACACTTCTTAGCTTCAAAATCCTTCTCCAACATCTTGAAGCCCCTTCTCCCAAGAGGAAAATGTGCAGGACCTCTAATTGAAAGCACCTTTTCCTTCTGACTCATAGAAATGAACTGAACAGAATAAATAGGGCCAAGAAATAAGGATTTGCCAAGTGAACAACTCTGATTTGCTGAGTTATAAGGAGTGTTACAGGGAAAGAGAAAACTGACCCTGATTTAGAGAAGAGACTCAGGACACCTGGTATTTATGAAATTTTAATGAAAACAGGCCTGGCTTATCCTCCCCAGGGCCATCTCTGAGAGGATTCTGGCACAGATACATTCGAAGAGCAGCAGTTAAAATCATTTCCTGGACATTTAGTGACCTGGTGCAACCTGTTCAACATGTTATTAATGACTGAGCAGTGAAACTGCTGAATCTATCTGGGTGTCACTATCATTGAGGATTGGAAAGGGGTCCTTTAGAGAGCATGGTCATGCCCACTTCTAGGAACTGTCCAAAGAAGTCAGCTCCTGTAGACTGCCATCATAAAAATTACTTTGTCAATCATACTCTAAGCAAAATTCCTGGATAATCTAGTTCTCAGAGCAACAAATGACATGTTTCAGAGTCAAAATCTGATAATCAATTCTTCAAAGTCCCTTTTGAGAAAACTTGTTTGGCCAGGGACAATTTTCTAATTCACCCAATTTGTAACCATTGTCATGGTTATACTTGCATGATTCAAGAGAAAAAGATCAGAATCCCTTTCATCTGACTACATGGGACTTAACATCTCTTGCCCGGGCCTGCCTAAAAGAAAAGGCAAGAGAGAGAAAGATGTTTTCCAAACCAGAAAAGTCTAACCCCATAGGACAATCATCACTGTCCAATCCTTAACCAGATACCATTAAGAGCATTGATCTTAGAGTCAGGTTCAAATCCTACCTCATTCACCTAATGGCAGTGACCCAGGATAAGCCATTTAACATCCCATGTCTCAGGGCCTCATCTAGAAAATGAGCAGTTTGAACTAGATGGTATCTAAAGTCCATTCCAACTCTAAATCTGTGATCCTATTTTCTCCTACAGCACACTACACCCAAAAATAGGCAAGACACAAATAGGCAATATAGAGAAGGCCAATCCAAAAATGAGATTCCAGAAATGTACTGCTCTGTCATGGAGAGGTCCTAATTGGTTCCCTTGTTGTCCCTTCTAGCAGTTTAATCAGTTTTATAGTATGAAAAGAACAGGCTAGCTCTATTTTGAATGACTTAATACTTGACACTGCCTGGCCCATAGTAGGTGTTTTAAAATGCTTGTTAACTTGACTTATAAACAAGTAGAAGAAGTCAGAGAGAAAATATTGTACTTTTCCCTGGATTATTGGCAATAGTTCCAGTCCTTCTGTCCCATAGACTACTTGCTAACCTTTCTAATTATAATAATCAGTAATGCCCACAAACACTACTCCCTTCCAAGACATACATTCTCTCTTTTCAGGTCATTTAGGAATTAAAATTGCATTTTGGGAATCTAGCAACCTATATGCAATAAAGACTGTCTCCAGCACAAGGAAAATTTGATATTACTATAAGAGATTCTCTTGAATTGTTCCCTTAAGCAGAGCCTCAGTGGCTCTGGAAAAAAAAAAACACAGTGGGTGAGAAGATATGCTTTATGTGAACAGCAAAGAAACAGAGTAAGATATGTACAGAAAAAGCACAGCAGTCAGAAAATCTTCTTGAGTGATGACCTCTTCTGTGATCATACCTCACAGAAAAGGACAGAAGAGGTGAATGGGGGAGGAAAGGGACCTCCTATCACCTATTACCCATGAAGACCACCTCATAGAAGGTTAATCGATTATATCACACAAGCCAGAACATATTCAGTCTGCCTCTGTTCGCTGGCACATCATGCAGTTGACAATGTTTCTATCCATTGTCAATTTGGTACCTTTTTAATTCTGAGTACTTGAAAGCCTACATAGCCTGTCCAATATTAAGTATTCTCTTCCCATAGCTCTCCCAAGAGGAAGATCTATCTCACTTTGCTCTTGAAAGGCTGGTTAGTGTTAATAGCCACTCTAATCATTCCCTTTACCCTCTACATACATTCAGGTCTCTGCCAGGAACAGTAAGCTGCCATCTCTGCACTTTATTTTCTTCTTGATGTAGAAGTTTGAAATCAAAAAGGCCTTCCTATACTAAGAAAGGTTTTTGTATAAGAGGTAGTTGGGTTGCACAGTGGATAGAGCTCTGGGCTTGGAATCAGGAAGACTCATCTTCATGAGTTTAACTTTCATGAGTTACTAGCTTTGTGACTCTGGACAAGTCACTTAACCCTGTTTGCCTCAATTCCTCATCTGTAAAATGAGCTGGAGAAGAAAATGACAAAGCACTCCAGTATCTTTTCCAATAAAGCCTCAAACGGGATCAAACACAAATGAAACAACTGAACAACTATAGATTTCCTAAACCAAAGCTTCTTAAACTGTGGGTCTCAACCCCATATGGGATTGCATAACTGAATGTGGGGTTGCAAAAAATTTAGCAACAATAAAAGGTTTCTGAATATGTTATGTCTTCCAGCATCAAATATTTTACCAAGATTTAATTCTTTATGTAAAAATAACCAAGCAATTCACCTCATTAGTATGTAAATTTGCTTTCATCTTTAATAAATGATTAAATTGTATATATATATATACACACACACACACACACACACACATATATATATATATATATATATATATATATATATACAAAAGAATCATTTTAAAATAAATTACTTATAATTTACTATCAGAAAATATTTGATTTGTATGTCTATCGTATATATCTATATACCCAGGATCGAGTAAAAATTTCCTGGGAGAAAAAGGGTTGAGAGTGGGAAAAGTTTAAGAAGCCCCGTCTTAAACTAACTTGTTAAAGGTGAGTTGGCCAATTCCTCAGGTTATCTTGTTTTATAACTCCTACTATTTTCATTAGGGGCAGGAAGGACTGAAGTCCTGACCTTCTGGGGCAAGTTCAAAAAAAGCTCCCTGGCTAACTGCTAATAAAGATGGAGGGGATTGTGCTGCCAGAGCCAATGTCGCCCGGACATGGCTCTAAGGGAGCACAATAACCACCCTCCAAGCTATACAACCAAGAATGACCTCTCCCAGAAAGGTCAATGTAATGTTTTCCTAAGTTTCTCACCCTCTTCCCAAAGGTCTCCCTTCAGCTGTAGTAGCACTGGTCTTGGGCAGACAATCCTCCTCCTTCTCCCTCCCTTTAAATCTAATTTGGATAGGCCAAGGAGAATTTCTGAAACTCCAGAACCAATAAAGTTTTGTGTCTAAAGTTTCTACTCTAACCCCAGATGCTTGTTTCCTGGCTCCAGGTTATGATCTCCTCAAAAACAATCAGGGACAAAATCTTTGCTAAATTCCCAGGACTTTGTGTTTTTTTTTTTTTGTTGTTGTCTAATTATATCATCAAGGCCACCAAATCTCTAACCATAATTTATGCTAACAGTCTTCAATGCCCTTATTTAAGCAGTTTTGTAACTATTCCTTCAATACTCTTTCTGCCATTCTAAGATAGCTATCAATAGATGGAGTTCATTAATAAAAGCTAACAATGCATAATCTCCTACCCACCAATCTCCACCACTACAAATTTGGTATGATTATATGTACATACCAACTGTGATGAAAAAAATCCCCAAATAGGTAGGATTCCTACCTACATTTTTTTTTCTGAGACAATTGGGGTTAAGTGACTTGCCCAGGGTCACACACAGCCAGAAAGTGTGTATCTGAGGTCAGATGTAAACCCAAGTCCTCCTGACTTCAGGGCTGGTGTTCTATTTACTTCACCACCTAGTTGCCCTGCCTATCTACAATTTTTAATAGCTCTCCCCTAGCAAGGAACTTCCTTCTTCCATCAAAGTAGCTGTTTTTTTCTAAGGTATCCTTTCCATAGACATTCACAAGAAGGTGGACTCGGTA
Organism: Sarcophilus harrisii; assembly: GCF_902635505.1. Classification (NCBI taxonomy): domain Eukaryota; kingdom Metazoa; phylum Chordata; class Mammalia; order Dasyuromorphia; family Dasyuridae; genus Sarcophilus; species Sarcophilus harrisii. The sequence goes on from NC_045427.1 coordinate 604,346,080, forward strand.
TGCCAGAAGGGAGCAAAGAGCTACTTAATCTAGCATTTATTAAGCATCCATTGTGTGCTAGGTTCAGTTCTAAGTTCTGGGGATACCAAGAAAGACAGCAATCCCCACATAAGAGATACTCCCATCTATCTAGTAAACAACATGCAAACTGCATAGAAACAAAATACAGATAGGACAAGTTGAAGATAATTCACAGAAGAAAGTCACTAGCAGTCTGGGGGTCTGTGGAAGGTTTTTTGCAGATGGTGGGATTTTAGCTGAGATTTGAAAGTTAGAGAAGCTAGGAAGTAGAAATGAGGATGGAACTTCCCAGTTGTGGGGGACAACTAGTGAAAATAAAAAAGCAAGAATAGGGAAAGAGGCAAAGTAATTCTGGTGGCTTTGGTCTGGTAGCAGTAGGACCCATTATGAGATCTAAATTTTGAATCAATCCAACAAACATGGACTAAATATCTACCAAGTGTAGGGCTCTACTCCAGGTAAATGAGGATATGTAGATTAAAAAAAAAACAGTACATAGAGCACTGGCCATGGAGTCAGAAAGTTATGATTGTTGCTCAGTTATGTCGGAGTCTTCATGACCTCATGGACTATCAACCACCAGGATCCTTTATTCTCCACTCTTTGTTGAAGTGTGACCAAGCTCATATCCCTTGCTTCCATTAGGCTATTAATCCATCACATAGTCTGTCATACTCTTTTCCTTTTGCCTTCAATCTTTCCCAATACCAGAATCTTTTCCAATGATTCTTTGATCTGAGTTCAAATCCTGCTTCAGACACTCACTAGCTGTATGTTGCTTTTGAGTCATTTTTCAATCTTCTTCTACTCTCCATGACTCCATTTGGGGGTTTTCTTGGCAGAGATACTGTGGGTGGTTTGCCATTTCCTTCTTCAGCTCATTTTACAGATGATAAAACTGAGATAACAAGGTTAAGTGACTTGCCTAGCATCACACAGCTAGTTAAGTGAACTCAGTTCTTCCTGATTTCAGGCCTGGTGCTCTATCCACTGTGCCACCCAGCTGCTCTAGATATATGATACTGGGCAAATCACTAAATCTTTCTCTGCCTTAATTTCCTTATCTGTTAAGACCTCTATTGACTATTCTAGCATGTTTTTCACTTGATATTTGTGGTATATTAAATTACCTCAATGAAAAATCCAGTCACAAATATGGATCACAACATAGTATTTTCCCCTTTTTTATTGTTGTTGCTTGCTTTTTTTTTTCTTTTTTTCCCTTTTGATCTGATTTTTCTTGTGCAGTGCGATAAATGTGGAAATATGTTTAAAAGAATTTCACATGCTTAACCTGTATTGAATTGCTTGCTGTCTAGGGGAGGGAGAGAGGGAAAGGAATTTGGAACACAGGATTGAGCAAGGGTGAATGTTGAAAACTACCTTTGCATATATTTTGAAAAAATAAAAAGCTATTTTTATTTTTAAAAAAAGAAAAGAAAGAAAAATCATTTGAATTAAGATGGCCAAGTTAATTTCATAATGGCACAAATATCTAAAAAATATTTCCACTGCTGATTCAGCAAGGGCTTCACTCTTAGCTCTTCTAACTACTATTCCAAGTTAAGGAACAATTTAGATCTATGAACAAAAGGCACGTCTTAAATTATCCATGTTTTTAATCTTAAAGTTTTGTTGTTGTTGTTGTTGTTGTTGTTTTTAACTGCAGCATTTGTTCTGTCAGACCCCCCTCCTCTGCACAGAGGAATGCCTAGCAAATGGGGCAGTATTGTGTGGTATGTTGACATTTCTAAGAGAGTCCTGGGAAAAGAGAACTTCTCAGAAGGAGTGGGTGTTTTGTGCAGGCAAAAGTCATTGACTCAGTGGTCAGCCAAAGTTTTGTTTGCTTTATCTAATATAACACTCTGTATTCGTAAGCTCCAGACCCTGCAAGGGTAAGGTGTTTGCTTCCCTTTACACATTGGTCATTCCAATCCAACTGGCTAGCCAGTTCCTCATTCCCAAAATTCTATTGCCCATCTCTACACAGAAGGAATCCTTCATGTCTGGAAAAGACCCCCTCTTTACCTCAAGCAGAGCTCCTTCTATATTATATATGTGTATATATATATATATATATATATATATATATATATGTCATATTCTATATCAGTCCTTTTATACCTTAGAGGCAGCAAGATGGTGTAATAGACAGAGTGCTAGCCTTGTTTGGAGTCAAGAAGACCTGAATTGAAATCCCACCTCAGACACCTATTACTTGTGTGGCCCTGAGCAAGTCACTTAATTTCTCACTCAGTTTCTTCATCTATAAAATAGGTATTGTAATAATATCTACCTTACAAAAATTTTGTGAGGATTCAGTAAGATAACACATGAAAACAGTTTTATAAAGCTTAATGAATAATCTAAATGCTATTTCTTTATTTTTGTCCTTCTTGAAATTATTTTCTATTTATTTGTGGAAATGAATACTAGATGTAGAGACAAAGGACCTGGCTCCATTGTTCACTAACTAAATGAGCTAAGGCACATCATTTATTCTCTATGGGCCTCAATTAGTTCATCTATAAAGTGGGGTTAGAAGCTAGATAATTTCTAAGCCTCCTTATAGTTCTAAATATGTGAGCCTGTCATAAATAATTTCTCCCAGGAGAGCAGAGGCTTCCTGCATGTAGCGACAGTTGCATGTTTTTTATTAAAACTTTTGTATTTTCAAAACATATGCATGGATAATTTTTCAACATTGACCCTTGCAAAACCTTGTGTTCCAAATTTTCCCCTTTCTCTCCACCCTCTCCCCTAGATGGCAAATAATCCAATATATGTCAAACATGTTAAAAATATATGTTAAATCCAATATATGTACATATTTATACAATTATCGTGTTGCACAAGAAAAATCAGATCAAAAAGGAAAAAAAAAGATAAAATGCAAGCAAATATGTTTTTTTTAATTTACGTTAATATTTAAATGAATTAAATTGTTATTACCATGTTGAGTCATTTCATGAACCAATTTCTCAGTAATAACTCTACCCCCAAGGTCTATGGCCCCACTGGCTAGGAACCATGGTGTTTTAGAAATACTATCTACATACAGAGCTATTATGTAATAGATATTTCATAAATATGAATGTTTTTAAAAATTTGAATTATAATTATTATTTTGCATATTTACATTCCATACCTGGGATGTACTAATGTCCTCTGCAGCTCCTCCTCTCAGTTTCCTTCAAGGGTTATATCAGGTGCCTCCTCCACCATGAAGCTTTCCTGATTTCTCCATGCATTAGTCTTTCACAATAACAGTAAAATTACCGCTTAATTGCTAGAGACAATAATTTGGACTCTGATAAATCACGCTTTTCGTAGGTACTGCCTTGGTATTTTACCTTTCCCTTAATATGTATATATCCTATACAATGTCTGATTAAGTCACCAGATGAATTTATTAAATTTTTTTTAAAAAAAATAATTATTCATAAATAACAATAAAACTTCCTGTAGAGCTTTTAAAACTGCATACTTGTCACCTGCAAGATGGGAATTCTCTGAGGGCAGACACTGTGAGGTTTACTGTTGGTGGTGGTGTTTTGATAATACTATAATAATGGGGAAAAGGTAGGCCCTAGAATCCAAAGGACTTGGGTTTATATCATCTTTGTCTTATATTTTTTGTTGAGTGACTTAGGATAAATCACTTAACTTCTCAGCATCCCTAACAAACAGTGGCCAATCCATATTATTAGAGGGAATTTCTTACAAAGTGAAATCAAAAGTAAATTAAAAAAAAAAACTGACTCATAGGAGAGTATAGGAGTTTAGATATTTGTTGAATTGAATGGAATTTTTTTCAGATGATTAAACTTTGAATGTTACATAAGTCTCATGAAAGAGGGAGGTGTGTCCAAATATAATGGACAGTGTGAACTATAGAAGATGTAGCCATGTGAGTATTAAGCTAGGACAGTTTTCACCAAACCAATGAACATTCCCTAGAATAAGCTCAGCAAATGCCCAACCACTGTTAAGGTCCTACTTGGTCCAAGTTTTTTAAGGACAAACATCAGTAGTTATCTTCCAGGTCATATTTCCTTCAAATACTGTGTAGGTACACTATTTGTTGCTTGGGAAAACATTGCTAAGTTTCTGGCTTTGGGGAAATGGGACATAGAACCTTGAGGGGGGGAGGCACAGCTGCCTCCAAGGATCCACAAGATGGCACCCTTGTCCACTCCAGGATTGCCTCTTGAGTCCTAGGGGCCAGAGTCCTCAGGAGCAGGTGCAGACATTGTGGCTTGGTGCTTCTCTCCTGATCAGGAAAGCCCCTTGGAAAAGTCTGTCTTAGTAAATATGGTCGGAAAGAGAAACCACAGTTCAGGTTTCAAATACCATTTACACTCACATTTTTATGACTAATATAGATGGAAAAAATAATGACCAAGGTTGAGTCTGAAGGAAAAAAAATGTACCTTTCTCCCTGCTTTGTAGAGGTAGGCAACTATGGGCATGGAGCACTTCATATACCATCAGACATTTCATTTTACTAAACTTCTTCCCTTTCCCCATTCCCCACTCTCTTAATATTTTGTCACAAGAAATAGATGGCTTACTGGTTAGGAGAAGGGGAGATATATATTTAGAAGTGAACAGGATAATACAAACAAAAAGATTTCAATAAAAGTTAAAAAGGGAAGAAAAGTTGTTTCCTACTTCCACAAAACAGCACCATCAGGGGAACATGACAGGATAAATTTTGGTGGTGAAAGTTTCTCCAAAGATTCATCAAAAAAGTACAATGGGAAATGAAAACAGGTGGGATAAAACAATGGGCAACCGGATCAGAAAATGTCAGAAACCGTCTAGAAAGCCAAATAACAGAAGTTCAGGGAACATTTTAGGATTTTTCTTTCAGCTTTCTCTTCCCCACCTTAATCCTACCTTCCAAAAACATGCAAAAAATATCATAGCTAATTCAATTAATTTCCACATTTATATGACACTACGGTTTATAAAGTGCTTTGTTGTCAGCAATTCCATAAGCATGTCACTTAGCCTCTCTAGGTCTCAAGTTTCCTTATATGTAAAATAAATGGGTTGGACTAGCTGGCCTCCAAGATCCTCTCTAGCTTTGGATCTAAGATATTATCATTCTAAGTATTAGGAAGAACTAGATAGTACACCAGATATAAGTGTGGACCCTGAAATGAGAACAGAATGACATTCCAATCCTGCCTGTTACTTATTAGCTATGTGACTCTGGGCAACTCCCACTTTCTCTGTGTCTCAGTTTTCTCATCTGTAAAAATGAAATAATAACCTCTACTTTATGTAGTTGCTTTGAGGATTAATTGAACTAAAATATATTGGTACTTTGCAAAAGTTTAGCTTAATGCAAATGCTAGGATTATTATTGATGTTGTTTTTATGGTCTTTATTTCTTTTCAAATGAGGAAACCCAGGCTTACTAAGGCATAGTGATGTATTTGTCTAGCTCAGTATTAGGTAGCTCAGTATTAAAACCCAGGCTCCAAACTCTAGAGAAATCTTCTCATTATACTTCAGCTGTGTTTTTGAGGCAACTCCAAACCAAGCTCAACAAAGGGATAGGAGTCAAGAGAAGTTCTAAGTCATACTGTGAAATATGGAACAGGGTGGTGATATCTTGTAAAAGTTGTTTTCTTAAGGGATAGAAAAGGCCTGGTGGTATACAATTGCAATCAACTAATAAATCAAGAAGCATTTATTAAGCACCTTTTATATGCTACATATTGTGCTAGAAGTTAGAGATACAAAGACAGAAGTAAAAGTGCTTACCTTTAAGCATTTTACATTCTAACAAGAATAACAGGTACATATATTAGGATGATCAAACTAAATACAAAATATATACAAGGAGATTGGGGCAAAAAGAACAATTCTATCTCCTGGGAGGAAGTCAGGACATCTTCATGTAGATGGTAGCATTTCATTTTTTTTGTAATTTTTTAATTAAATCTTTTTATTTTCAAAATAGATGCATGGATAATTTTCAGCATTCACCCTTACTAAACCTTGTGTTTCAATTTTTTTTCTCCCTCCCTTTATTCCACTACCTCCCCTAGATAGCAAGTAATCCAATATATGTTAAAACATGTGCAATTTTTCTATACACATTTCCACAAAAATACTTTACAAGAAAAATCAAATCAAAAAGAAAAAAAATGAGAAAGAAAAAATGCAAGCAAACAACAACAAAAAGAGTGAAAATGCTATGCTGCGATACACACTTAGTTCTCCTAGTCCTCTCTCTTCATCACAAGATCATTGGAAGTAATCTGAATCATCTCATTGTTGAAAGGAGCCATATCCATCAGAATTGATCTTTGTATAATCTTGTTGCTGCGTACAATGATCTCCTGGTTCTGTTCTTTCCATTTAGCATCAGTTTATGTAAATCTCTAGAGGTCTCTCTGAAATCATCCTGCAGATAATTTCTTATAGAAATTATTTATATAAATTTCTTATATAAACATTCACATACCATAATTTATTCAGCCATTCTCTAGCTGATGGGCATCCACTGAATTTCCAGTTTCTTGCCACTACAAAAAGGACTGGATGGGTGGCACTTCAAGTACAGGAAGAGATACTTCCTGGGTTTCACTTGAGATCAATAGGAAAAGCAGCTCAGGACTCCCTGCTTCTGATAATTCACAATCCCTCCCCAGACAATAATAGGGTTATCTTCTCTCATAAAGAAACAGGTGGCCTTTCTCTATTAGTACTTAATTAGATCAAATCAAATTTGGCCAATAAAGTAATGAAATTTATCAGTCTCAAAGCACTGAAGAAATGGCATCTATAGGGGCAACTAGGTGACTTAGTGAGTAGTAATGAGTAGAGCACTAGTACTGAAATCAGAACATGAGTTCAAATCCAGGCTCAGATATTTACAATTTCTGTGTGTGTGTGTGTGTGTGTGTGTGTGTGTGTGACCTTGAATAAATCACTTAACCCCAACTGCTTCCCCCCTCCATGGAAAAAAGAAATGGGATATTATTGTTATTCAAATAGTTATTTGTGTCTTAAGACGCTATTGAGTAGTATTTTTTTTTTTCATTATTCACATGCTTTTCAAAACAACTTTCTAAGTACTTTAAAAAGAAGTGGTTAACTAAGCTGAAAAATGCCAAGCTTTTCTTTAAAATTGTCGATAGGACTCAAACTCAGTTGGTGAGTTTATTTTTGACAGTTTCAGAAAGATTATGATGCTGCAGTAAAGGCATTTTCTATTATACTAGAGTTGAAGTCAGAAGAGCCAGATTCAAATTCTTCCTACTGGCTGTGTGATCTTTGGTGAATGTTTATTTCTTTGATCATCTTCTCAATGGAATATTTTTTGGTAAGCTTTTCTTCCAGATCACCCAAAGAATTTTGTCTAGATATCTCCTTTATTCCTATTCTGTTCTATATACATATATATATATATATATAGGCATATGTTATCCTCACTACTAATAAAGGGCAGGAAGATAATCAACTGGATTTTTGTTTGTTTGTTTTTTAACCTTTGTGTTGCCAGAAACCATCCTCATGACTCATGTATAGACAATGCTTAATAACTGTTTATTGAGTTGAATTTGAATATCAAAGGATATAACATAAAAACATGCTCCATAAATATATGTTATACACATCTGCAGTTTACATCTATAAAGCATGATTGAAATATGACTCATGGGCAAGTAACTCTACCCTTCAAAGTTTCATTTTCCTCACCTTTAAAGCAGGAATAAAATTCTTTACACTACCTAGACTTTCATGTTACTTTTCAAACCTTAAAGTACAACATAAATATAACATTTTCATTGTAATTATTGTAATTATATTTAACATTTAAAATTCCCTTTTCCTACTTGTAGTTTAAATAATAGTAGCTAGCACAAAACACTTTCCAAATATCTCATTTGATTCCCATAATCCCCCAGGAAGTAGGTGCTATAACCATTCCTGTTTAATAGTTGAGAGAACTGGGACATTAAGAGATTAAGAGGTAAGTCCAGGATCACAGAATTTATATGTGTCCAAGGCCAGATTGGACTCAAGTCTTCCTGTCTCCAACTCCAGTGCTCTATTATACAACTTTACTCCCTAAAAACAATTGGACAAAAGTTTACTCTTTATAGAATTTACCCAACTACTAATTTGGGAAAATGGGTCTGAAGGATTCCCTCTAATTGGCACCAATATTGCTCAAACAGAATATTTCCTATATCAGCATGCTACCTTTCACTCTCAAACCATGGTATTCATCTCTGTCCTTAAACCAGTAGATATCTACTTATATTCCAAAGAGATTTTAAAGAAGGGAAAGGGACCTGTATGTGCAAGAATGTTTGTGGCAGCCTTCTTTGTAGTGGCCAGAAACTGGAAATTGAGTAGATGCCCATCAATTGGAAAATGGCTGAATAAATTGTGGTATATGAATATTATGAAATATTATTGTTCAGTAAGAAATGACCAGCAGGAGGAGTTCAGAAAGGCCTAGAGACTTATATAAATTGATGCTGAGTGAAATGAGCAGGGCCAGGCGATCATTATACACGGCAACATGGCAACATGGGAACAACAATACTATATGATGATCAATTCTGATGGACGTGGCCCTCTTCAGCAATGAGATGAACCAAATCAGTTCCAATAGAGCAGTAATGAATTGAACCAGCTACACCCAGTGAAAGAATTCTGGGAGATAACTATGAACCACTACACAGAATTCCCAATCCCTCTATTTTTGTCCACCTGCATTTTTTATTTCCTTCACAGGTTAATTGTACACAATTTCAAAGTACAATTCTTTTTGTACAGCAAAATAACTGTATGGACATGTATGCATATATTGTATTTAACTTATACTTTAACATATTTAACATGTATTGGTCAAACTGCCATCTGGGAGAAGGGGTGGAGGGAAGGAGAGGAAAAATTGGAACAAAAGTTTTTGCAATTGTCAATGCTGAATAATTACACATGCATATATCTTGTAAATAAAAAGCTATAATAATAAAAAAACATTAAAAAAAAGTAGATATCTCCTCTTAGTCCCCCTTATTCCTATAAAGCAAATGGAGATTCTTAGAGTTGATGATGATATACAACATTCATTTAACTTGAGCTGAAACTGTCAATCTTGCTGAGAAGCAGAAAATGGGGAAATTTGTTAATGGATTCAACCAAAGCTATAGCACAAGGTCAGCATTCTTTATTTAAAATATCCATTAAATATATTAAAAAAAAAAAAACTATACTTAAGCTTTGAATGAATATAGAAAATTGTGTGTATATGTACATATGTATTAGCTTATGCATATGCATTTGTATCTATTCCTATTTATATGTATGTATGTATGTATGTATGCACACACATACATTTATATTTTCAAACATTTGTAATTTTGAAGGAATCCCCAAACATCTCAATATTCAGATGACTCTCTAAGACTGTAAATAGCAAACTAGTTTTCAATATTCACTTTGGAAGGAAAGTTTCATCACTGAGAGATATGTTTCTATATCAGTGATATTAGATGTTTGACCTGTAATAGACTGTAGGTAGAGACAGTCCAGTTAGTGAAGAAACTTCCCTTCCCATTGTGCTCATTAACATCTGGAATATATTGACATTTAGGTGCATGAATATATAGATGTACATTTTTGTGCATATGAATATGTAAATACAAATTGTATTCATATATGAGGAAACAAGGAGTTATGAATAATAGCATAGTGTCAGTCAGGCATATATGAGTTTGGGTCTTGCTTATAACAGATATTAGGGTTAAACGGTGGAAAAAGATATTTGATTCAACAAATACTTAACAAATAATTAATTACTTTAATTAATTAAATTAAAATTTAATTAATGTTAATTAAAGGAACATTAATACATGTTACTTTCTCCTTTCTTCGTCTCACTGTCCCCAAAGTGGCCCAAACTAAAGGGGAAAAAAAAGCTAAGGCTTTCTCACTCAGTCAAGATTTCAATAAATGATAGTTCATTGGGAATTTTCCTGCTAAATCAAACTTATCACTGTCAATCATCCTATGAGTTTGTATATATGGACATGCACACACTCATGTGCACACATACACAACTTTCCCGTGCATATTTATACATATGCAAAAACAAAATTCACTTTTAGTTCCAGTGTTATAGAATAAGAAGGTCTGGAAAGCAATTGAAAGGTCTCTTAATCAACAATTCCTTTTTACAGATAAAACTGTAGTAACCAAGTACCCAAAGAACCAATATTCATAGCAAGGTTCTCCAGTAAGATACAGGGATGTGCTGGAATCAGCTCTGACTCATTTGCTGTCCAATTGTTATATTTTAATTGTAAGCATATAATAATAATATATAATAATAATTACATTTAATTGTGACATAATAATATGTCAGAAATCAGCTAAGATAACAACTCAGAGATTTATTTATCAATTTTTATTATCTGGAATGTAGGAAGTCGTGGTGAAAATGTTAAGAAATGCAGATTAAAATCAAAAGTTTGTCCCACTTTTAGACAGATTATTGTTAAATGCTTACCAATATATCCAATATAAATGACACAGCTTGCACTTGGACCTTAGGATTTCTGACTCTAAGCCCTGTGTTCTTTCCATTACAGAACAAACTGTTTGAAGACTCACCTCTCTATTCATGTCTTAATTTGTGTTGCCCACTCCCTCATCCCTCACCACGCACCCCATTATGAAGTTCGGTTTCCTTAGTTGTAAATCTAGAAAGAAGAAAAATACCAGACAACCTATTTTTCAAAGTTTTGAAGGTCAAATCAAATGATACATTGTTTGAAAAGTATCTGGCAATTGCTAAACCTATTACATAAATATGAATATAAGTTATTCTTCCCGGTTGTTCTTACCATTGAACAACCAGAAAACCCAGGTTTTTGAGGAAGTTTTTACTCAACATGCATTGTGAAGGAAGGTGTGGTTTGTGGTACTTAAAGGTTTTATCTTTAAGGAAGATTTGGAGCCAGACACTCTCATGAAATCTGGTTTAGTAAAACTAATCATGATATCTGCCTTGGGGTAGAATGGGCAGAAAATTGTAAAAACAAAACAAAACAAAACTTTAACTTATAATATTGTTATTTTTCCCATCTATGACATGGGAATAAAGTACTCAGGGCTGTCCACTACCTACAATAGAGAGCAATGGAAGGATATAAGTTGACATGAAAGAGGTTGTAAGTGTCCCATCTATCAAGTCCCATCTATCTCCTGACCTCTAATACAGTATTACTAGTTGCTCACTCAGTGTCTCCATAAACATCTCAAACTCAAAAAATGGGACTTGTTTTCTTCCTTCTAAAATCTACTGCTCTTTCACACTATTCTATTGATCTCAAGAGCACCCTCATCCTTTCTAAACCAAGAGTCATCTTTGACTCTTCACTTTAAGATTCTCTCTATAGCTAACATTCCATGACTCCACATCCCAAGGTGTCTGAAAATACAGAAGAACTCTAGCTATACTTTTTTTTTATAAGTCAACCTTATTGACATGCTATCTTACACCCTGTCTTTGAGGTTTGACTTGATTTGCATTGAGGGTGAATGCAATTTTTAATACAATACATGATGATTAAATTGGTATTAGGCCAGAATTGAGTCCCAAGTGGAATGTCAAAAGGATTATAACCTTACTCTTTTTATATTGGGCATTTATATCAATAATTAAGTTGAAGGAATCATACTTATCAATTTTACAAATGAAGGGAAACTGAAAAAGATAAACATTGAACAGAAGAATCAGAATCCCCAAAAGACCTTAGCATAATCAACCAAATCTATAATAAAGTTCAGTAAAGACAAATGTAAAGTCTTAGACTGGGGGTCAAAACATCAACTTCACAAGTACAAGATGGAGGTTAGAGAATAGTGAAATCTTAGTACTTTGGATTCAAATGAATCAATAGTATGATATGTAAAAGTCAAAATACGCTTGTGCTCTCTTACTAGAAGCTATGCTTGGAACAAAGGAAGCTAGCAGTATCCCTATCTTCTGACCTGGACAAATTGCAACAGAAATAGCATGGACAATTCTGGACTCAGTATTTTAGAAGGGATATTTAGAAGCTAGAGTTATTCAGATGGAATGGTCAGTTGCAGAAATTAAAGCTGTTTTATCCAGAGAAAAGAGATGACTTAGCAGGAACATGAAATTGGTCTTCAGGTATCAGGAGGGTTGTCATTTCCAAGGATTACAAGATAAGGGAATTCTGAGTTAAAAGAGTCCTTAGCGACTTATCTATTTCAAAACTATTCCTTCAATACAGATATTGATATAGATATGGATTCCATAAAAACGTGCAACATTCTTAATTAATAGTCATTTATCCTCAGCTTATAAACTGTCAATGAGAAGGAATCTATTGCCTCCCAAAGCAGGCCAAGGAATTATAGACTTGCTCAGTTTGGCCTTTGTTGGCAGTGAGAGTGGGGTGTAGAATTAAAAACAATAAGCAGAAGTTCCAGAGAAGTAAATTTGGGTTCCATAGAAGGAAAACTTTTGCTAGAAGTTTATGGCTGTATGAAAAGGGAATGACCTGCTTCATAAGGTAGCGAGTTTCCTATCACTGGAGGTATTCAAAGTGGACTGGAGGTATTCAAAGTGGAAGGTAGGTATTGCTTGTTGAATCAGGGATCAATGGAGAGATATTGTGGGCGGGGATTCCTGCACTGAATATGGATTAGATGAAGTGATCTCTGAGGTCTCCCTCTAGTTCTGAGATTCTCGTTGATTTCAGATTCATGGTGAGCAAAGAAAAAGTATCATACCTGTATGATAAGATTTCCAAGGAATTACTTTCTTTGCTAACTATACTTTATGGGAAATCTGCCCAGCTCAGGACATAACTCTGCCTATATGATCAAAGGAGTTTTTAAATGTCTACTAAAGTACTTTGTTTTTGTTGTTGTTTGTACCTTAATTTCCTTTTACAGTATCTGAGCTATTGCACTTGGAGGATCAGTAATTTGATCATCTCATCAAATTCAACCAACCACTCCAGACTCCTACTTAATATTCTCATGCAGATCAAAACCTAATGTATGTTACCCATGCAAGTAATATGGTGATTATCATTCTGGTGTGTTTCTTCCTCCCTATAGGCAGAGGACATGTGTTTTTTACTTCTGGGGGATTAAGATGCTCTCTCAAACCCCTAATCAACTCTCCTACATTTGTATAAGAGCCAACAACATCCATCTCTGTCTCCTAATCCTTTGCACACAAAGAGAATCATAATCACAGAGTTGGAGGATATAGTCTGACCCATGTCCCCAAAAAATTCCCAACAGATTTCGTCAACCTCTACCTTTACAAAAGTGGGACCTAGCACCTTCTGAGTCAGTTCATTCCACTTTAGCTCCTTTACTGGTTTGTGATTCTGTAAAAATTATTGAGCTTTTCATTGCTTTGGGAAACTAAGATCTTAAGTTTCAGAAAAGGAGTTTCCTTATGCAGATCTGTATGTCAATGAAATAAATTCAATCTCTTTCCTTATCCCCTTTTTCCTAATGTCAAATCTAAATTTACCTTTTGCTACTGTACTGATTGCTTCTGCTTCTGTCTTCAGGGAACATATACACCAAGTCTAATTCTTCCAAATGACAGCCCTCAAATACTTGAAAACACCTATCATGTCCCCTGTGTCTTCTCTTCTTCAGACTAAATATCCACTCTTCCTTCAACTCATCCTCATATGTCATAAAATCAGGGTTCTTTACCACTCCAACTTAGCCACATCTTTCTTAAATCATAGTGCCCAAAACTGAATGCAATATCCCAAGGTGATAACTTACAAAGAGAGAGGACAAAAAGATTATCACATGCTTGTTGCAAGAAGGTAGGCCTCTCTTAATGCAATCAAAAATCACATTAGCTTTGGGGGCTACCATATCATACCACTGATTTATATTGAGTGTTGTTCAGTTTATTACAACCTGAAGATCTTTTTTTTTTCAGACAAACTATTAACAATGCCTTTCCGATCTTATACTTGTGAGGCTGATTTTTTTTCAAAGGAAGTATAAGACTCATCTTTCCCTTAGTACATTTTCTCTTATTCAATATGGCCTGATTTTCTATCTTACTGAGATCTTTTTTGGATCTGTCATCCAGTATATTAGCAGTTTTTCTCTGTTGTGTCATCTGCAAACTTGATAAAAATGCCAAATATACTTTTCTCTACATCAGGGACAAAAGCATTAAACAGCATAAGACCAAGCACAGATCCCTGAGTACCTTTAATAGAGATGTCTTGATAAGTTAACATCAACAATCTTGGGTCAGGCCATTCAACTAATTCTGAACCTGACTAATTATATTAGCATTTACTCCTTCATCTCTCCAGATTTTCTACAAGAATAAAATGATTCACAGGGCCTGGTTTAAAAGTTGAGGCATTTGTCTCTGCACAATTTTGGGCATGCAAGTCCAAACATTCCCGGGAGAATGGGAGAGATCAATGATGGGAGGGAGTTGGTTAAATCCCTAATATTCTCCAAGATTAAAAGAGATAGTTGCCTGGAAATAGAAAGCCTAGGCTGTTAGTAATAAAGTAGCAGCTGCTAATCCAATAATCCTCCTGCTCCCGAAAAACTTAAACAGTCAAATCTCCAAAGCAGGACCACCCTGAGTTACTTGCTTGCCCTTGAGCTACCCTGAGCTCCACAAAGTGGCTTCCTAAAGAATTCAAAGTTATAAAAAGAGAGGTAGTAATTTATGAAAGAACATCAATTTAAAAATACATGCATGCTGGATCATCAGAGGTAAAGTGAAATAATGAATTAAATGAAATTATATATACATACATATATATATATATATATATATATATATATATCTTTATTATAAAGTTGTAATAGTCAAAAAGTAGTTCATATTTTATCCACTACCTTATTGTTTACAAATACTTTCCATTGTACCCATTTTACAGAGAAGGAATTTGATCTTCCAACAGATAAGGTATAGAATTGAGTTTTGAATCTAGATCTCCTGACTTTAAGCCAAATTATCTTACTACATGACTACACATCTCCATCCAAAGGTTTTAATGCCAGGCTGACTTCTGTCTATTGTCTATCAAACTCCTGCAATATCTTCATCTACCTTATTTAGGACAGAGATTCTTAATCTTTTTTTTTTTTTTTTTTTTTATGTCTTGGACCCAGGGTTGTGTTCAAGTCAGTTTATAGGAGATGTAATTGTTAAATTTTGTGTGTAAGCATTTATACTTCAAAAATTGGTAAATATTACAAATTAAGCCTTGCTTTGTTGTTTTCTTGATTGTTCAGACTTAAGAAAGTGATAAGAGTAAATATCCATATTGCATATGAAATGTGTCACATCTATATTCTTTCCAAAGGCCCTGTAACATTTATTAGCATATCTCTGTATGTATTCCTTTGATGGTTTAATATAGCCTATGCAGTTTTTTTTTCAGACATTTTTTTTTTTAAATAATTGAAGAAAATACTGGATTTCTTGGAGAAGAAAGTAAAAATAAAAATGTCAATTTTTTCCCCATTCAGTTCATGGACCTCCTGAAATCTATCCATGGATACCCTAATTTAGAGATTATTCCAAGAGAATTTAGACTCATTTTAGTCTTTAAGAAGCAAAAATATAATCATAAATTTCAATTTCCTATTCTCTTCACAATCAAATATAATTCATTACAGAGTCAAATTGTAATGATTTTTTGATTATCTGTTTGGGATTATCAGTACAACTGGTCTTCCTCTATTATCATAAACAATGAAAAGTTGGCTACAGGGTTGAACATCTGCTCTGAGTGCAGTCAATACTCAGTTCTATCAACAGCTCATTATCACAGTAGGTAAGACAACACACCTGAATTGTAGGAGTGCAAAGATGGCAGCTATGATCATTGTACCCAGAGGGAGGAAGAGTATTTATGTCCATGCCAGGGCTTCAGTCAGCTAGGGCATTTAAGTGGGAGTGGCAATCCAACCATTGATGGTATACCATGAGAGACTAGCCACTAACAGTTCTGTGGGTACAGAATGACATAGTGAGATAAGAAAGGAAAAAGGGCTTAGGTAAGAATCACAGTGTCCTATGTTAGGTAACATAGCTGTGCTGTTTGAAGATTCTTTGGTGGGGACTTTTCCCCTGTGTGAAAATACTTAAATAGCACTCTGTTGGGACTCCCCTACAGGAAGGGAAACTAGCAGAGCAGGTTTTGTCTGGTTCTCCTTGGTTTACCTCATGTATTATTCTCAAGGTCTAAATTCAGTAAACACCCTAGAGTAGACCATGATAAATGTCTTTTCAAATTCTGGAGCTATTTTAACCTTTGGAAAGTGATAAAGGGGCTAGTTGTTTGCAGACAGGCCTGCTAGTCAATAACTACTGCCAACCTCTATCTGTACCCATTGCCATTAAGACAAACTTGAGCACTTTCCCCACAAGTCTGATAATCTGAAACAAGTTTCTGTCAAAGACAAGGTCACTGCTTTGCAGCTACATAATACATTGTTTACAGTTGGTAAGCCTGAAAATTCTTCTGTTCTCTGTTTAGTACTCTTCACCTATTTAATAAGCATTGTGTACTGTGACAGGACCATATAAATAAACGGGATAACACCAGTGCTGGGGGAAGGGGGAGAAAAAAAAATTTTAAACCCTAGCAATTATCTTCTTGAGCAGTGGAGGGTGGGAACTGACAACTCTACCATCCCAAAATCATCCTTCCCTAACCTTTGCCTGTATCTTCTCTTGATCTCAGAGAAGACCTGAAGAACTAGCACCCTTTTTTTTTACTGCCTCATAATGGGATAGTAGAAAGTAGAGAGCAGTGTTCTGCTCATGTACCAGCTCCAATCCCAGTTCTGCCAATTATTACCCATGAGACTTTAGGAATGTCACTTGATTTCTCTGGGCCTTAGTTTATATGTAAAAGAGGGAATTCAGCTCAATGACTCCAAAGTCTCCTTTACAATCTAATAAAAAATTATCTTGACTTCACCAATGCAATGTTAAAACATTGAGAATTGCCCATGGTATAACAGAAACATAGATTTAGGATCAAAATGGAAATTCCAGTCCCAGTTCATATACTTTCTACTATATGTCATGGACCTAGGACTGAGACCTCAGTTTCTCATCTGATATACAAGGGTAAGATACTGATCTAAATATAGTTTACCTCTCTAAAATGAGACCCTTTTGAAAGGAAAAAGAATAAAATATGACAAAATATGTATGTGTAGAAATCTTAAGATAGGTATGCAGTTGAAGAGCTAAATGGAGCAATAGGTAAGTAGTCCCAGAATAATAAAGTCAGAGTTGGAAAGATGTCCAAGTCCATCTAATTCAAATATAATGTACTTGACAATTGATCCTCTGTTTTTTTGTTTTGTTTTGTTTTGTTTTTGTTTGTTTGTTTGTATTTTTGGAAAGCTCCAGGAGAGGGAATGCTCTACCTCCTGAGCAAAGACACTTTCCTCTGAGCTAGGATTAAACACTGGGAACCTTTTCCTTATATCTTTCTCTGCAACATTTACCTATCATGTCTTATTCTTCAATTTGTCCAATTCAGTCATTTTCACTCATGTCCACTTCTTCATGATCGCAATGGGTTTTCTTGACAAAAATAGTTGAGTGGTTTGCCATTTCTTTCTCAGCTCATTTTACAGATGAGGAAACTGAGGCAAACTGGATTAAGTGACTTACCCAGAGTCACATAGCTAAAAAGTGTCTGAGGGCAGATTTGAACCCAGGTAAAAGAATCTTCCTGACTCTATGTCCACTGTGCCATCTAGTTGCCCATAATGCTTCAGGTACTTGAAAATAACTAACAAGTTCCCTCTCTTCTCCCCCTGAAGTATTCTCTTCTCAAACATTCAGAATCCTGTCAGTCTATCATCAAATACCTTGATTTCAAGACCAGCTTACCATCCTAGTCATTCCCTTCTGGACACTCTTCATTTTATCTGTCTCCTAAAATCTGTCCCTCAACTCTAAGTTTAGTATATTGTGGGTGAGCATATTTTATACTAGACCAGGGCAGAGCATAATAAGGCTATAGCTTTGTAGCCCTGAACAGTATGACTCTCCTAATACAGTTTAAGAGCATGTTACCTCTTTCTTCCCTGCCATTTCATTCTATGATCTCATATTGAGCTTGCAATATACTAAAATTCAGACACATTTTTTTTTCCTGTCAAGCTTCTAGCTTGGAATGCCTTTCCATCTTATGCCTGTATTACTTATCTTAAAATTTTAAAAATATAAGACTTTACATTTATCCCTATTAAACCCTACCTCACTGGGCCCACCCCAACATTCTACTTTTTCATATTTATTTTCAATCCCAATTGTACTATCGAGTGTATTAGCTGTTCCTCTCAGTTCCAATTCATCTAATTAGCATTTTCTTCATGTCTATAGATAAAAATGGTAGCATGCAGGACTAAGGCCAGATCTATGGGGCATTGCATAATATATCTCCATCCAAGCTGACTTAGAATCAGTAATATTTACTCTTTATTCCAGTCATTCAACTAGCTCCAAGTCCACCTAATTGTACTATCACTTAGGTCTCACAAGAGCTTTGTGCAATGTTTTACCAAAAAAATAATAATAATAATAATAATAATAAAAGACAAAACATAGCTGTTATAGTCTTCCAATATACTATGTAAGTAATCCTGATATCTCACCTCCCCAAAAAAGGAAATGAAATTTATCTCATAATACTTGTTAATGAAACCATGTTGGGCATTGGTGGTAATTTTTTTTGGATGACACTTCCTAAAAATTCCTTTAATAATAGTAATAGAATCTCCAAAACTCAGAGTTTTTCCTTTAATTTTGTCAGAAACCAATGTCTGGTTTATAAAAATGTGCAGATTTTATTCTTCCCATTTTTGAAAATTGGGATATTTGCCTGTTCTAAAGTTCTTAGCATTTCCCATTACAGTCAAGAAAAGAGTCTTTAAGCTTTGTTGATCTTTTCTTTTTCCAATATTACTATTAATTTCCAATTACAAATAATGTAGTTTTCACTCTCACCTCTTCTTCTTAGTATCCCCAATTTACTTCAAAGCTCAATTCAAGGGAATATAATATCATCACCACCTATGAGGGGTATCTAAATTACCATCCATGAACTTGTATGTGTATGAAATTAAATATAATTCATTTACTTTATTTTCCTATGCTTTTATTTTATATATTTAAAAACGTAGACTTCACTAAACTTTTGAAGAGATTCATAGTACAAAAAGACATATTAAAAAGACAACCTTAACAAGAAGCCTCTATTTATTTATTTCCTTACCTGTTAATACCATGCTATCAAAATCGCCTTGTGTATTTTCAATATTCTCATGTGTACATGTTGCCTTCCTTAATATTATTTGAGATTCTTAAAGGCAGAGACTGGATTTTTTTAAATTTTTATTTTGTAATTTTTTCTTACATTCTTGCACCAAGCATAGTACCTGGAACATGGTGAGTACTTAATAAATGCTTATTGATTAAATAAGACCTGCAATAGTGATGATAGTAGCAACTATGCATTTTTAGTAAATTCACAGAACCACATCCAGATAGAGAAAAGACACAACTGCCCCACATAACTCCTTATTACTTTTTAAATTTTCATAATTTTTTTTCAATTAAAAACCTATTTTCTCTGTTTTCCAACTTTCCCCTCCATTGGGAAAAAAAAGGAAAACTTCTAATAAATATACATGTCAGGTAAAACAAATTCCTCCATTGCTTATATAAAAATATTCCTTGCTTTATGTCAGGGGTGGGGTACGTGCTTCACCACTGGTATCTTGGAATTGTGGTTGTTTATTTTGTTAATCAGATCTGTATTGCTCAGCGGATAGAACACTGAGTCTGGAGTCAGGAAGACATGAATTCAAATCTAAGCTCAGACACTTATTTGCTCTGTAATCTTGCACAAGGCACTGAACATTTGCTTTCTTTAATCCACTGGAAAAGGAAATGGCAAACCACTGCAATATCTTTGTCAAGAAAAACCCACAGACAGTTTGGTTCTAGGGATAACAAAGAGTCAAACATATCTGAATAACAATTGTGTTAATCAACATTCTTAAGCCTTTTAATATTATTTATTTATTATTATGATAGAGTTATTAGTGTGTGAATTATTTTCCTGGTTTTGCTCATTTGTTCTGCATCAATTGATATAGGTCTTCCCAAGATTACACTGACAAGATCCCTTTTATCATTTTTACAGCACCATAATATTCCACTATCTTTAAGTAACTTAACTTATTCCTCAGTTCCTCTTAGTTTCTAAGTCTTTGCCACTACATATATACAATACATCTGTCATAAATATCTTTATACATATGTGTCCTTTTCTTCTTTCTTTGATCTCTTTGGATCAACCCCCAGTTCTTATGACAGGATGCTAAAGGCAGAGGACTTAATTTGAGCACTATTATAAATCATACTGTTTTTGTATAAGCCAGATTTGTGATTACTGTGCAGACTGAATTCATATCATGATGATATTTCAAAGAATTGAGATGATGGATAACTAGAAGTTTTATAAAATGATACATGATATATAAATATGAGATAGTATCCTTTCTGACCCCAGAGAATGCTGTTACTTTTATTTCAGTCTTAGAGTCAGTAACCCTTCTTTCTTATGACTGCTTTTTTTTCCCACATGTTTTTTATTATTAACCTTGGAAATCACAACTTTACTATTTATAATCATAGAATTGTAAAGCTTACAGCTGGAAGGGTCCTTTGAAACCATCTGGTCTGATTCTCCTTGCACCAAAGTAAGGTGAGTTATTTTGGGAAGTCTTAAAAAATGGTAGAAATATCAGTAAATTGCACATCAGAAAAAACTTGGATTAAGTCCTAGTTCCTCCATTTCCTAGGCATATTACTTTGAGCTTTCTGTGTCTCAGTTTACACATCTCCAACACTGAGGCAATGATAGGCTGCTATGTCTTTTCCACCTAAAACAGGGATTCTTAAGGTTTTAATGTCTTGGGCAACAGCCTTGGTATTTGTTGAAGTATATAGACTCTTTTTCATGATGATTTTTAAAAAATACATAAAAACAAAATGCCTAAGATTAGAAAGAGAGACAATTGCATTGAAATGTCATTTCCAAAGGGAAAAGGACCTACATCTATAATTCTTTTTGTGGTGGCAAAGAATTGCAAATTGAGGGGATAATACAGCAATTGAGAAATGGCTAAACAAGTTGTGGCTTATGGATGTAATGGAATGCTATTGTTCAACAACAACAAAAAAAAAAAATGATGAATGGGCAGATTTCAGAAAAACCTGGAAAGATTTACATGAAATAATACTGAATGAAGTGAGCAAAACCAGGAGAATATTATACACAGTAACAGCAATTTTATATTAGGATCAACAATGATCGTCTTAGCAAAACAATATTGTAAGACAATTCCAAAAGATTCATGATAGAAAATGCCAAAAAAAAAAATAGAATTATAAATCCTGAATACAGACTGAAGCATGTCATTTTTACTTTTTAAAATCCATTTTCCTTTTCTTTCTTGTGGTTTTTCCCTTTTGTTCTGATTTTTCTTTCACAACAGGACCTATATGGAAATATATTTAACATGATTGTACATGTATATCCTAAATTAGATTGTTTGCTTTCTTGGAGGAAAGGAGGATGAAAAAAGAGGGAGAATAATTAGGAACTCAAAATCTTGCAAAAATGAATATTGATGGTATCTTGACATGAAATTGGAAAAAATACAATATTATTAAGTGGAGGAAGGAAAAAAGAAATATAGTTTTATAATTTAAAAAAGTCATAGACTTCAAAGTAATATATATATATATATATATATATATATATATATATATATCCAGTGATAAAGCAGTGTGTTTTATTAATTGAGAGAAAGTTGTCACTGACTTCTCAGCTGTGTAATCCATGATGTCCAAAATGAACAAGCATCAAAGAGTGATTCACTCCAGATACAATTTAAAATTCTGACAAATTGTGAAATAGATAGAAAGCCCTAAGTCATTGGGGGGAAAGATGGATGAGGAAAGAGACATAATCTCATTTGACCAAAATAAATTCTAACAGGTACAAAGAAAACAGAAGTCCATAATGCCAATTTTATCCTGTTCATGACATGAGAAAGAAATAAATGTTGATGTCAAAATGCATCCCAGCATTTCAGTAAGAAGGAGATAGTTCAGAGCTATCAATCTTGAGTTGTGTATGAGTGAGAATGTAGACAATATTAGAGCCAAAAGGGAACTCAATGCTTCTCCATCCTACTCTCTTCATTTGATAAGACTGAGGTCCAGAGAGTTTTGAAGGACTCACCCAAGAACACACACACACACACAAATCCCAGAACCTAGTTGTGACTCTGAGCTGAGTACTTCTCTCCCCCCCCCCCCCCCCCACTAACTCACACTGCACTTAAATTTTGCAGAAGAGGCCAGAGAGGTGACACCAAATATCTTTGAAGAAAGGACCCAGGTTTTGTGCCCCCTAGTTCCAAGTTCTGTCCATTCATTATACCACCTTAGTTCTCTAAAAACCCTTCTATTTATAATCTATTCATTCAAATTATCCGGAGAGGACCTCAAATCTAATTTTAACTCACTGGGAGAGTTTAAAAAAATATCAAAAGGTATAAATTGCACCAAGAAGTTACTGACTTTTTAATCAATATTTAACTTTGCTGGAAGCTACATGATGTAGTAGATAAGAGTGTTGGACTTGGAATCAGTAAATTCTAAGTTCAATTCCTGTCTTTGACTTTTGCTAAGTGTTAGTCTTGGTTAGGTCATCCCTAAATGGGAATTAAAGGCAGTTAGATGACTCTGTAGATAAAGCACTGAGACTGCAATCAGGAAGACTGGAGGTGAAATTCAGCTTCTGATCCTATGCGGTCCTGGGCAAGTCACTTAATTTCTGCTTACCTTAATCCACTGGAGAAACTACACCAGTAGCTTTGTTAAGAAAGCTCCATGGATGATATGGTCTACAAGGTCAGACCTGACTGAACAGCAACAACAAAATAGGAACTGTAATAGTACATACTTCAAAATGTTGTTAGGAAGATAAAATGAGATGACATATGCTCAAAGGGTAATATGAATATTAAACTATCATTATTAGTAAGAGGCAATAGGTAGCAGTCTGAAGAGTAATAGATCTACAATCACAAAGTTACGAGTTCTCAGATACTCACTAGTTGAATGACAATGGTCAAGTTTCTCAACTTGTTTCAGTTTCCTTCAAAGCATTATTAAGAGATAATACTTGTAAAACACTTTGCCAAATGGTAGTTAGTAGTAGTAGTAGTAGTAGCAGCAGCAGCAGTAGTAGTAAGTAGTAGTTGCAGTAGTAACATTAGTTACTGTAGCAGCAGTGTTAGTAGCAGCAGCAGAAGCAGTAGTATCAATAGCAGAGTTAGCAGCAGTAGTAGCAGTAACAATAGCAGTAGTAATAGTAACAGTAGCAATAGCAACAGCAGTAGTAGCCACAACTGCAACAGTAGTAATAGCAATAGTGGCAGTAATAGTACTAATAGCAACAGCAGCAGCAATAACTGTAGTAGTTGTAGCAAGGGCAGTAACAAGAACCGTAGCAGCAACAATAGTAACAGCAGTAGCAATAATAGCAGTAACAATAGTAGTAGCAGCAATAGTAACAGTAATAGTAAAAGTGGCAGATTAGAAGCAGAAGCAGCAGCAGCAGAAATAATAGTAATAGTTGTAGTAGTAGCAGCAGCAGTCATAGCAGCAGTAGCAGAACAGAAGCAACAACAGTAGCAGCAGCAACAGTATTAGCAGTAACAGAGCTAAGAGCAGTAGATACTTGCTATACAATCATACATGTAGCAAATGTTGGCTTTGAGCCCAGGACCCCTGACTCTTTGACCCAGTGTTCATTTCTTTGAGACGCCTCCATACTCCTTCCACCATGAAAAGTAAATATTTCATTGAATAGCCATTTATTGGTGTCCTTTGAATTCCTTATGTCTTCCTGCTATTCAAGTGTCTCTTATTCCAAATCAAAAATTCCTTCTACTGCCTATCATGTCCCTCAATCACTTATCCTCTAACTATGCTTAGCAAAATTATAAAGGAACTAGGTAAAGCTGACATTAGGAGCTTCATTTCACCTTCCATAATCCCTTCAGTTGCCATATAATTCAATACAGCAATAAGATTAAAAAGAGCCAGAGAGAAAGTGGGATTGCTGACCTTTATTCTAGAAATTGTTATATTCCACTTAAAACATTATTTATACCTTTTTCCTAGTGGTATCTCCCAGAACTCCCTCTTTTCTAGCCCTACCCCTATAAACTTACTCCTAAAAGACACCTCTACTTCTTGGCTCTAGGCCAGAATAGCCATTTAACCAAAGATTATAGTCTTTGGAAAACTGGCCAAATATTATCTCAGCCTTCATTCATTTATTAATTCATTCATTCCTTCAGATTAGCTGCCATGCCAAACAGTGGAGTTAGAGATAAATTCATTGGAAAAATATATTAGATTCTGGTAATAGATTTACTTCTAGAAAGCAGTTCCTATTCTTTTTGTTTCTGTGGCTCTGTAACTGAACATATAGTCTTACATATGGGAGTGCCTGATAAATGTTTATTGTTTTGTTTTGTTTTTTTACTTGTATTGAACACCTATTCTGTAACTTGCTCTGGGTTAGGTATTCTGGGTGGTGGAGAAGAATACCAGAGGGAATTTCCCTGCCATTGAGGAACAAGGAAAAGAAAATGAGAATAAATAATGTTTAAGGAACAAGGATGTAAGGTACAAATTCCAAGTATTTAAGACGAAAGTGCACTGGAGCAGGCAGGAAAAAGTTTCATGGGGGAATTGTGGCATGAAAAGATGAGTTGAAGTTGTTAAGTTTATAGGCATGTAGGGGAAAGTTTCTGTCCCCAGCTTTGTTTCTACTCTTCCTCCCCCAGAGTCCATTTACAGTCACAGTCATAGCCACAGTCCAAGAGTCAGAAATAGGGAGAGAGTGCTGCTGGACTAAGGCCCAGAGAGGAACCCAGGGCTTGACTCTCTGCAGAATAGCTAATTATGGTCAGTGACCCAGTTGGGGAAAAAAGTAAAAGAGATAGGGAGTGGTTTGAGGTCAAAAACAGCTTCCTGTAAAGAGACTTCAGAAAGTAAGTGCAACTGTATTTCCTTCCCAGGAAATCTGGGAAATTTGGAGACCTGGGTGTGATTGAAACTATCCTGGGAGGAAAGCCCCCAACTTTCTCTGCCATGACCCAGTTCCTTTCTGTGCTTTCTAAAGGAAGTCCTTTTCCATGAAATAACAACCCTAGGGAAAGGCAGCATTCCATTCTACTTCTTTCCATTAATAGGTTGACTTTGAAGCAAGTTAAGTTTATTCAGATTTCTGGATTTCCCAGCCCCCTCCTCCTGCTTTGTGTGATGCTTTGTAACAGAGTTAGTCTTATTTGCAATCAGGAAAAGAGTGCTAAGAGGCTTTCTTCTGTCTCCCATACCCACCCTTCCCACACTATATACCCAGGTTTGTCCCATGCCAGAAATTTCACTAGTAGAGAGTTCTTCCTTCAGCTTGACATGGGTCTTGTAACCCTTGTGTTTTAGAGTGTGAATTGTCTTGGAGAATTACCATTACACTTTCATCTGTCATTAATCCCTCAGTGTGAAGCAATTCATTAAATTATTTTTCACCTGAGCAAATAGCTAAGAAATCCTTCCTCTGGAACTTATTTCTGGGTGGCAATTGAGGCAAGTTATTTAGTCTTTAGGGCAAGTCACTTAATCTGTCTGGTCCTTAGTTTTGCCATCTGTAAAATAGGAAATTGATGCTCAAAAACCTCCGTATTCCCTTCCAAATAAGATGGATGTGATTTATGATGAACATCTACAACCATCCCTGAAAGAGCCAGGATTGTGAGGATAAAAAGATAAGAGAGACTTTGGAGCACCAGCATTATTGAGGCAGTACAGGCATGAGTAGGGTGCTTCTCTAGCTAGAATGAAGGCACTGGGCCACTTGGGTAAGGGGGACATACCACTATGGGAGAGAGGGAGACAAAGAGAGCTAAAAGATGAGAGGTGAGAACACCCAAAACAAGTCACGAAATTCACAATTTTGCTCTAAAGAGCTCTTCTCTATCCTTGCTGGGAGAAATCAGTTTCCTCCAAGGAATAACAGACTTCAACAGCTTAGATAGCTTATCACATTACACACAAGCCAATACTAACCATACAGCATAGGACCACTTAAAGCCAACAATAGTATAATTTCTGATAATTTTATAAAAATTACTTGTATTTCTTTTTATTTGTACCTCATATTTGCTGAATAGAATTGCTGCCCTGTTGGCAAAAACCAAATTCAGAGGATTCAGAGGAGTCTGGGTAATTAGAGGCTAATTTTATTATTTGGAAATATTATGAGTATTCTAAGGTTCCATCTTGAACCTCAGCCTGAATTGTAGGTTTATCACTATCAGGGGTTTAGATGGCCATTCACCATTATTTCTTATAGTTTTCCACAATATTAGATCATTATCAAGCCATGCTTGGCCTATGGTCCATTCTTCTCCCCAACCTCCTATTCTGTGACTTTTGAGTACTAAGTGAGGAGCTTCTTTCTGCTTTATCTTATTCAGTTCACATATACCTTATTTACCACCTGTTGGCCATATTCCTACCATGCTGCTCTCTACTGTGCCCCTCACACTTTCCAGTTCTTGTTCCCCATTTTTTATTGTCTTTCCCTATTACAATGTGACCCTTGAAAGCAGGGACTGTCTTGTTTTCTTGTATTTATATCTCAGGGCTGAGCACAGTGACTGGCACATAGTAAGTCCTAAATAAATGTCTTTTTTATTCATTCATATCAAAGTTGGAGGCATTGTAGAGGTCATCTAGTCCAAACTCCTCATTTTAATCAGCTGAAGAAACTATCTCCCAGAGAGAAGAAAGATAAATAAATGATTTAAGATCACTCATTGTGTTCATTGCAAAAACTAGGAGTAGAATCCATGTTTCCTTACATCTGGTTCAGTGAATTTTCTACTATTCTTTGCTGCCTTCCTCTTACTCCTAGACTCACTTTTATTCAAATAAAGTGGGAGGAAACCATAGTGACCAGTGAAGCTTTTGCATCTTAGGCCCCCCTTTCTCTTAATTTTCTGGACAAGACCCTTAGCTCTCTGAACAAGTGATTTCTCACTTCCCTCTCCCTGAGAAGTAGACTGATAATTAATCCCAGCTGATAATTAATCACTGGTGCAGAATATTGCTGCAGGCAGCTTGTTATAACAGCCAGATTAATCACAAATGCTGATATGGAAATCGGGATGGAGCAAGTCTGGCCGCCTCTAAAGCAGCAGCATGGCCACTGGCTTCTCCAAGTACCACACAAGCATTTTCTTCTCTACCTTGGCCGGGACTCAATCAATGATTGCCAACCATACCTTAAGTCTAACTGCTTCGTCAATGAAGTATCTTCTTCCAGGAGGAAAGCTGATAGAGGAGAACCAATTCTCCTGGAATTTATTAAAACAATTTCACTGAACAAAGTTTTTCAGAAGATAGCAGGTATAGAAATCTAGGAATTATGCAGTGAGGTCAAATATAGTCCGCTTCTGCCTTCACTTTCTGTATACCACTCATTAGCAATGTTAGGAAGATAAAAACAAAAGATACTATGTAAAAAGAATGATGGATTTGAAGCCAGAAGAAGACTCTGATGCAAATCCTATCTATTGCCACTGTACTCTACTCATGTAATTTGGGTAAACCATCTCAGATCTCTTTCTTCCTTTTGTAAACTACAGAGGGCAGGACTAAATAAGATCTGTTTTCTTCCAACTCTAAAACTTACGATGATTTTTCTGGGCACAGAGAGAAAGCAGTCAGATGAGAAGAGAGCTCATCAGCATTTGGAAAAGGAATTCAAGAATCACAATCACATATGATATTGTGATAAACTACAGGAAATAATGGTGAATGACCATCCAACCCCCTGCTAGTGTCATAAAACTTCAATCTAGATGAGGTTCAGGATGGAACCTTAGAACCCTCAAATTTATGTGCAAATAATAATATTAGCCCCTAATTGCCCAGACTCCTCTGAATACTCTGAATTTGGCTTATGCTGACAAGCACGTGATTCTATTCAACAAATATAAGGTGCAACTAAAAAGAAATACAAGTGATTAAAAAAAAAAAACTTACCAGAATTTATGATATTGTTATTCCTTTCAAAAGTGTCCTCTTAGTAAACCACAAGTTTATTCCAATGAAACTCTTTTGCATAGAAATTTTCTGGAACTGTTCACTTGGAACAGTCTGCATGTACATTCTTCTCAGTACTCCTGACAGTAGAAAACTGGAGGAGAAAATTCCACAATCCAAGTATCCCATATCTTTTCCAAAAAAAAAAAAAAAAAAAAAAAAAAAAAACCTATGGACAATATCAGCATGCTTTAGTCCAATGGGTCACAAAGAGTCACAACAACAATAACAATAATGAGTAGTATTTTTTTTTTGTAAATGATAAAGTAGCATCTCAAAGTTTGTGAACTTTAAAACCATGTAGAAAGGCATGATCAGCTCAATTCAATTCAACAAATATTTATTTATTTTTATAAAGTTTTTTTATTTTCAAAACACATACATCATCTTCAACATTCACTTGTGCAAAATGTTGTATTCCACATTTTTTTCCCTCCCTGTCTTTCCCCCACTCCATCCCTTAGATGGCAAGCAATCTAATACATGTTAAGCATGTACAATTCTTCTACACATATTTCCACACAAGAAAATCAGACAGAAAGGGGAAAAAAGAGAAAGAAAACAAAATGCAAGCAACCAACAACAAAAAAGTGAAAATATCTATGTTGTGATCCACATAGTCCCAACAATTCTGTCTCTGGGTGTAGATGGCTCTCTCTATGCTAAGACTACTGCAATTGGCCTGGTTCATCTCTCTATTGAAAAGAGCCATGTCCATCAGAATTGATTGTTGTATAATCTTTCAACAAACATTTATTAAATGACAATGGCCAGGTACTTTGCTGGATCCAAAAACAAAATGAAAGACAGTCCCTGCCCTCAAGGAGTTTATGTTTTACAAGAAATATACATGTACATAGATAAACAAATGAAGAACCTAAGCAAAGTAATTTTAAGGGGGGGGAGAATGCCAACAATTGACAAGATTATCACAGTTCCATATAGTAGGTTGATCCTGAGCCACCCATTTGAAGGAAGATAGGGGCTCAGTCAGTTGGAATTGAGGAGGAAGTTTATTCTAGACATGGGAGGTTATCTGCACTAAAACAGAGAGGGAGAGAAATAAATTTATTATTATTCTCTATCATTATTTTGTTTTAAAGATGTTTCCACTTGTCAAAAATTCCCCAAAGTCATTGAGAGTCAAGTTGGTTGTCTGATCTGTGTAATGCACATTTTAGTTCAAAATTAAGTTTAATTAAGTGTAAAAAGTAATAATAACAATTTCCCTTTTGGTAGCTTATAAAGTGACTCTAAAGGCAATTTCAAATTAAATTCTATAAATGTTCTGAAGAGCAATAAAATAAGCTCTAGAGTACTTGGTTTAAATTCAGAAGAATTAGGCCCAAATTCTGAGTTCCAATTCTGTATCTTCTAGAAAGTAGCTAGTAGCTGTGTGAATAGTAGAGCTTCACCTCTTTGGGCTCAGTTAAACACTAGGATCTTGAAGATTTCTTTAAGTGTTTGTATGATGCCTCATCTTCTTTCTATTCTCTCTCTCTCTCTCTCTCTCTCTCTCTCTTTCTCTCTCTCTCTCTCTCTCTCTCTCTCTCTCTCTCTCTCTATATATATATATATATATATATATATATATATATATATATATGTTTCTTACTATATTCCTAGGTATTTACTGAGCATGAGTGCATAGATAGATAGCCTTGGAATTAGGAAAACCTGGGTTCAAGTGTAATCTCCTGATATGTACTAGCTGTATGATCCTGGGTAAGTCATTTAACATATTGCTGCACCAAAAAACTTACTAAGGCAAAAAGTTAAAGAAAAGTGGCAAAACTGAATCAATAGAGAAAGTTTCCTTATGGAATGGTGTCTATTGATGAAATCACTGGTTAAGCTCTCCTCCCCTCAAAAATATTAAGTACCTACTATATGTTTAGAATTTCCTGTCCTTGATCTGCTCTCTATCTTCAGAATGTTGACCTGACAGTCTTGGTTCCCCTCTGCACAATGTGAAGATCCCTACTCCTATCTATGGATGCCCTCAAAGGATTTTGTGGTGGGCATTTTCTTCTATCAGAACATATCAGAACAAGTGGGATAGAACAAAGTTACCAGTTCCTCGTCTACTAGATGACACATCAACAACCCCTCTGAAGAATTCACCTGTCTCGAATGGCTGATAAAAAAACCATCTAATGAGTCAGGCAGAGCACTTACAGAAGTTACAGCCTATTAATGCCCTCTACCAGCCTAATAGCTGAGCAACTCTTGATAAGGGAAGGAGACAAGAGTTCAGAAGGTGATGAGATCAGACCAATCTGGGAGCCTGGAAGCTGTAAAAGGATATTAAAAAATGAGACCATTAATCAATAGGTTTCCCTCTATCCTCTGGTGTGAATGACCTTAGCAAATCTATCTGAGGGACTTCCTGCAGGGCATCGTTATATGGGCCCATCCTTTTCTGCCTTGAAAAGCCAGCAGTTCCTAATTAAAGTTCCTAATGCAGTTTTGAAGTGATCCTTACATAAAGGATCTATCCCCAGGCTTCCCTTGAATATAGTGACAATCACAATCTCTCACACAAGCAACAGCTCTTTGAACTTTGAAAAACCTCTTCACATTTCATTATCTCATTTCATCCTCTTTCCCAAATATCCGTTCCAGGAAAACAGAATAAAAATCATTACAGAAATTTTATTGATAAAGAAACTGAGGCTCATAGAGATTGTATCAGAACATGTGGCAGAAAGTTGATCTGAAGGTAAAATTCCACATGACTGAATGGATGGGGTAGATAGCAAATAGGGTTATATTCATATGTGTGTGTTTAATTGCATTTAGTTGTGTTAGACTTTCCATGCCCCCATTTGGGGTTTTCTTGACTAAAATACTAAAATGATTTGCCATTTCTCCAGTTCTCCCAGTTCATTTGACTGGAACTGCCAGTTCTCCAGTTCATTTGACAGAGAAGGAAACTGAGAAAAACAGGGTTAAGTGACATATCCAAGGTTATACAGCCAGTAAGGGTCTGAGGTCAAATCTGAATTCAAGTCCTACTGTCTTCAGGGACAACACTCTATCTACTGTGATACCTAGCTTCCCCAGATAGGTCCCAAATTGGTAGAAATTCATTTAGGTCAGACCTATCATCTCCCAAAGCCCACATTTTTTATTCTTAAGCAGAATGAATAGTTATAGATATTTAAAATCTATTAAATATAATTGAATTGTCTCACATCATATCATTAGCAACTTGATCTCACTAGATAGACCTAGAGAGGGACAGAATATTGTCCTTAAAGGTCAGCCTGTTGTAGGAAGAACATTAGATTTGGGCTCAAAGAACCTGCATTTCAATCCCAATTCTTGTATTTACTTTGGTATAACTTAACCTCTCTGGGTCTCAATTTCTTCTCTGTAAAACAATCAGAAGAGAGCTCAGATGTCAGAAGAGAGAAAGAAAATGAGAAGGAAGAGAAAGAGATGGAGGAGAAAGAGGAGGAGAAGGACAAGGAGAAAGAGAAGGACAAGGAGAAGGAGGAGGATTTGAAGAGGAACAAGAAAAAAAAGAATACAAACAAGAAGAGGAAGAAGAAAATCAGGAAGAGAAGGAGGAGGAAGAGAAGAAGGAGAAGGAGGAGAAAGAGGAAGAGGAGGAGGAGAAAAAGAGGAAGAAGGGGAGAAGGAGGAACAAAGAAGTGCCAGGCCGTTGCCAGAGCTGAGATGCGAAGGTCTACATGACAAAGTAGAAAAGGTCCCTGAAAAAGATGGAGATTTAAATTTTAGATTTGTCATTGGCTTGCTACAATGAGCTTGATGAAGCCATTTTGCCACTGTGTGTCAGTTTCCCCAGCTATAAAATGGATTATAACATTCATATTTTGTTACAGGAATTTTGTGAGGAAAAATATTTTGTAAACCTTAAAGTGCTAGTTGTGAAGTCAAGAAACATTTATTAATCACATACTATGCACTAAGCACTGTGATAATCCTTGAGGACAGGGGGAGAAAACTAAAAAAATAAAAATATCTCACAGTCTAATGAGTGAAACAACAAGCAAACTCCTTATACAAACAAGACATATACAGAAAAAATTGGATAGAGTCTCAGAGGAAAGGCATCAAGGTTAAAGAGGACCAAGAAAATCATCTATGAGACAGTGGTACAATTGCTAGACTGAAAGAAGCCAGGGAAGCCAAGAATCAGAAATGAAGGAGAAATAAATATGTTATTATTAATAGCCTTAAGAATTCTGTTCCTTGTATAAGTAAAGCCAGCCCACATATATACTGTTCCTGATAAGAGGGCCATAGGAATTGCTGAGAGCTTTCTCATTCTTATTCTTATTTTTTTTAATAAAAGGAAAACTGGTCTCCAGCAGGCTGAGACAAATAGGACATACCCATATGCCAACTGCTGTTTGTCAGGCACATTCACATACACTGTATAAACCAGTGCCTGCTCTTTGCTCTCTGCCAACTCATTATGAGCTTTGCAAGAACTAAGTTAATTAGCTGCTTAACCTCATGCTAATATTTATAACCAATTAACAACGTGCAGTTTTTCCTGGGCAGACCATACATAGGCACTCTTTCCCTCTAAGTCTAATAATTTAACTGCTGCATGAAGCAGATTCTTCAGTCTCATTAGCAATTGTTTTCCTTCCATTTTCTTAATCTGTCCTTCTGTTCTTAAGAGAAACTCTAGGACCATTGCCCTCTTTTTTTCCCTTCTATTCTACCTCTCCATGGTGAATCAGGAACATGGAAATGGTATGGCAGAGATAAAGTGGGTGACAAGTTGTGGTTACCTCAGTAGCTGGGTATTAGGTAGTAGTCAGAAACAGAGTAAAGGGTAAAAAAAAAAAAAATCCTAGAGGACTAAATGAGCATATCCTGCCACAAGCCAAGGAACACCAAGACAGGACTCTAGAAGAAGGGTAATTGTGGTTAATTGTGGTCCTGGAGAACAGATAATGAAACATCTTTTTATTGTCAGAGAAATGGATGACTACAAGGACAAAATGTCACATACACTATCAAATTTAGTCATTGTTCTCAATTATTTTTTTGTTATGAAGAAGAATTTAATGGAGGGGGGGGGGCATGTTGCACCAGGGAGACATACCTATAAATGACTATAAAGCACTCTATACTATTAAAACAAAAAGACATCTACAAATGTCTTTTGCAAAAAGTCGGGGTTTTATATAAAGTTCTGTAATAAAGGAACACACTTTTAAAAATAAGATCAAATATAGCATTAGAAAATAGATTGAATGTTCTGTGAAATAGTGAGTTTCTTATCAGTTAAAGTACATATGTCCCAAGTGGCAGACCACTCATTAGGAATATTGTCAGAAGACATTCCTGCATGGGAGTTGGTCCCTAATCACAGAATGTTTGGTTCTAAGCTTCTTATTCATCAGGTGAAGAAATAGATCTGAGAGAAGTGACTTGCCTACATTATCATGGTTAGATTAGGATCTTAGTATCCCAGAGCTGATTTGGATCCAGTTCTCTACATGTCACAAATGAGGAAATGAGTATCCAGAGATGGGGAGGGATTCATCCAAGGTCATGCAGCTAGTCAGTTTCAGAGATGCAAATAATCCCACATTCTCTGAATCCAAAGTTCTTTCCACTGTAACATGCTACCTGCCTCCTTATGATGTCCAAAATCATTTCAAAGGGTGAGTTTTGACTTATTCAAAGATTTTAATGCCCCAATTGACTCTAGTTTTGGGACTTCATAGCCATCCTAGTCTTGTCTCTCCATGGGACCAGATAGATCCCTAGGATGAACATTGTCTATAGTGGATACTAGTTTGCAAAGATACTGGAAGTGGTCCAGAATCCTGGCTTTCTTCTGCAGCTGCTGCATTATTGTTTCTCTGACTGGGCTTTCTTTTCTTTATAATTAACTTTCCCACATGGCCAGAGAACCTAAAGAGCAAACAGATTCATTTGGTAATAACCTGTAAATAGAAGCATTTCCAACCCAGAAGTGACAGACAATTCCAAGCACTGATGCAGCTCGGTGCCAAAAGAGAAGCTCGTGAAATGAATTACCCGAGGATAAGCAATATCAATGGACAATTCCCATTACCTGGCATTATTTCATGTTAGCCCAATTTTCTGGGAAAGTGGGAAAAGTCATGGCTAGTTAGTCACTAATGATGACTTGGGACACCCTGATATTTTGGTTCCAAAGCTGCTGGTCCTTTTTTCTTTCCTTTAGACTGGTTTAGAGAACAGATATAGGCTCTTCCCCAATTCTACCCAATAAATAATAGAGGCAAATTACTAGGTAAATCTATCAAATACTAGAGTTCTCTCTGTCTCCTCTTTGTTTCTGTTTCTTTCAGTCTCTGTTTCTCTCTCTTTCATTCTATCTCTCCCTCTCTGTGTGTCTGTCTGCCTGTATATCTCCTTTCTGTCTCTCTCTTTGTCTCTGATTCCGGCTCTCTGATTTTCTTTGCCTCTGCTGCTCTCTGTCTCTCATTCTCTGCCTCTATCTCTCTGTGTGTATCTCTTTGTCTGTCTTTCTCTCTCAATCATTATCTTCCTTCCTCTCCTTATCCCCCATTCTTATCCTTGTGATTTGGGTTGGTTTCATTCATTGATTCATTGTCTGTATATTCCCTGCTCATAGCATAGTGTCAGGCATGTAGTAGGTGCTTTTAATAAATAGTTGTTGATGGATTGATTGATTAACTGGTGTTCTTTGGCAATACTTGCTTCTTAAAGAAATGAGGACTGGATAGAGAAAGCTTGCACAAAGATCTGCCACAAATATTCCTCCCAGACCTAGCAAATAAAAGAGATCCATCCTCCTAACTCTCTTTCTCTTAATAACTACAGATCTCTTCCACAACATCTTACTGGGCTATTCCAAGCCTCACAGGTGCTACCTTTCCTCATTCTCATAATCCTTTTAATCAGCACCACACAGTTTGGAGATTAATTATAACAGTAACAAAAAACTTTCCTCACAGAAACTCCATGAGGGAAGATATAAAAGAGAAATTATAACCATTTTACAGATGAAGAAACTGAGAATTGAGGAGGCAATTTTCCCTGGTTAGAATTACAGATCTGATTGCAGCAAAGCATGCATTGAACCAAGGTCCTTCTTCTTTCTAATCCATCTCTCTTTCTTTTATACCAGCCTCATTTTAATGTTTCATTTTAGTTTTATTTTCTGTGGAAGAATAAAGAAAACTTAACTAGAAAGTTCAAGTATGCATAGTTCCCTCCAATACTAGAAGAGATGCAATGAGGAAGATTTCTTTTGCTTAGCCTCAGAAGGTGTCATATTTATCATGAACAATCAAAATCATGATAAATACATTTGCAAATTTTTAATATTTGCAAAGTTCTTCACATATATTTCTTCATTTGACCCTCATAATAACCTTGTATCCTAGTAGATATAATTTTCTCCACTTTACAGGTAGAAAAAACTGAAGTCAGGAAGGATTAATTGTCTTGCTCAGTATCACAAAGCTAGTATCTGAGGAAAAAATTGAACTCAGGTCTTCTAGAGTCTAAGTTCAGCATTTTTTATTATCACAGAACATAGCTGCCTCTAGGTATACTATGCAAAAAGTGCAGAGAGGCAGATTCATATAAGGAAGAATGGCAAAACATTTAAAGCTGCCCCAGGAGGTAACAAATTTTAGATGTCCTACTCCTGGAGATAAAACAAAAATCCTTTGAGTTAGCTGGGTAACCATTTACTTATGTTGTCATGTTTCAGATACAAATAAAGTTCCTTTGAGATTTCAAATGCTATGACTTTATAATCTAGCTTATGAACCATGAGGGAAGAGCTATGTCTTAAGTTAATTCTGTATCAACCTTAACTGAACAGGTAGCAAGGCAGTACAGTGGATAAAGTGCCAGGCCTGGACTCAAAATATAATTCAAATTTGAATTCAAATCTGGTCTCAGATATATTCTATCTGTGTGATCCTGGACAAGTCATTTAACCCTGTTTGCTTCGGTTTTCTCATCTGCAAAAATGAACTGGAGAGAGAAATGGCAAACCAGTGTATTATCTTTGCCAAGAAAACCCCCAACAGGGGTCAGAGCCATGACTAAAAAGACTGAACAACAAATGGGTGATTTAGTGGCTAGGAGCATTAGAACAGGGGAGAATTTTTGAAGGAAAAAGAACAAAATGAGTCAAAGTACAGAAGATGGGCAATTGGATATATGGAGCATGAGGCAACATTAATATGCATGGAAAAATAAGTAGCGATATTGTGAATTGATAGGTTGTCTATAGGGCATCAGCTCTGATATGTAATCTTGAATTTTAGCTCTGCTATCCTTGTTCCTATTTAGTCCCAACTAATAAAACAAGATAAATGTAAAATTCTGGGTAAAATATAAGGGAGCTCATTTCCCTGAAATGGGAGTTAGGTGGGTGGTGGAGCAGAGTTGGTCAAAGGCAGCTTCATTGAAGAGCTAGCTTTTAGAGAGTGTCCCTGGAGGGACTAATTAATTTTAGCTAAAGATCTCTGGGCTGGCTTTTGAGATTACCTTCCCCTATAGAATCTGTGACTCTAAGTATAATCAGTCAACTAAATCTGACTCCAAATCAACAGAAATAAAAAGAGTGACTCAACAAAACAAATCTAATCTAACAAACATGTACTGAGCAATGACTATACATCAAGCTCTGTCCTAGGTACCTGGAATTCAAAGACAAAGAAATGTGTCCTCTCTTCAAGCACCTTACAAACTACAATATTGAGAGAATTAGCTTTCCCAACTCTGACATCACTAATTTGGAATTGCTATCTTGTAAACTTTCCTAAGAATATTTGAGCATTGTAATGATCCACCATATTTCATCCTATGCATACCCCACTTTTCTATCTCCACATGGACCTATAATTTAAATCTAGGCTCTGAGATAAGGTCTCAGGAACATACATTCACTTATTCACTTCAAACAAGCCACTCTAATATAGACGGTTAGCTTCAAGGGCTTTGGGAAAAGACTTTAAAGAGGGAAGAAACCCTCCAAGATCAAGTTCCCAAACCATAGAAAGACTGACTAGACTTCAATGAGCTTTGAAAAGTAAAAAGACATGACCAAATGTCATCTCTTTTTAAACCAATAAAGAGGTGTTTAATAATAACTCTCTATACTCCTATTAGTTTCAGGGAGTAGAGTTCTGGATAAAGGAGACTAGTGTCATGGGTTTGATTTCCCAAAGGAGGCAAGATAGCTACACTTTCTTCTAGGGTCACACAGGTAGGTTTTGTGCATCAGTGAAGGAAGTTATTCTATATGAGGTCAATAAATGGGTGTCATAAGTTGAGAACTGAAAAAGGTATTAGAAACCATGAAGCCTTTTCACTTTATAGATGAGGAAACTAAGGTTTGTGGAGAATCACACAGCTAAGAAGTATCTGAGGTGAGATTTGAATGTAAGCTTTTATGATTTTATGTCCAAAATATCTACTATGACAAGCCTTAGAAGAAAAAAAATGAAGAAGGGCACACAGCCTGAACAAAGCACTATTTACTGGGAACTCCTCAGGACAACTGGGCCCTGTGGATATACAGAAAATAGTTGGAGGAAGATGAATAAATACTTAGGGCACTGTCATTTCCCCTATGGATTTCCATTCGCCAGGGCATTTTAGAAAAGCAGATATGATGAATTAAGGTGATATTTCTTTGTTTAAGTTAATGTAACCAAGGTACATTCCAAAGAATGTTTCATAGTCTTTAGACCTAGAAGAGATGTTAGAAGTTATTTGGTTCAATATTATCCTTGCACAAATCAGAAACTGAGGTTCAGAGATGCTGAGTTGTCCAAGCTTATAAAGGCATTAAGTTCCTTTGATTCCAAATCCAAATTGAATGGGTTGAAAGATCCAGTACAGTAAGGACACTCTTGAGATCATTGATTTTCTCCCCCTTTTTAAGGGATTGGGCTGCTCTCCCTTGGGCTGCTCTCATGTTACTTACTCTAGAGACAGGAGTTTGAATTCTGGGTTTGCTAGGATTGTTACCTGAGAAACAAGTTTGCATTTATTGCCCAAATAATGTCAAATTCCTTCTTTTTACAAATCAGAAAATGTAGGCTAAGGGAGTTTTAAAGAGAAATGAACTGTCCAAAGGTCCATTGAGAGTAAATGACAGAAAGTAAATAAGGAAGAAGTTAAAAAGTGAATAGAAATTTAGATAATTTGGATATGAT
Organism: Sarcophilus harrisii; assembly: GCF_902635505.1. NCBI lineage: Eukaryota > Metazoa > Chordata > Mammalia > Dasyuromorphia > Dasyuridae > Sarcophilus > Sarcophilus harrisii. The sequence goes on from NC_045427.1 coordinate 604,384,615, forward strand.
AAATTTCTGGAAAGAATTGAATGAAAGTAGAAAGATATTCCTTTTTCTCAGCTGTTCATGGCATGGTACTTCTACAAAGACTGACTATATATTAATACATAAAAACTTTGTAGTTAAAAGCAGAAAAATGAAATATTAAAAATTTACTTTTCAGATCATAATGCAAAAAATTATACTTAATAAGGGACTATAGAAACATAGATTAAATGCTAATTGGAAATTAAACAAATTAATCTTAAAGAATGAGTAGGTTAAATCTGCATCTTGAGGACTGTGGGCACTGAGCATGAATCACAACATAATATTTTCACTCTTTTTGTTGTTGTTTGCTTGCATTTTGTTTCCTTTCTCACTTTTTCCTTTCTGATCTGATATTTTTTCTTTTTTTAAATTAAAGCCTTTTCTTTTCAGAACATATGCATGAATAATTTTCAACATTTCAACATAAAATTCCAACATTCAACATTGTAAAACCTTGTGTTCCAATTTTTCCTTCCTTATCCTCACTCCCTCTCCTATACACCAAGTAATCCAATACATGTTAAATATGTGTAATTATTCTATACATATTTCCACAAATATCATGCTGCACAAAAAAAAAAATCAGATCAAAAAAGAAAAAAAAAATGAGGGGGGAAAAAAAGCAAAATGCAAGCAGACAACAATTTAAAAAAAAAAAAAAAAGAATGAATAGGTTTAAAATGGCAGAGCTGAATCTCAAACCTAGGCATCCTGATTCTAAATTCAATATCTTTTATTTTGTTGCACAGTCATTTTTCAGTAATGTCTGAATTTCTGTGACCCCATTTGGGGTTTTCTTGGCAAAGGTACTAGAGTGGTTTGTCATTCTTTTCCAGCTCATTTTATAGATAAGAAAATTGAGACAAACAGGGTTAAGTGACCTGCCCAGAATCACATAGCTAGTAAGTGTCAGATAAGATTCAAAGTCAGGAAGATGCAACTTCCTGATTTCAGGCCTGGCACTCTATCCACTATGCCACCTAGCACAATGCCTCAATATCTTTTATGTTTCACTACTAATGATTCATTTTTTACTGTTGAAAACTGACCTTTATAGGTCTATCAATGTAAATATCCCAGGAGGGATAAGGCATTAAAGAGAGAGACAGAGAGACAGAAAGAGAGACAGACAGACAGACACAGAGACAGACAGACAGACAGACACAGAGACACACAGAGAGAAACAGAAAAAGAGACACACAGAAAGAGAGACAGAGAGGGATAGAGATTACAATAGAGTGGGTCTTCAGATAACACGAAAGTACCTATCATGTATGAAAAGGAGAAAGGAGATAGTAGTTGAAAGGTAGGAAGGAAATGGACGACACATTTATTATTTTTACAGAGGATTTACTGGGCAACTAGTTCTCAAATATTGGTCTTTCACTTATGACAGGGGGATCAGAAAAAATAATATGGCACTACCCAACAAAAGCCTTCCCTGGAAAAGACAGCATGTGAAGGGCCTGGAGGGTGTTCTTAGTATATGGGAGATGACTGATTACTGTGGCATGAATGCTCCCACAGCCCTGAACTGACCAGAATAGTAAAGAGACACATTGACCCAGCCATACCTTAGTGATAAGTTACATTCTTTCAGAACATCTGCTCTTCCGGAAAAACAACATTCTCTTCTGCACTGGAGCTAGTCAACTTGCCAGGAAAGCTGCCAAGGCACAGGTTCTTGAAACTTGGTGATTCAAGAGAAGTGATGAGGATGTGACTTTGCTCCTTGCCATTGGCACATGTCTATAACACATTCTCCTTAGCTCAATTATCTGACCCCCATCCCACCTATCCAAATTAGCCACATTATTTAATGTCTGGTTCAAATCCACAATGGATGGCAGAATTAGGATCCAGTAAGATTTTACTAATCTAGTGGACCAGTATTAATAGAATGGAAATAATGGGGCAAGTATTATAATAGAAAATGTGATCACAGAAAATGTGATCAAAATAAAATTTAAGTGTCCTACCTTAGAGTTTAAAAAAGTCACATTATTATATAGGCTAGCAGCTGTTGAAACATGTGAAAAGGACCTAAGGGCTCTGGTAGCAGGAAGATAAATATAAATCAACCACCACATAACATGACAGCAAAAAAAACCTAATGTAATCTCAGGCTACATTAAAAGAAGCATGAGGAAGTTAGGTACACAGTGATTAGAGTGCTGAGACAAGTCGAGAAGACATTTTTATGAGTTCAAATTCAGCCTTAAAAGGAACTGAAGAAGGAAATGGCAAACCATCCCAATATTTTTGCCCAGAAAATCTCAAATAGAATCACAATGAATGAAATAATGAAAACAATGACAAAAATGGCTCAATCAAGGAAGGATATAGTTCTATGATATTTCTTCCTGAGCAGATCATTTGGAATATGTGTCCATCATTGGATGCTGCATTTTCTTTTAAAAAAAAAACTGTTGAGAAGCAAGAGAACATAGAGGAAGTTGACTATTTGATGAGAAAAATGGAGACCATGTTGAAGGAATCTGGGTCAAAAGAACTCTGATGTTTGCCTCAAGAAATGAATAGTGAGAGAACTCAGGTGAGTTAACTTCAAGAATTGGAATGTCCAATTCCAAAGGCTTATTTACCTTTCTTTTTCTAAGCCCTATAGAGCAGAAGTAAGAACCATAGATGGAAGTTGCCCAAAAATCAGGTTTAGGATTAATATAAGGGGAGAGATAATCCAAACCTGCTTACAATTTAGTGCATTCTGAAAGAGTACTGAGAAGAGAAACTGCTTCAGGAGGTAGAAATCTTCCTATCACTGGAGCTATTCAGCAAAGAACAGATAACCAACTAAAGGGACTTTGCAGAAAAGAACCATGCTGAGGTAAGAGGTAGGCAGGATAGCCTCTGAGGTTCCCTTATCCTGTTATTCCATGAAATCTAAGCTCCCCCATGAAGCATCTTCTGACTTCTCTCTCCTCTGTACCTCCCATGGCAGGTAGAGCCTGCCTTATACCTCTTAGTGCTCAGTACAGAGTGTGAGAGCTAGAACCAAATGGTTCAATTCCTCATTTTCATACCTGGAGATAGTTCATCCTACTCACATAGAAACTTTTTTTAAAAATGACTATGGCTTTTTATTTACAAGATATATGCATGAGTATTTTTTTTTAGCATTAACAATTGCAAATCCTTTTGTTCCAACTTTTTCTCTCCTTCTCCCCACCCCTTTCCCCAGATGGCAGGTTGACCAATACATGTTAAATATGTTAAATACAATATATGTATACATGTCCAAAAAGTTATTTTGCTGTATAAAAAGAATCAGACTTGGAAATAGTGTACTATTATCTTGTGAAAGAAATCAAAAATGCAGGTGGACAAAAATGGAGGGATTGAGAATTCTATGTAGTGGTTCATAGTCATCTCCCAGAGTTCTTTCCCTGGGTGTAGCTGGTTCAATTCATTACTGCTCTCACATAGAAACTTAACAGCAGAACTGGGACTCCATACGCAATTCTCTAATTCTCATTCTTGAGTTCTTTCCAATGTACCATCCTACCTCTCTATTGTCTTCTAATATTCATTTATGAAGAAGGAATGTCAGTCTTACCTTCCTAACTAACTTGTGAGGTCCTCAAGAGCAAGGCTTGTATTTCATACTGTTGCAGTAATCATGACAACAACATTTAGATAGTTTCATCATCACATTCTCTCAACATTATTTCATTCACCCTTCGCAACCTCTTTTCTTAGACCTCTTTTCTTCTTTCTTCTTATTTTTTCTTAAGAAAACCTAAGCACATGCATTTTATTTTGCTTCTCATTTTTTTCTGGTTTGATTTGATTTTTCTTGTGTGGCAAAATAATAGCATGAGTATGTATGTATATATTGAATTTAACATATATTTCTACCAGGTTTAACATATATTGTACTACCTGGCTTCTAGGGGAGGAAGGTGAGGAAGGGGGGGATTGGAACACAAGGTTTTGCAAGGGCTAATGTTGAATAATTATCCACATATATGTTTTGAAAAATAAAAAGCTTTAATAAAGAAAAAAAGAATACCTAAGCATAGAAAATATACACGACTTATCCAAGATCACAAAACTACTAAGTGATAGGACTGAGTCATGAACCTAGGATTTTTTTTTTTTTTACTTCAAGTTCCAGGGCTTTGTTCTGTTTTGCTGTGAGATTTTATCAATTTCTTCCACTATAATTTCCCTCTCCCCACCATTGCTTCCTACCATGTGGTCTTCATTATATCTTGCTTTACTCCCCACCTAACTCTCCCAGGGATTCAGCCTTCTTCCAAATTACTCAGTCATTTCCACAGAATTAGTGATCATTGTCAAAGCTATTGAAAATGATGGTCAGACTGAAAAGAGAAACATTATCTATGAATTCTCTGGTGTCAGCTATAGTAAGGGGATGGATGTTATTTTTGTGGTTCTGACCTAGAATTACATTAATGTTGGAAAATCCGAATAGAAAACTCTTTTCACAAATTTAAATCAGCCATTCATCTATCTATAGATCACAGCCTAATAGAGTTTTTTGGAGTTACTAAGAGTTTAAGAGACCTATTCATTATTGCGCAGTTTATTTGTATCAATAAAGTCTTCTCAACTTTACTATCCATAGTGAGGATGCCTCTAAGAAATCATAAATTAAATGATCATTTTAGTAACAGTTTAACAAAATAATTTACATCAATACAGCATTTAACCATCTACATAGGGCTTTTCCTATCCTCTCCCTACCTCAATTGCCTATGGTGGAGATAATATAAATAGTATATATATATATATATATGAACTAAGATTCAGAGATGACTGAAACTGAACCTCAGTTTTCTCATCTGTAAAACTAAGTTCTTAATAGCTGTTTTATCTGCCTTGTGTGGTTGTTAAAAAGACAAAACTTTACAAATATAAAGAGCTACATAAAGGTGATTTATTGTTATTATCAATAACCAACAAGGATTTATTAAGTGTCTATTAAGTAACTGACACTGGTAATACAAAGACAAAAACTGAAACAATCCCTGACACTTACTAGCTATGTGATCCTTGTAAGTCACTTAAGGTCTTTTTGCCTTCAGTTTTTCTCAACTGAAAAATGGAGATAAGAATACGTACCTCACAAGGTCATTGTGAAGATCAAATGAGATAATAGTGTAATACCTAGATATAGAAGACACTCTATGAATGTTTAATCCCTCCCTCCCCATCAAGAAATTTCCATTTCATTAGAGGAAAGATCAACAGCTGCTGGGATCAAGAAAGATCTTATGCAGAAGGATTGAGCTTTACAGAAATATAGTGATTACAAGTAAGTAAGGTGAGAAGACAGTACAGTTCAGGCAAGGGAATTACTGTTGTTTGTCCATCATTCTTAAAAAGACTATGGCATCAGGAAGGTGATACCTTGACTTGCAAGTGAATTGGATTTAAGTGAGGCAGGGCTGTGCAAAGTCATCAGTCTCACTATGTCCTCTGGAGTCATCTAGGGCCATTGTCAAGGGGAAGAGCCTGAACAAAGGTGTAGAGTTGGGAAATGGTTGTTGTTGTTGTTATTGTTTGTCCTTTGTTGACACAGGAAGATGATGCCATGGATTGCAAGGAACTGGAACTGAATGAGGCAGGGCAGTGCAAAGTCATCAGTCTCACTCTCACCCCCAAAGACATCAGGGTCCAGTGGGAAAACAGCTCAGGACAACTGTGGATGGCCCCCAATGAAGTAAGAGACGTGGCATTTTTAAGCTAAGATCTTTACCGGGTTTCAGTTTGACTGAGACAACAGCCATTTCTGAACATTAAGACTAGGTAAGAAATGAAGCAAGAAATGGCCTCTTTCATCTAGTAAAAGAAAATCAATCTGATTGGGGAAGACTCTGAGGATTTCTGACCAAAACAAAAATAATTGTTATTTACATTTACTCTGAGTTATTGGAACTCAAATAATGAATTATGTAGACTGAGACCTATTGTTGGGAAATGGAATGCAAGAATAGCAATAAGGAATAACAAGAAAACTAGTTAGGCTGGATACTGAAAGGGAATTATGCATATTAAGGCTGGAAAGGTAGGTCAGAACCAGTTCATAAACAAGTAAAATAAAATACATTTAATATCAACTAACACAACATAATTTAATCCCTCTTCTATGATGCAGAGAACACACAATGATCCAAAAGTAAGAGCAGTATGTAGAAGTTGCAGCGAGATATTTTGAGATACACAACACCCTTCTTATCAATCAGAGGTTTCCAAAATGGAATGTTCTTCCATGGAAGATAGTGTGTTCCCTTTTCCTATACTTCTAAGGAAGGCAGGATAATTGCTTGTGGGTTATAGAAAGAATTCTTGTTCAGGAGTGGGTCAGTTTGGTTGTCCTCTGAGTCCCTTCATAAGTCAGAATCTGCATGGGGGGAAAAGTGCTTTAGCACATCATTATGAATTACTGTCTTTTTACTGCAAAGGCAAGGAGAGCCAAGCAAATGGAGAACCTTGAAGGCTTGATAAATCAACTTTTATTGTAGTAATAACATCTTGCATTTCTATAATGTATACTTTTTTCAAAGCAGTTTTCTTATTTTATTCTGAAAACATCCCTTTGACATAGGAAAGGCAGCTATTATTTCCAAATGAAAAAATCCATGTCTGGAGAGATGAAGGGACTAGATTTCTCCCCAGGGAGCAAGTGGGAGAGGAATCTTCAGACTTCCATCCTCCATGTAAGTGGCAGCATACTGGTCTTATGTTGTGTGTTTTGGGATCTGGGATCACAAATTCATAGAGCCAGAGCTGGCAAGAGCCTTGGAGATTAGTCCAACCCCTTCCCATTGTCAGAAACCAAAATCACAACCCTAAAAAAGTTATTAGAGTTCATAACAGAACCAGTTGCTTCTTACTATATGATGTCTAACAATACTAATAACAACAATAATCATAATTACAGTTCAGTCTTGAATTCTGTTTCAAACCATCAGCTATACTGTATAAACTGTCCTGCAGCAAATATTGTGGGAGACAATCCCAGATTGGATTGAACACTAAATCTCTATCCAGAAGCCCCCAGTCCAAACCCAGACTTTTAACTTACCAGTCATGTGACTCATAGAAAGTCATTTCACTTCCTTGAGTCTCAGTTGTGCCATCTATAAAACGGGTATGAAAATAATAGTAGTAGCTGCCTCACTGGGTTCATTATAAGCAAAACTGCTTTTAAGAAAAAAGCTTTTCAGATCAGTGCAAATTTAAAAACAAAACAGAAGGTGCATCATAGGGGATAAACAAGTGCCCCGGGGAAAATTCTCATGATAGTAACTCCCAACTGAGAGGAAGAAATAAGCTTCAATTGCACACAGGGAGCATAGTGCATTAAAGTACTTAGTTCAAGTTGAATAGTGCTCTGCAGGAGGGTTGAGATATGGTTGGAGCATTCCCCTTACCTGGTAAAGGTGTCACTGTAGAGTGAAAAGAGCACTGGATTTCAAGTAAAGAAAGATTGAATCTTATTTCTGTTATGCAATAACTGCATGATCTTAGGCAAGTCACTAACTTTTATATGCCTCAGTTGCCCCTTTTGTAAAATGAGGAGGCTGGATTAAATGACCTCAACAATCCCTTCTGCTCTATTCTATGAACTAACCTTAAGGTAGCCATGAGAGGAAGGAGAGCTAGGGAGATGATATTCAAGATCCCTGTCTGGGCAACATCACTTCTATCCTCACACACACGCTGAGTCCGTAGAAGTTAACTAGACAGACCAGAAGAGACCTCAGTGGTCTGACAGTGGTTGTGATTGAAAAGTAATAACTCAGTGCTCTATATCTCTGTAAGATCTACAGAGCACTTTGCTCAAATCCATAAGGATTCTCACCCTGAGAATGTCTGAGGAATTTGCCCAGAGCCATGTGATTGGAAAATATCAGAACTGGACACTGAATTTTTGGTGCACTGATTTTACCAACATCCTACAGTGCATTTTCTTGTGGAGCAAGAGATGTACCACACAATGGCGTGATCTCTAACAAGGTCTGCTTGGGTGGTATCATGAGATACCTTGTAAAATCTCATGTTTAAGAAGGTTTGTCTTCCAGCAGCATTTCTCAGCTGAGAAGGGCCCATTTTGTGAAATGTAAGGTGAAAAGAAGACACTAATTATAGCTATTCCTCGGGCAAGGAGCTAGGATGACGGATGTCAGGGTATAGAAAGCCAAGTTTCAGGGCAGCAGTAGCATTTGCTTCTATTAATGGAATTTGGGGAGAGACTGATGGGTCTTTATGGCCTGATGAAGCGACTAACCTCTCTTAGGCAAGGGAGACAGGGTCAAAGGGGAACATCATTTAGTTCCCTTATGTTCCTGAGGCTTTGGGCAGCTTGTCCTCAAGACTAGGAAAAGATAGAGTCTTTTGCAATGAGACATCTGTTCTGGGAGCAAAGACTGAGAATTACAAAAACAGTTCATGATATTCATCTTCTATGAAGTAGAAAGAACTGGTAATATACTCATGTTAGAGATGAGGAAACTGATATAGTGTGTGTGTGTGTGTGTGTGTGTGTGTGTGCTGTGTGTGTGCCTGCACATGTTTGTGGCCATTGGGGTTAAGTGAGTTATCCAGAGTCACACAGTTATTAAGTGTTAAGTGCCTGAGGTCAAATTTGAACTCAGGTTCTCTGAGTGTCCTATCCGCTATGCCATCTAACTGTCCCAGAAATTGATGTTTAAATGAAAAGCCAGGAAAAATTCCAGGTCTCCTAGCCTCAAGTCCATTGGTTCTTACACTATATAAGAATAACTTAATTTCTCTGTCCCCAACAAGGTTTTCAGCCTTCCTCTCCCCCCATCTCACCTCCACCACTCATTAATCATGGAAATTACTCAGAATCATTGGATTTTAAACTTGAAAGGGACTTTACTGGTCCAAACTATACATGAACAGGAATTTCATCTGTAGTAACCCCAAAGAGGTCACTCAGCCACGCTTGAACCTGTGATGGGCATCCATTGCACTTTTCATTGGATCTCATTGTTAAATCCAATTAGGTTGCTTAATTCCCATGAGAATTGGCACACTTCATATGGACTAAATGAGGCAAGAAAAACAAGACTCACAATAATGTCAAATGAACAAGATTTGGGCTCTTCTAACATCCCCAAAATGTACTTTATAGATGAGAAAATTAAGGTTCAAAGAAGGTAGATATATGACTTCCAATCACAGAATCTACACGATACAATACATTACAAAGCAATGAAATACATATTTATTAAATGCCTACTGTGTGTTAGGCACTAAGCCAAGCACCAGATAATACTTGTCTGAAGTAGGATTGAACCAAAGTCTTTTGGATTCCAAGCTCAGAATTCATGTTCATGTTGCTTTTTGAGTTTCCTGAGAACAAGAGCTGTCATTTGCTTTCCTTTGTATCCTCCAATACTCAGAACAGTACCCAGCACAGAGTAGGCGCTTAAAACTAATTTGTGGAGTCAAAGATTAAGAATTAGGCTGGACTCCAAAGGGTATCAAGTCCATCTCCCTCATTTTACAGATAAGGAATTAAAGATCATCAAAATAAAGCTGCTTGACTAAGGGCACAGAGGTAGTAAGCCAGAGATGGAATTCGAATTAGGTTAATAACCCATCACTGTACCACAATGAGGTCACAAACTAGGATTCAAATACTAGATCCTCTGACTTGAATTCTATCCCTGTTTATACTGCAGCAGGCTACCTAATAATAACAGCCATTTTTTTGCTTATCTATGAATAGATTGGTTACATATTAATCATTTAAAAATAAATTGGTGATAATTAGCAATAAATAATTAATTGATGATAGCTAACGCATACTATGCACAAGGTGTTGAGCTAAGTATTTTACTGAGAATTTCAACTAACCTCACAACAATCTTGAGATGTAGGTCCTATTATTATCCCCATTTTATAAATAGCAGATAGATAATATCTGCACCAAACTCACACAGTTAGTAAGTGTCTGAGGACCCAGGGCTCTATGTATTGCACCACCTTGTTGCCACAATCATCTACTTAAAGGTATTTTCATGGTATCCCAGGAGTTTGTCCTCTTTCTCTCCTTCCTTCAGTTTATCCTGTTCCTGGCCCTCTGGTATTACAAGGGCCAATTCATACCCACTTGGATTACTTCATGGCTCCTGCAGTGACCAGGCTCCAGAAGAAGGAACCCCACAGTTCCTGGCAGGCATCCAGGAAACTATTTGTCCCTTGGAACTTATCCCACTCCACCAAAACTGCAGCAACACAAATTTGTACCCAAATCCTTAAGCAAAGGAGAAGCTACTTCCAGACAAGTGCCCACAGACTGAAATTACTTCTCTCTGGGAAAGTCAGCTTTGCATAAATGACTAATCGAAACATTCCAACTCTGTGCCCATCAGCATTTCTCTGGAAGGGAGGGGTTACTCCAAAAGAAAATTTACATGTAGCAGGAGATTAGAGACCATTTCTTCAAATCACCATTTTCACTTTTTTCTTTCTCTTTTTTTTTTCTAAATTTTCCTACGCAACAGGGAATTCATGTTTCTTGTTAGCCTACTCACTAAGTTCATTATAAGTCAACAGAACCATAGTCCTAGTCCTAATAATAATAAATGGTATTTATTCAGTTTTGCAAAGGGATTTTCACATTATCTCATTTAATTCTTGCAACAACCCTGTGAAATAGGTGCTATTATTCTCATTGTGCAGATGTGGGGCTAGTTGTGTAGCGATGGACATGTCACCTAAGTGACATATAAGTATTGTAGGCAATTGGAATTCTGCAGAACAGGTACAGACTTCCATTGGTAGAAAGAACTTCCTTACCTTTGAGTTGTCTGTATCAATATAATCTAAGACCAGCTCTTGTCCTTCTCCTATACATAAAGAAACTAAGACCCGAGATCTGTGCATTATCCAAGGTCACACAGCTAGTGTCTAGGGCTGGATTTGAACTCTGGTCCTCCTAACTCTGAGATCAACATTCTATCCCTTATGTCACTTAGATGCCCTAGCTCTGAGAAGGAAGAGCTAAAGAAGCTAACACTAGGGGCAGCTAGATGTCACAGTGGATAGAGTTCTAGTCCTGAAGTCAGGAGGACCTGAGTTCAAATCTGCTCTCAGAAACTTAATACTTCCTAGTATGTGACCCAGAGCAAGTCACTCAACCCCAAATGCCTTAGCAAAAAAAAAAAAAAAAAACCTAACACTAACCTAGACTGTCTTGACAGGAATAATGTCCAGAATGAAGATGTATGACCATGCTATCTTCTTCGTTATCCCCAGAATCCATTTTAAGAATTGTCTCAGAAAAAATTAGATGAGTTAATCTGAAAGCAATAGGCCCTTTTTGTGTTTAGATATGGCCCAGAAGGGGACCCTGTGTTGCTTAACTGAAGACACCTCAAAGACAGAATCAGAGACATCAATTCCCCCACTATATAGTGGGGGAAAATCTGACAATTCTAAACTGAAGCAGACCATCTACTCCCTTACTCTGGAACAGAAACTAAATCTCCTAAACAGGACTGTAACTTTACAAGTAAGAAAACTGAGGCTCAAAGAGAGAAAAATCACTTGGTCAAGGTCACACAGGCAGTAAGAATATCTGGTGTTAGAACCCAAGTCCAAATCTGGATGAAACTATCTCTCTTGATCAAAACACTATGCTAGTAAAGGATAGATTGAAATTGTTTCTCCATATCACTAAATCACAGAGTCAACTTGTTTAATTCACTTCCAAAGTTCTACTTAAGCAACCTCAAATACTACTTCAGAGTCTAAATTACCTAGATTAGTTATTTTCTTTATTGCTTCTACAGTAGAAGGCCTTGTTGGTGCCATTGACCTCAGGGAATCTGGCACTGGGTGATCTCTCAGTATCTGTGCTTTTCTCTGCATGGATGCTTCATATACAATAAATTAATCAGCATGCATTTATTAAGCACCAACTATATGCTGTGCTGGATGCTAGGAATGTTGTTGCTGTTAATTTATTTTTCAGTCACTTTGGACATGCAAAGACAAAAAAATATCCCCACCTCCCAAAGTTCATGTGTTATCAGTGAAATATGTGAGAATATAAATATACACAAAGTATTTACCAAAGAAATATTAGAACATTTCAGGGGCTAGGAGGTATGCTAGCTTCTGAGAGGATCAAAAAAGTCTCATAGAAGGTGGCACTTAAAGGGACATAGGAATGCTAAGATACTCAAATCCACGGATCTCAGTAACTCACCAAGATATTAAAGCTGAAAAATTAATCCCCCTGAAATCAACCTGATGACAATACTATCTCTAAGAACTTAGCAAGGCTAGTCTTCAGACAACAGGCACTATTAATTGAGGCTTATAGACTAGCACCAGGTTGAAGGATGAAGCCCTTCAGCACTAGAGCTTTTAGGGAGCTTTATAAAGGTCTTCATCATAACACCACAATGAGGCTACAAACTAGGACATTAGAGAGGATTAACCACCCACCTGGGTTATATGTAACAGATGGTAAACAAGTTGCTAAACCTCTTCAAGCAGTAACTCAGCTGTGTCTCTGTCTTGCTATTATGATTTCTCGCCCCCATATCCAGGAACAGCCAGGACTGTTCCAAAATAAGTAATTCTGAAAACTTTTTCTTTGGAGGACACAGTGAGGTAAAAAGAAAATAAGGGGATGGAAAAAAAGGGAATACAATATGAAGTTCCATTTTTAGGAATTTTGGTTCCTAGGCCAAATAATACAAGAGGTAATGTACCCTCAAATAAACTTTGTCAAGGGAAAGACTCCAATTATGGGTCATGTGTGGAGAGACAGTGGAACATTATCATGTTGGGGGAAAGTCCCAAGACATTGACTCAAAGGGAAGCATCCTCCTTCTAAAAAGGAGAATCTAGGACTCTATGAAGCCATGGCAGAAAGGATGCTGCCCAGGGAGGAGCAAGCAGGGTGAACAGAAGATCACTTAGTATACATTTTTCTGCTCTCTGAATCTCAGCACCTTGGGACAAAACACCAGTAACTCCACCCTAGTTACAGCTCTTCCAATTTGTTTTTTTTTAAATATAATTACAAGAGTTACTATTCTCATAAATGTGTTTACTTAGCCCCAGAGCACTGAGATAATGACCTAGATTCTTGACAATCCTGATGGGAATAACTTTCTCCAGCTACCAAATCAAGTACATTTCACAGTCTAGGCAGGTTTCACACAATTAACAGGAGTGTAATTTTTTTTTCCCTGACAACATTTAGAAGTGAAATTTCATATGTGTGGCGGCTTAGTTGACATCTCAATTTTCACAGTTGCTCGGGTCCATCTTCACCTAAATTATTGCTTGGCTATAAAGAAGATAAGAAAAAAACCAATGTTTATTTTTACATCTGCATATTCCATCAGGTTAGTTCTACTAACCTAATGTGCTTTGCCTTTCCAAGGACTTCTGATAAAGCTTGTTGTTCTCCCAGGCCTTTCAAATACTACCCATTATTATCTTGCCTGATTCCAAACAATGGCATTTTAGTTCTAAAGGAACAAAGACTTACTTTTAGTCCCCCTTTGGCTTCTTGTCATTTGACAGTTGATTGTCACATCACAGTCAAAATGAGGCAAGATTACAGCTTCCAAAAGGAATGAGGTTCCATTGACAGAGATCTGGATAGCACAGCCCAATCAAAGGATTGGGGCTTAAATGAGAGATGTGCTTGAGAGCAAAGGAAGCTTATTTTCACATGTACTGAAAAATCTGTATCTCTTTGGGCCTCAGTTTCCTTACCTGTAAAATGAGGTATTATATCATCTTCAAACCTCTGAATTCTATGATTCTATAAGCTCAACAGGAAAAAGCACAAAAGCCAAGGCATATATACATGATAGGGAAAAACACTAACTGACCAATCTTGATCCCAGAAAATGGCTTGTGTTTAACAATTCCCTCATCTTAGTAGAGAGGTGGAGAAACATGGGGGTAGAATATGGAGTACTCTTGTCAGACCCTCTCATTTAGTTAACTTTTATTTGTGATGATGGAAGAAGAGCATGAAAAATGACTCAATTTTCAAAGGGGTATCAACAAGACCTTTTATTGTTTCGTTTTTAATACATTTTATTGTTATCCTTTGTTAATTATACATCACGTCAATTTCCCACTTTATCCTTTCTCCACCCAATCCCAGAGAACCATTTCTTATTAAAAATATAAAAATGTTTAATATGTAAAAAAGAATTTTTATAAATACAAAAAATCTTAAAACTAGAAAAAAAAAACAGGCTTTTACCATTGCAAAAAAAAAAAAAAAAAGTAGAGCAGGTATATCTCTTCTTTGGGGTCAAGGTTTTTCTTTGAAATTTTGGAATATTGTTTTGTTATAGTTCTTTCTAATTGCATTTTGTAATCATTGTATATAATTTCTTGGTTCTCTTCATCCCAATTAATAGGTAGCTACTTTATTTCCATTTATTTGCTCCCACAAAAGTGCTATCATAAATATTTTTCCATATATGAGGACTTTGAATTATTGACTTCTTTGAAGTATATGGAATCTCTAAGTCAGAGTTTATGGCACTTTATTTATTTTCTTTACATAATTACAATGTCCAGAATAGTTCATCCAATTCACAGCTCCAATAAAAGTGTGTCAGTGTACCCATCTTTCCACTGTCCCTCCAACATTGACCATTCCTTTTGAACTGATGATTATCTGGTCTTCCATTGCCTCAAGGTTAGGAGTATTATATTTTAACCTTCCCCCCAGGGCTTTCTGGTATCCTAGGGGGTGAGGTGAGGTGATGTATGAAACTGACTAAATCCCCCATCAATTGTGTTCCCTCTAATTTTAATTACTCCAACTCCATTTAATCACTTACTTTAGATTACTTCTTACAAAGAAATATTGACTTAAAAGTTATAGCCAAAATAAACATAGAAATATTTCTTCTCAAAATCTCAGAGATATAATCATTCCCGCACACCCACCTATACATACTCCTTTCTTGGAAGGAGAAAGGGATTACATTCATGTCTAAATTCAAGTTCCAAGTCAAAGATTGGGACTCACATACACATACAGAGTAATTGGTTCCCAACCCTGGATTCTCAAGGCTGCCTTACTGCACCTAGAAATAAAGACATATGAAAACAAGACCAAAACTTCAAGCCCATAGTCTAAGGGGAGAGAGAGTATTTAGCTCTTTCTTCACCTACTGCATGATTTCCCAGTTATAAATGTTATTTACCCCTGAACACAACATGGAAAAGAAGTGAGCAGCTAAAGCAGTTAGATATTTTTAAAAATCACACAGGCACTTCTAAGCAATGGGAAGAGGTTTTTTGTTTTTTTTGTTTTTTTTTTTTTAACCCACATGGTAGGGCAACACTGAATGCCCATGCCTGTTCCAATCTTTTATTTCCCAGAAGCAGGTCCTTCCCATCTCCTAAGTTGGTGCCTCTTTGTTACATAGTTTTGTCGTGAGCCAAATCCCTTACATCTTTTGTCAAACCTTTTAGTTTTCTGGGCATAAAAAAGTCAGAGTTATTTTGATTTGAATTTCTCTTTTTAATAGTGATTTTGAACATTTCTTTCATTAGTTATCAATAGTTTGAATTTCTACATTTGAGAACTGTTCATCCAAACCCTTGACTAATTATATATTGGAGAGTGACTTTTGGCCATATGCTTCTATTAACTGTCTTTATAGTTCAGATATAAGGCCCTTTTCAGTTTTTTCCCCCAGTTAAGCTTTCCTTTCTTACCCCATTTGCATTATTTGTTTACATAAAATTTTTAATTTTATAAATAAAATTGCCTGTTTCATCTTTGTAATCATCTGTATCCCTGGTTTAATAAAGAATTTATCACCTACCTAACCTCAATTTACAAAATTTACATGAAGATATTTTCACTTTGTAAGAAAACAAAATATCTTTTTTTTAGTATTTTTATTAAAGCTTTTTTATTTTTCAAAACATATGCATAAACAATTTTTCAACATTAGCCCTTGAAAACTCTGTGTTCCAATTTTCCCCTTCCCCCGTGCCCTCCCCTAGATGGCAAGTAGTCCAGTATATGTTAAACATGGTAGAAACATATGTTAAATCTAAAATATGTATATATATTAAGAGAGAAGCAGAATAAAATGCAAGCAAACAACAACAAAAAGAGTGAAAATGCTATGCTGTGAACCCCACTCAGTTCCCATTGTCCTTTCTCTGGGTGTAGATGGCTCTTTACATCCCTGAAAAATTGGAACTGGTTTGAATCATCTCATTGTTGAAGAGAGCCACATCCATCAGAATTGATCATCATATAATCTCGTCCTTGCCATATACAATGATCTCCTGGTTCTGCTCATCACTTAACATCAGTTAATATAGGTCTCTCCAGATCTCTCTGAAATCATCCTGTTTGTTGTTTCTTATAGAACAATAATATTCCATAACATTCATATACCATAACTTACCCAGCTATTCAACTGAAGGAAATCCTTTCAATTTCCAGTTTCTTGCCACTGCAGAAAGGGCTGCAACAAACATTTTTGCACATGGGGTCCCTTTCCCTTCTTTAAGATTTCTTTGGGATATAAGCCCCGTAGAAACACTGCTGGATCAAAGGATATCCAAAAATAATAACTTTTTGAGCATAGTTCCAAATTGCTCTCCAGAATGGTTGGATCAGTTCACAATTCCACCAACAACATATTAGTGTCCCACTTTTCCCACATCCCCTTCAGCATTCGTCATTATCTTTTCCTATCATCTTAACCAATCTGAGCAGTGTGTAATGGTATCTCAGAGATATCTTAATTTGCATTTCTCTGATCAATAGTGATTTAGGGCACCTTTTCATATGACTAGAAATAGAGAAACAAGAACTTCACTGAGTAGCTGAAGAATTCAGGAGATTTATTTACATTCTTGCAGGAATGAGTGCCTAGGTTAGTAGACATTCTTTTGGAACCCTAAAGATAGTGTTTTGGGTTTTTTGGTTGTTTTATTTTGTTTGTTTTTTCCTATTTTGAATCACAAATCCCTCCCCCAATTCTCCATTAATTGGGTATTACAGAAATTATAGAATGTGAATCTTTACCTCTCATTACATAGCCAGCACCTACCCCCAAAGAATTTGCTTTTTTTTTTTTTTTTTTTTTTTTTTTTTTTTTTTTTTTTTTTTTTTTGCTGAGGCAATGTAACTTGCTCAGGGTCACACAGCTAGAATGTGTGAGATGTCTGAGGTCACATTTGAACTCAGGTACTCCTGACTTCAGGAATGTTGCTCTACCCACTGTGTCACCTAGCTGCCCTAAGAGCTTACATTCTTAAGGGGAAAGATAACCATGAAGGAAAAGGGGCAAAGTCTGAAAGGTTCTTTTTCAAATCTAAGGCCATGATCCCTAATTACAAAAGTCAGTCCTTGTCCCCAAGAAGCATCTATTCTTTTGGGGGAAGAGAAAGACTCAGAAGGCTCTGGTTCAAATCTAAAAGTTCTAATCCTGATTACATTCTTTTGTGGGTTTTAATTTCCTAATATAAGTTTCATTTCTCCACTTTAATTTTCATAACTTGGTGGAAATCAAATTCCATCCATTTCCCACAGCTATTCCCCTTTTCCCCATAATTTGGTTTCTACATCCTTTTCTAATCCCTCAAATTTGGCTAATACTTTTTACATTCCATTTCATAAAAGTTTATTAACCTCTGCACAGATTTCCTTACACAGGATGGATAATTAATCCCTGAATTCTCTGCTAATTCTTCTGACAGGGCTGTACTAAAAGTGGATTTACCTCTGATCATAACACATGTTCCTCCTTTTTTGCCAACAACCTGTCCAGAGTCATTCTATTTTCCCATGCCATTCTTCTAGTGGCATCTAACTGCTCTGCTATTCCCTTCACTGCCTCTCTGGTGTAATTTATCCAATAATAGTTACCCACCAGAATAGGAATGACCCAAATCCAGAACTAACTTGATTTCTAGCCTTGAATTCATCAGGTACTACCCTTGACTTAATTCTTCCTGGGAATAGCCAATTGGATCAGTCCACAGGTGCCCACTCAGTTCCCAAGCAAAGCAGGTTTGAGAGTGCTGCCTCCACAATACCACTCAAGGTTTGCTTGGGACGTGCTTATCCCTGAGAAGTTGTCAGAGCTACTTTCAATTACATTCCATATTCGGGTACAGGCCATTTCACTCCCTAGGTTTTGGAATCATTCACCTGCCACAAGAGACAAGCTGAGTAATTTTCATAACTGGGATAAAGGGCTAGTTTGGCCTGCTTTATTCCCTCACAGAAAAGAAAAGGTAGAACAACAAAGCACTGTAATTCTCCCCAGAAAGATTATTTTGGGAACAGGAGGATTAGGCACTTGAATTCATTTTTAAATTTTTCCATACCCAAAAGGAATGGTATTATAATACCATGGGCAATGGCATAACCATTGGCACTGCATAAAAATTGCTTTTGTTCAGCTCTTTACAGAGTACTTTATTGATTCTGTCCCATCATTGGTGTTTATCCTTTGCCTTAAGTCCTTGACTTTCATCAGTGATTTAAGAATCCTGATTCCAAATCTTCCCAAGAGATCTATACCTATTACAACTATTTCCAAACCATATGTTCAATTTATTCTTTGATCTGCATTTTCTAAATGCCCCGCCCTTGTAACAAACCAAACCTTATTCCAAATTGGACAGCCAGATCCATAAAATTCTCTTTCTCCACCAGGCCATAAATACATATTGTAACTTCTTCTCTGTGGCCAGTCAAGCCTCTACATTTTGTAATTTGACAAGCACAAAACTGAATTGTTTGTAGGGTATCTTTTTCAATAATACTTACCCAAATCTTAATCTAATATCTCCCTTCCTAAATTCCAAATATTACTGAAGCAGGTGAAGAGCATTAAAACTGCATAATCTCCTCCCTTCCCAGAATCAACAAACTCCTTACTGATGTATACACAGACACTAGGTAGTTTGGGATCCATTTACCAACCAGTTCCAATTCTTCCCCAAATAAATGGGGCCCAAAGTCCTTTGGGATATGGGATGATGATCTCATCTTTTGAAACTATTTCATGCTGAGAATGGGTATAGAACTGAGTCATACTACAGGGTCCCAGTTTGGAGTGATGCTGAACAGATTAAAGATCAAGTGAGTTGTGTCAGATCCCTGAAATTGGTAGATCAGCTGTAATTGACCAAAATCTAGAAGAAAACAACTCTAACCAGCAAAGATTAGGGACAGAAAATAACTGATTGGGAGAATCCCAATTGGAGAAACTCCTCTTGCTAGAAACCTCAGAAGTGCCCAGAGAAAGTTCAATTCACAGCTTGCAGTTTGGACAAAAAGTTGGGGCCAAGAGAGCTGGAGAGGACTTAAAGTTAGAGCCCTATTCATTGTTGGGCAATGTTCTCTATCTTCTATATATATTTATATATAGAGAATATATATATATATATATATGTTTCCTATGCAACCTAAATTATCTCAGGACTGATGTGGTAGTAGGGATTTTCATGCCATGCTTTTGCTTTTCAAATGTGCATGCAAAACTACATACAACTAAGTACAGGACTGTTAGTTTTAAATCCTGCATTTAAGTATTAAAAAAAACTATTGATTATAATTGTTATTATATTCATTAAACAATGAGACCCTGATGTACTTAAATATTAAATAATATGCTGAAGACAGATGGAGACCTTGGTAGAAGTAATGGGTTATGAAATAATCATTCTCAAAGCACTTACAGGTAAGTAGAAATCTAACAAACTTCTCTTAGAAGTTTCTTGCATTAATAAAGAGTAGAACTTTTGTTACAGCATCTTATCTAAATAGATGTTTACCAGACTTGAGATTAAGAATTATCCCTTTAAATAATAGAAAAAAAAATTCACTTAACTGGAAAGGAAGGGAGAGAGGAGGAAGTGGGCATAAGTGAAGTATTTTGTTTTGGTTTGTTTTTACTCTACCACCACCAACCCCACCCCCCCCACCACCAAGGAAAAGAGCTCAGGCCCAGGATTAAGGAACAAACACAGTCATTTGGGGAAGGGTGGACTATGCCCACACCTTCCAGGGCCAACTAATCTAAATTAAAACCATGCAAATAATTAATATATAGTTTTCAATCCTAAATTTTAGATTAACTTCCAAAAATCCTAATCAAGAATTTTCAGATTGAAAGATGAGAGAATTTCAAAACTATTTCACTTGCACAGGGGAATTTTATACCTAAGACTATACTTTTTTCCCTAGGGTTGATGATCTTGCTAAAAATGGCTTTAATATTATTGTCTGGAATCCAACCATTCTGAAGAGCAATCTGGAATTATGCCCCAAAAGTTATCAAACTGTGCATACCCCTTGACCCAGCAGTACTAATACTGGGCTTATACCCCAAGGAGATACTAAAGAAGGGAAAGTGCCCTGTTATGTGCCAAAATGTTTGTGTCAGCCCTGTTTATAGTGGCTAGAAACTGGAAAATGAATGGATGCCCATCAATTGGAGAATGGTTGGGTAAATTGTGGTATATGAATGTTATGGAATATTATTGTTCTGTAAGAAATGACCAGCAGGATGAATACAGAGAGGCTTGGAAAGACTGACATGAACTGATGCTGAGTGAAATGAGCAGAACCAAGAGATCATTATATACTTCAACAACGATACTGTATGAAGATGTATTCTGATGGAAGTGGATTTCTTTGACAAAGAGACCTAATTCAGTCACAATTGATCAATGATGGACAGAAGCAGCTACACCCAAAGAAAGAACACTGGGAAATAAATGTAAACTGTTTGCATTTTTGTTTTTCTTCCCAGGTTATTTTTACCTTCTGAATCCAATTCTTCCTGTGCAACAAGAGAACTGTTTGGTTCTGCACACATATATTGTATCTAGGATATACTGCGACATATTCAACATATATATAGGACTGCTTGCCATCTAGGGGAGGGGATGGAGGGAGAGAGGGGAAAAATCAGAACAGAAGTGAGTGCAAGGGATAATGTTGTAAAAAAATTATCCTGGCATGGGTTCTGTCAATAAAAACTTATTATAATAAAAAATATTATTGTTCTGTAAGAAACAATCAGCAGGCTAATTTCAGAGAGGCCTGAAGAGACTTACATGAACTGATACTAAGTGAAATGAGAAAAACCAGGAGATTATTGTACAAGGAAACAACAAGATTATATGACGATCAATTCTGATGGACATAGCTCTCTTCACCAATGAGATGATACAGGCCTGTTTCAATGATCTTGTGATGAAGAAAGCCATTTAATTCCAGAGAGAGGACTGTGAGAACTGAGTATGGTTCATAAAATAGCATTTTCACTCTTTTTGGTATTGTTAGCTTGCATTTTATTTTCTTTCTCACTTTTTTCCCAGTGGCACAATAATTGTATAAATAAGCATGCATATATTGGATTTAACATATATTTCTACCATATTTAACATATATGGAACTGCCATCTAAGGGAGGGGGGAAGAAGAAAGGGGGAAAACTGTAACACAAGGTTTTGCAAGGGCTAATGTTGAAGAATATCCATGCATATGTTTTGAAACTAAAAAGCTTTAATAAAAAAATAAAGACCTTGGGGCCTTTTCAACTCACTTTAAAAATGGTTTCAAGAAACCTGGCAAGTTTACAAATTAAGGGGAAGTGACCCTAGCTCAGGAGCTAAGTCCATCTCCCCTTTTATACCTTTAGAGTTGCTGTGGGCTTTTTCCCAAACACACACATAGAGGAATTATCAATTTTAGGTTTCAATATTATGCCAATAAACCCAAATAACTTAATTAGCAATCTCACAGTTTTCACAAGTGATAAGTCTTAAAATTCAGATATATCATAATCTATCACAAAAATGAATAGAAATCTCATGTAATTTACAGACAAATTTCTGATTTTAACGCATATGCACCAATTGAAAAAGTTATTTTTAAATCAATCATATTTTGTGATATTCTCTAAATTCTAACTTCATGTTCAATTCAAATTCAATTACTTTTTATCTGTTTCCAAATTCACATAAACCTTTTTTGCAAGACAGGAAAAGGTCAAGTACCCATTTTATCTCAAAAAATGCTGGTCTTTTCACCTTGAAATTGTCAACAGCATAGCCCCACAAACCTGACTCCTGTTAATGCCAATGCAAGCTTCTGATTGCCCTTTTAATCTTATCAGTTGCTTTTAGAGTCAACCTTTCTTGCCCCTTGTTTTTTACCTCCCCCTTTTAAAAATTTTTTATAAAATTTTATAAACTGTATCTTTTAAGTATATTTTTAATGGGAGAAAGCAAGACAAATTTTAAGATTCAGAATGTAGGTAATATCTAAACAATTTTGGACCAATTTTCATAAAAATATGTCCAATAGGGTTAACAAAATTTTAAAGCAAAACTCATATAATTTTTACAAATTGTACAATATATAAACGTGTGACCTCTTCAGGTAAGTTATCAGAGAACTTTCTTTAATATCCATTAATTTTGCTTAAAATAAAATCAAATACAGATTGAAATTTCTAGTAGCAATACTTCAGTATTATTGTATACATATTTCTAAAATCTTATTCTTCAATGCATCAATGAAAAATCATATACAATTTAATACAAAGTAATCATATACAATTTAAATTTAAATGCACAGAAATTTGTTTTATTTTTTAGAGAAAACTTCTCTTCTCCCAAAAACCCTACTCTCCTAGAATCAAAATCTTTGCAATGGTTATAAACTATTTGAGACCCAAGATGTAGACACAGGTCCCTGGGAGCACAATGGTAGTGACTCCATTCTCCCCAAAAACCTTGTACTGTTCCCCCAAACCCAGATGGATGGCTTTTATTTATTTTCTCATGTGGGAAAGGGGAAAAGATTTTAAAGTGTAACCAGTATTTTCCTATATTTTCCCAAGCCACATGGAGATAGACCACATCCTTCTACAGAGTCCTGAGTCCCATGAGAAGAATTGTAGGACTCTGAGGGTTGGGGACCCAAGGATGTGTCTAGAGAGAAACTGAAGCTGACTCCAGGGCATAGGGTGGAAGTTTGGGGAAGCCTACCATTCCTTGGAGAGGCTAAATTGGACATACCAACTCAAGTGGCAACTCTGGCATTTCCTAGTCCCCTCAAGGGAGAAAAACTTAGTAGCTGTTTTTTATCTCTTGAAAGCTTAACTTTAAGAAAAAATTCAAGTTTGAATCCAGAGACCTGACAGCCAAAAGAGGCATAAAACAGACACAGAACAAGCACTTTTAAAAACCTAAATAGCTAGATCTTTCCCTTTGTAATTTAGGTGACTGAGAGGAGGAGAGAAGAGCATAAAATTCAAAACACACACACACACACACACACACACACACACACACACACACACAAAACGAGAGAGACAGAGAAAGAAGAGAGAGACAGAGACAGAGAGAGACAGAGACAGAGAGAGACAGAGACAGAGACAGAGAGACAGACAGAGACTGAGAGACACATACAGACAGAGACAGAGACATACAGAGAGAGACAAAGAGATAGACCGAGAGAGACAGACAGACAGAGGGACAGAGCAAGAGAGAAACTGAAAGAGAGAGAGAGAGACAGAGACAGAGTGAGAGAGAGAAATAGAGAGAGATTTTAAATTCCTTTTCTTTCTGTCAAGTACAGAGTTGTTCCTTGCCTTTTTTCATCTTCTCTTAAAAGAATGTTCTTTCAGGGCCCCACCTCTTTTCTCCTTCTTTCCTAGAATTTCTCTGTGCAGATCCTTATTAAACTCCAGTGTGGAAATCCTCATTATGGGGTAAGATGGCCTTTTTTTGCCTCCAAAAATCTGTTGCCACACAATTGGCTTATATAAGAAGTCAGTCCTAGTTATTACTCCTTCAAGAGAATTCTAAGTATGTGAAAGTAAAAGGAGTACTGGTTACTAAATAGGTGGAAACATGGGAACTTAAGAAAGTCAGTGAGGGGATTCTTCAACAGGGGAAGCATTTGAGCATAGATATGCATCAGGGTCAACTACAGGAAGGAAATCCCAGCTGTATCCTGCTTAAATTAATATAAAATTTGAAGGGCTAGCCACAATTTTCTTATTGAACACTCACTGGCCCACAGCATTGCCACTGGTGACTGCAACTTCCAACAGCAGTCCATCCCTTTCAAAAGGATTGAGTTTGAAATCATCACTCCCCACAATGTCACATTCTGTTCTAGTATATCAAGGCAGAGAATAGTCAGCCCAGAGTAGGGGAAGGGGAGCTACTTCTTCAGAATGTTCTGTAGGGTTCCTCTTTTAAAATAATAATAATAAGATAAAAACATACATTAAAGTATCCATAGGAGCTCTTTCAGTGATTAAAAAGCATCAAACAACTGAGCTGAATAACTCAATTAGCACAGGGAGAATCCCCTGGTGTGAGGCTTTCTGAGCATTCTTCCTGGGTTGTCATTTTTAAGAAAAGAAAAGGGCTCACTCTAGAAAAACAAGGAGCTTTGTGTGCAGATGGCAAGTTGAGTTATGGGCTTGGAAATATGCTATTGATTTTCCCAATTTTATGGCTCCTGTAGGTAGATTCAGAAACCCATCAGTTTACCCCACTAGTTCCAACTACTTGTTGACACACACACACACACACACACACACACACACATACACATACACACATGCTGAGAGTTGTCTTCCTCCCTGCTGATTGGCTGTGCAGTGCCTCAAAATACAAATGCCTATTAAAAGGCCAGGGTACAGGTACTTATTTCCTGGAGGATATGAAGGCAGGAGGATTTAGACAGGCATTGTTTGACATGACCAAACGCAGTTGCCAATCTTATGAAAATCAATGTGGAAACACACATCTCTATTTGATGTTTATGACTTATAAGCTGACACTTGCAGTTATTTCAACAAATGAGGCTAAAATACAGCCCTAATGACAAATGGTTCCAGATATTCAAGGCCACAGGGGCTTTCTTATTTCACAAATGAGTGTGTTTGTATATATTTACATACACAATAGATCAATTGACTCATTGATGACTTCCTCAAGTAATGCATACTGTATCCTATCTCTATCTACCCTTCCAGTGTGACTCTAGTTTATACCTTTCTATAAATTCTCCATAATCTACTCTATGAATATGTTAGAATCCCAATTCTAGTACTCTTGTTACTATGTAAATATAAGTGGAATATGTTTCCTTTTCCAGTTGTAGTGAAAGCTCCTTGAGAGTAGAGATTGTCTTGTTTCTTCTATTTGTATCCCTAGCACTTAGATCACTTTTTGGAACATAATAATTTTTCAATAAATACTTTTTCATTCATTCCATCCAGAATGCTACCTGAATACCCTCCAACCTTGAAAAAGAAGTTGATAATAATTAAGCCTAGATACTGAATAAAAGGAAGAGATCCAAGGAAGTAATTAGTGCAAGCTCAGAGCTGAGCTAGACCTGAAATAAAAGGGACTGAAATCTACCTTTCTAGATATCACCTAGAGGAATAACCAAAGTTATTGAAAACTAAATCCCTCAACGTGAAAAAAAACTTTCAGCTTTTCATTACCAGTCCCAGAGGTGTGCTCACCAACAAAAGTGTGAAAGAGTCAGTAAGTGAGTGATATAAATTATAAGGGAGAAAGAGCTGAAGCAACAAGCACCTAAAAAGAAAGAAAATTGAATAAAAGCCTAGTATATAAAGGTAAATAAGCAGAAAGGACGATAAAACTAGAATGATGAGGACTAAATCCTCAAAGAAATTAGAAATCTATCTTAATACATATTAAAATAGAAACAAAAAACAATCTAATGTCTAATGAACAAGAAATACTATGGATCTAAAAAGAACATATAACAAGAAGAAGAAATCCAAAATTATTCAAAAGAGAAATGAAATCCATAAGAGAAAAAATGGAAAATGATTGTGTATGTGTATATATATAGACACATATATACACTACACATATATCTGCTCACATATACAAATATATGTACACATATAAATATAATCAGAATTCACAATGCTCAAAATAGAAGTAAAATTATAATTAATATGTTGAAAAAACAAATCCATGGTAGGCAATTTATCCAAAGGAATAAAAGAGTAATAACAGGTGTGAAATACAAAAATACCAAAGTGAAGTAAAACCTGCCAAAGTAACACAAAATGTAACAAAATTATTTCTATATAATACAAAGCCATTCACCTCAAAGACAAGTTTCCCAGAAGAATATGAAAATCAAAAAAATCAAAATGTCATAGTTCAAGATATAATATAAAAATTTCGCAGAATTTACAGATATGGTAACCAAAGCCCATATTGAAAAAGCCACAGGGTACCATCAGAAAAAAAAAAATTGTACTTTAAAGTACAAATGATTAATTTTGACAATTTCAATGACAAACAACAAATTTCGCAAGTAAGATGGCAAAAGAATTTCAAATATGATGAAAAATGAACTCTCAATGTTGTGCTACAGTTTCCTTTTATTGTCCTGCCTCAATTTCCCTAAATTGTTATGCCTCAGTTTCTTGAATTGTTCAACCTCAATACCCCTGGTTGCACTCCCCCACTTCTGTCTTTGTTTTCCCTTATCACTAAAGTCCTATAAAGAATCTCTGGAATCTTACATTTGATGCTGATGCTGAGGTTGATGCTGAGGCTGAATGCTTCAAGACATCAGTCCTGGGACCAAAATGGATTCTTTGCTCCCAGAAAATCTCTCCCTCTCAGAAATCCAAATAAAATATTAAAAAACTCTCTAATCTCTCTTGCCTCAGTTTCTCCAGCATTAAATCACAACAGCAAATTATTCTGTGTTCACTATAAATTATAGAAAGGAGAGTAGAATAATGTTTATTCAAAGCAAAGAAGCTCCAGTAACAATCCAAAATGATATACTCTGAAAATGTAAATTGAGGCTTGAAAGCTAGGAAAGAATTGATCAGGCATAAATGGAGGAAATGCATCTCATTGTGACAGAGTGTAAATAAAAACATAGAATAGTACTTTCTTTTGTGTATTTAATGAAATAAAGAATAGTTGATGACCATCTTTTATATAATACAATATATAATACTCCTTCAAATGCTTAAATAATTTATTAAATTACTCTGTCAGTCTTCTATTCTCCAGGAAAAATAATTCCCCTTGCTTTTTCTCCTCCTCTATCCAATTTCTCAGAATTTGTATTATTTTTGTGTATCTGTTCTAGACTATCCTTTGCATGTTTCCCATCTATTTTTTTTCATTATGAAGACAAAATTTTCCAAATCTAGCATTTGAAATAACCATATTCTATCCCTTTATATATATATTCTCTAAACTTTGCCATTGACTTTCATTAAGATAAATTAATCAACTAATGAACTGATCACAACATCCTACTTCTCTGGAATTCCTTGATACTCCAGTATATTCAGAAGATAGTTGAGCATAAAAACTGCTCATTTTAGAGAGGGAGAAATTTAGGCATTAAGCAAAAACAAACAAACAAACAAACAAACACTATAATTAAAGCCTTTAGAAGACCTCAAGTTACTATTCAATTCACTATATAGTGGGGAGGTAGAAATATAAGCTTCACTCTGTCTTACCTCTCATTTTTACCTTTCCACAGAGGATGTTAGACTAAGTCTATTATGGGCTTTAATGAGAGTAAATTAATTGGGTTGTCAGTAGCAGAAAGAAGAAGGCCTCTGGGGACTGTTGTCAGCTTCTCAGCATGGAGACTCCAAGGAATTCCAAGGATAAGGAAAGAATGAATTTTTCAAATGAACAAAGCAAAATATAAAGATTGCTACTGGAAAGAGGACAGGCTTTCTTCTTAAAACTTTCTGGGCTTTTGCTATTTTTTTTTCTTTACAAGTTTTTCAAAGACTCCAAAAGTTCTTTTAAAATTAGCAATGAGATAAATTATAATTAATGGGAAAAGAAGAAAGGCCCTCCCCCTAAGATAATAGGTACATCCAAATATCAACATGTTGTTAGTTTTTTAGTTTTAAATCTATGCACAGGATGGCATGTATTTACTTTTAAATTAAAATGAGGTGCTTTTTAAAAAAATAGTCCAAGAGGTCAAAAATTTGTTGGCCTACAACTTAATTTTAAAAGTCAGAATCAGCACTGTTCTTTGAAACCCCAAATACAATTTTTTCTCCTAATGTTTACTTTAATTTACTTGGTTTTTCTCCATTTAATCCCTTCACAAAATAACTTCTCCTCACAAACATTAGATCTCAATTTTAAAGCAACCTTAATTAAAATCAATGCTGCACAAAGAATTTACTACATAACCAATGGACAGTCTTAAAATGTCACTCTGCCTGAAAAAGCTCATTGGGAAAGATGGGCTTGTGGTGTTGACCTTTAAGGTCAACCACCTGGGATATAGCCAAAGCAAAGACTTTCACAGGTGGGCTTCTGTCACTAACCTGACTCTCACAAGCTTCCTGGAGATAAGATCAGTGAATTGTCATTATATAGCATGGGGAATGTTGTTCTAAACAGAACAAAATCCACCATTAATAACTTCTATGAAACCACCTTCTGCTATTTATGAAAACAATGTTTCCAACTACTAGAAAAGTAAACTTCTGGAACTAGCATCTGGTCTAACCCTTCTAATCTTTTAATAATATACTATATAGCAGAGAAATCTGCAATCGTGGCGAAACTTATATTAAACCTCCTATACCTTTTAACCCAGCAATATCACTATGTAGCCTATTTCCAAACATGATTAGGAAAAAGGAAAAATATATGTATGTTCTAAAATGTTTGTTTTTTGCCATCTCTATAATTATAAAGAAATGGAAATTGCAGGGATATCATCATTTGAGGAATGGCTGAACAAGTTGTAGATGATTTTGATGGAATACTACCATGCTATAAGAAATGATGAGTTCAATGATTTTAGAAAAAAAAAACATGGAAAGACTTGCATGAAATAATAAAGAGCAAAATGAGAAAAACCAAGAGAATATTGTATACAGGAATCGCAATATTGTTTTAATAATGATTTTGAACAAATACATTATTTTGACTGTTTAAATGCCCAATTAACTACAAAGGTCATATGAAGAAAGATACTATCTATATCCAGAGAAATAATGATAAATAGAAGTATGTATATATATATATATAATGATTATGTATATGTGTGTATGTATTTATGTACCCACATACATATATCTATTTGTGTGATGATAGCCATCTCTGGGGCAGGAGGTGGAAAAAGGGAAAAAAATAAAGAAATTTGTATCATAATTTTGTGTTATATTTGAAACAATAGCAAGTTGTACACGGTAGATTTGCAGTTTCATATGTAGTCATCTTTTGTTAAATTATGTTACAAATATGTTTATTTGGTTCCATAAAGTAAAATTTTAAAATATATATATATATATACTTTGTAGAGCGGCTATTTGTATACTTCATTTATCTCCATTAAATTTCAAGTTCCTTGAGCTAGGATTCATTTCTTGATTTTACATTTATGGACCAGCAAATAGAGGGCAGCACTCGAATCAAAAAACTCTTTTAATACTTCCTATGGTACTTATTAGTTTTTGAAACCTCAGTTACCTCCTTTGCAAAATTGGGATATAATACCTGCAATACTAGCTTCACAAGATTGATGGGTGGCTTAAATGTGGTAGTGATCACAAAATCCTTTACAAAGCCTAAAAGCCTATCCTAATGGTAGTTACTATTGCTTGTCTCTGACAGTAAGCAGCCAAGAAGTACTTGTGTGATTTAATCACAATTTAGATTAAATCTTAAAGTACATTGATTGAAGAAAGCAATGATGACACTAATAATCAAATTTGAAATGGTGGAAGGAATTAAAATGTTTTTATTTAGTCTTGAATTGTCCACTACTTACATTTTATAGTAGAGATTTCTAACATTTTAAACAAAGTAACAAAATCATATTGTCTACAAAATGATTAAAGAATATAGAAAATTATCCAATTTTCCTAGGCTAATTCTGCTTTTTACTTCTTTTGTTTCACTCTCTGCTGGATAGAGATAGCATTACATATTAGGCTAATATAAAACGTCAGTCTAAAGTTTCTCTATGATGGTTGGTCCTTATCATCCCTGGAGCTGGAAAGTAGTCAATTTAATTTAAAAGACACTCTCTTCAAGCTCCATCAGTTAGATTTAATAAAGGTCTTGTTTGTCAACAATGAACAAAAAAAGGTCATGAGGTCAGTACAAACTCCTTAGATTTTAAGTCATCAGTGTGAATAATCAGTTGGCAAATGATGGAGAACTGAGTCTATTAGGATCACTAGACCAGTCAAGTCTCTTTGATCAGAATCGTTTATTTAAAGCCAGTCTTATCCTCTTCTCCAATTTGAAGTTTTTCAGCACTGACATTTTGGAATGGTTATTGTGTGTGTACACACTTGTTTCAAGTACTAATCAACTAGAAAAGTCCCTTGGTTCTAAAAAATGAACAATTATTTTGGATTCAGTGGAAATTTCCACCATCAAAAAAATCATCCAATAAATACAGGAATTGTTTTGCTAGCAAAAACTCGTAAGAATTGGGCGGGGGGGGGGGGGGGGGGGGGGGGAGCTCGAGGGGAAGAGGAGAATCTCATATTCCTTGATACTTTCTTCTCTCTGTGGAAGAAAGAAAAAATGCAAAGATCTGGCTAAGCAATTGTCACCAGAGGTGCTTTGCTTGGGAAAAGATTTGGGAATTGGAGTCTTTAAGATAATGCAATCCACTCAAGGCATTATCTAATCAGAAAAACTATCTTTGAAAAAACCCTAGTTCTAGTTTTTCTCTCTTGATGGCATCCTGCATCACTACTGCAAGACTGAAATGATTAAATGGTGTATCCACCAGTGAATCGCAAAAACTGAGAACATGTAACAGAAGGCATGCTTGCAAGTTAGAAGAGGGTGTTCAAAAAAGACATTCATTGCATGCTCCCTTTATTCTGTTCCCTAACTCCTACTGTCTGATAATCAATTTAAGCATTCCTTTCTTTTGTAAGCTATCAGCAGGAGCTAACTGGCAGGAGATTTCTGTGCCAAATAAACTTTATGGTTACCCATCAACTGACTTCTTCTTTGGTCCTCCCTCCTCCACTTAAAGCCTGAGGGCCCTTCTGACATTAAACAAAGGAAGGAGAAAAGAGGAAGCTGAGGTGGGAGTCCCACAGGGAGCAGAGTACCAGTTCCATCCCCAGCAAGAAAAACCGTTTCAGCTGTAACTCAGATCTTTACTACTGAGAACAACACATCATACTGTGTGACAAAGCCAAAAGTAGATGGGGGAGAAGTCAATTGCTTTTTTCTTTCTCTCACTATATACATGAATTGAATTCTATCAAGTTTACCCTGCCTTCACTTTTCCTTAGGAAATGATTATGTTTCATAGAAGTTAAGATTCATATGGATGTCATTCTTCTTTATCCCAAAGCTATCTCCCAAAGAAAAAATAAATTAGAACCACTGAATGTTAATTTTGAAAAGGATCCCCAAGTAGGTTACTCCATCCTTCTAATCCAAGAAATAATTACCAACTGATGATACATTTCATAGAAGAGTTAGATCTTTCACAGTTGATAATCTTGCTGTTACTGTGTACAATGTGTTTTTAGTTCTGCTCATTTCATTCAGCATCAGTTCATGTAAGTCTTTCCAGGTTTATCTGAAATCAGCCTGCTCATAATACTTATAGAACAATACACATTTAATTCTTAGGATCTAGAGTAATAGCTTTAGAGTATGAAAATCTTTAGACATTATCTAGTTCAATTCCACTATTTCTCACTGAAGAAATAGATCCAAAACTCAGAATTCTTTTTCCTGCTCTACACCATCACCACATCCTTTTACTTTTTTCCTAGTTTGCATTATAAATGAGGGCAGGAATCAGATTTAATTTGAACTTTTTGTTCCTCCACTATCTAGCATAAGACTCTACACATGGTAGGTGATTAATAAATGCTTTTAAATAAATTTTATTCATTTGTGTATGCATTTTAATACTTCCACTACACAATCAGATCCATAAAAACAGTATTCTAAAATTATTTCTTTTTCTATCTCTAACACTCCAGGAGAATGTTCTGCTTATACTTAATATTTTAAGGGATCCATTACCTTAGTAGAATGGATCATTCTTTTATAAGAGTATATCACAAGTTATTCATGTCCTCTCATCCTGTGAAAGTCTTGTTTATATTCTTTCATAAATCCAAAGAGGATCTGACGAGTGAGTATATTTCTTGAGTTCTAGTAGAACACTGAAGTTGTCAGTCTGTTATCATTCATCAATCTTGCTTGTTGACTAGAAAATAGGTGGTGCATTAGATATAGTGTATGACTTGATCTCGAGAAACCCTGAGGTCAGACATAACCGCAGACACTTACTGACTGTGTATGACCCTGGACAAGTGATTTAACTTTTCATAATTTCTATTTTCTCATCTATAAAATGAGAAAGATAGACTTGATGAATTCAATTTTAGGACCAACTCATTATACACCTGTAATATCTGTCTCAAATATAGGTAGTGAAATACTATCTCAATGGACTACTACCTATATGTCATAATATAGGCAATAAGCATTTTTCATCCTATTCTGTTTTTCTAGTATTTATTATTAGACTGATATATATATTTAGTGATCACAAATATCATTGAAAAATGCTTACAGTATTCTGGGGCTTGATAAAATCAGTGTAATCATATCACAAACAGGAGCATCCAGAAGACTTTGCCATTAATAGGGTATTACTCTTCTATTAGTATCCATGACAGTGTCCAACCCCTCTCTCAAAGATGTAGCTTGCCTTATTCTTCTATGTTAATAATCACAGGGTCATTGAACATTCTGTAGTTACATTTTTTTCTTTTAAAAACATTTCTTTACAACTTTTGACTTTGTCAACTACATTTACCAATAATTCATTTCCTCCCCCCCCCCCAGAAAGCCATCCATTATAACAAAGAATTTTTAAAAAGAGAAAACAAGTTCATCAAAAGTAACCAAGATATCATATATCCACTTCCCTTCATACCCAAAGAACCTTGTACACGTCAACACATGCATAAGGTTTTTCTTGCTAGATTGTAATTCATAAAGCTATAGCTTTGCTTCTGAATCTTTTTTTCTGTTTGTTTCTTTTGGAATAACCAGCACCAAGCATTTTGAAAGTCAGAAAGTTATTGGGGGCTGGAGGGTTGGATTTAAAGTCAAGAAGTCATAGGTGAATATTTACTTTAATACTTTATGGCTATGTGACTAATAGCAAATCATTTAACCTCTGCTGGTCACTTTCCTTTTCTATAAAATGAGGATGATAGTAATACCTATAGCACCTACCTCATAGGCTTGTTATAAAATTCAGATGAAATGTTGCATGTAAAATGCTTCATAAACTTTAAAATGCAGTATAGCTGCCCAGAAATACCATTTGTTGCTCCAGCAAGTAGTGAACTCTTGATCACTTGTGGGTTTTGTGTTGGCAGCTAGCCTATGCAGGACATAGAACACTAGGCTTGGAATCAAGACTCATCTTCCTGAGTTCACTTGTGGCCTCAGACACTAACTATGTGAACCTAGGCAAGTCACTTAGCCCTATCTGCCTTAGTTTCCTCATTTGTAAAATGATCTGGAGAAGAAAACAGCAAATCACTCCAGTACCTTTGCCAAGAAAACCCTAAATGACATGGTCATGGAAAATTGGACGTGACTGAAATGATTTAACAATAACAAGAACAATAGCATACTTTCTGTAACTCGATTCTAAAAAGAAAACTCTATACCAGAATTATGAAAAAATGACTAGTTTAATTGAATATAAAGAAAACAACTCTCAGGAATGTGTTCAGGGAGTCCCTTTTCTGTCTATATAATTCTTTGATTTGGTCTCAGGTCACCAGTGAATCTCTACTTCAATTAATATCTCATAATGGATACTGTAAGAGCACTTAACAAGAGCCTCAAAGGTCTGGGTCCCTGGGGGCCCTCCTCCCCAGCTTTTCCAAATTGCTCTCCATAGAGAAGATACCTAAAAAGGAAAGGGTCACAGAAATTCCCTCCTCCATCCACTGCTCTCAAGATGTGTTCAAAAATTAACTTGAATGAAAGTTCAATTGGATGTACTCAGTGCTAATTAGAACAAAAAGCTAGAGGTAGAGTACTAGACTTGGAATCAGGAGGAATTAGGTACAAATCCCTCCTCAGAAATGAACTATGTATGATCTTGGGCAAGTCACAGTTAAATGATTCTCTGCACCTCAACTACTATGAAATGAGGGAGGTTGAATTCAGTACTTTCTAGGGTCCTTTTCAGCTCTAAGTATCTAATCCTAAGAGAGTTTATGAAATCTCCTTGACCTGGCATGAAAGAAACAAAGGAAAAAAAGAGAGAGCATAAGCTTGCATAGAGAGGATGAGAGCTGAACCAGCTGCCTGAGATCCTTATGACTTTTTGATCAAGGCTGCTTTAGCAGGGGCTAGTCATTTACTAACCTACCTACTGACTCCAGTTCAATCTTGCTGAGCCAAACAGTATTTCTGGAGATATGGACTGTATGTATTTGAGAGAAATGAGTCATAAAGAGGTGCATTCAGACTTATACTGACTGGAAAATCGTGGTTAATTCATTCAGATTTTCTAAGTCTCAGTTTTTTCATCTGTAAAATATGGAATAATCCTTTTTTAACCTCATCTCACAAATGAGGCAAGAGCTTTTTATATCTAAAAGATATAAATGTAAGACATTTATTAAATTCACTCTAAGTTGTAAATGGCTTACCTAAGATCAGTTTGATAGGGACAAATGAGGGAGGCATTAAGAATTTAAAGGGAGTTGACACTATAGTAGTGGCAAAGGGATACAAAAAGGAAAAAACATTGGGGCCAAGCTAAAGGACACTCCCAGATAAAGATGGATGTGATACACTCAGAATAACTGAAAGATGAGAAGGAGGTAAAGAAAATGAGCATTTATTAGCCATCTACTATGTTCTAGAAACAATACTAAGTACTTATTAGCAAACATTATCTCATTTGATTCTCAAACAACCCTGAGAGGTAGGTGTGATAATTACCCCCATTTTACAGTTGAGGAAACTGAAGCAGACAGAAGTTAAATGTCCAGAGTCACACAGCCAATAAATATAACTGAGACATTATTTGAATTCAATTCTTCCTGACTCCAGCTTCAATATACCATCTATCTACCTCCAGAAGACTTGAGAATCACCTACTCTGAAAGTTAGTGAATTTGAAGATCTGACTTGAAAAAATGAGGAAAAAAGAAACACTATCTTTTCAAATTACCCAAACATCATGAATTTAGACTCCAGAAATGGTTAGAGTAATGTCCTTTCAGGAATTTCTCATTATTTCACAGATCTTCCCAGGTAGCGAAACTGCTAGAGCCCAATATCACTTTGAACTCAGTCCTCAGCAGCATCCTAAAGAAGCCAGAACTCTCAGGGTACTAAATTAGCTGTCCAGGGGTTCCCTCCTCAGGTAGACCTGGCCAGGTGCCCAGTCTTACTGCTATTGGTAGTGCAGGATTGAACAAGGGAGAGAAAAATGAGCAATGCTTTTCTGACTACCCTGCAGTCTCTGATTCACTGGACATGCTGCAAAAATTCATCTTTCAGGGAACCATTCATGAATGGAATGACTTTTCCCCTCTGTGAGTCTTGCTGATGGGACATCAGTTCTAATTATTCTACTTGACTAGTGGCATTTGGCTTCCCACTGACAACCAGAAAAAGAAGGAAAAGGGAGGGGGAAGAAAAGTAATGGGAATTGCAGGAGCAAAACAGCCCTCAGAGGGTTTTATGAATTTCTAGAATCCCCTGGAGGTTGTTTTGATATCAGCATTTGCTTTGTCATGGAAGATAAAGGGATTGCTTAGATGAAAAACAAAACCAGGATGCTTTCACTTATCAAGCCCTTGTGTCTGAAAGCAAAACAGAAATGAATTATCAAATATTATTCAGCAATGGCTGGCTAGCTGTCCCCATAGTCAGGGCATTTGATTTGTGATTGAAGACCAAATTTTCCCAGACTTGCTTCTGGGAAGCAAAGACCAAAATCTTGGTCTGATTTTGTCAGACCAAATCTTACTAGAGCTGTTGGTAAGGCAAACTTTAAACAAAGAATAAAAGGTCACTTAGTCGTTTGATTTGAAGATCAATGGAGGAGAATACCCACATATTTTTTCTATCAGTTTGTCAGTGATGTTTGCGGAGTTCAAATTCATCCTCAGACTTTTTCCAGTTGTATGAATCTGGGCAAGTCACTTAACCTCTATCTGTCTGTTTCAGTTGCTTCGACTCTAAAAATGAGGATTTACATAACCTCTCAAAGTTGTTCTGAGGATCAAATAATATATTTTGAAGTACTTGGCCCAGTACTTGGCATATGGTAAACACTAGTTCAAAGAATCTTTTCTTCTCCTCCTCCTTTTGAGGGTTCTTAATCCTCAACATAACAGGTAGGAGGTACCCCAGAAAGGAATCTGTTCTCCCATTGATGTGACTGATGTAGAACACCAGATGAAGATAGGCATCAAATGTTGGGATCCATTTATGTGATGAATTTTCACTGGCCATCCTCTTTAGCAAAAGGCAGATTTATTTAGGGGAAAAGTTACAGACAAAATAAAAGATACAATAGGCAGTAGGAATGGAAAATATGAAATAGAGTTGGCAGAGTAAATGAAAGACAAGTTCCTTAGTGGAACTCACAATTACCCAGTAGAAAGAGAAAACCACATGAAATTGAGGCATGGCCTTAACTGGCAGGCTAAATCCTGGTAAAGACTTAGCACCCTAAGAGTTAGTTAGCTATAAGGAACAGAAGCGAAGTTGAGAAGTATAATGAAGTTAGGGGAAATATCAAATGGTGTGGGGGAGGATTAAAGGGAAAAGACACCACAAGGCAGATTACCAGTGAAAGATTGACCCAAAGGAGGGCATTAGTGAAACCATAGCCCATAATTTATTTTATAAGGAAAATTTAGCTTCTGGGACTTGATATAACTTGGATTTCTAACTGGATTGCCTTCAGAGTGTGTGACCATAGTACTAAATTGATCTCAGTTAACAGACCCTTCTTCCTGTCTGCCCTAGGAATAATTTTTATGCATTTTTCTCTCTGCCAACTATACTCAACTTTCAGGACTTCATTACCATCACTGGAAGTTTTGAAGTTAAATGACCATTTACTTGGTCAGTGATCGTATAGAGATGATTTCTTCTAGGTATATGGTAGTCTATAGTAGTCTACATGTTCACTGAGTTTTCTTCCAACTCTAAGATCCTAGAATTTTTTATCTAACCCTATTCCTTTTCCCTTTTCTTTGACCTCTGACACAGATCTACTGATGCCTCTCTTGAGCTCTGTTCAATCTTATATGACTATAGATTGAGTGCTAAAATGGAATTTTAGATTCCATCAAATCTAATGGCCCCTCCTCTCATAATATAGAAGAGGGAATTGAGGCATAAAGAAGTAAAACGACTTGTCCTGGGTCAAATTGCTACCAAATGTCTGAGGAAGATTGGTTTTCTGGACTCCAAGTCCCATGTTTTCTCCAATATACCACACTATCTCTTACTTCAATGTTAAAGATACTGTGGAATATACTATCTGCAAGTTAGAGTATTAACTCACTTGGCATATCAGCCACATACAGTGAAGTCTGGCCTTTTTAAGAAAAATCTTTTCTTATTCACTTGGAGAAGTCTTTGACCATTCTTCTGTTGTCTTGCAAATCAAGGGTTTTCCCATTATGTTAGCTCAGGCTTGAGAAGAATATTTGACTCATTTATCTAGGTAACTGTAGACAATCCAAAAGCTAAATTAATCAATGAGAAGAAGCACCAAGATCAGGCTGGTTAGATATTTCACTTACAGAAAGGGGGAAATAGCAGCAACAGAAGGAGGAAAAAATGAACTCAGAACAGACACTAGTCCAAAATGTACAAGAAACCAATGAATTTTTGTCTTGATCTCCCTCTCTACTTCTGTGATGTGGTATTATTTCCCAAGCTTCAGTTATTCAGCACTTTCTGTCTCCAAAACTTATAGGCAAAAGGTTCCAGGATGTTCTTCACACATTTGTACAGACAAAAGCCACTGGGCTCTCTTTCAATTATGTCAAAATTAAAAACTTTACATTTCTTAAAATAATAAGGTATCAATGAGCCTTATGGTAAAGTCTATTTTAAAGGTATCAGGAGATTTTCCCATTGTTCCAGAAATTCATTCAATAATGCATTCAAATCAATAAGCATTAATTTAAGTACCTAGTATGTTTCAGGAATACAAAGACAAGAACCCAAAAATGAAACACCCTCTGCCCTTCAGAACTGTACATTCTACGGGGGTAAACAGGGAAGAAGGATAGACACCATAT
Source organism: Sarcophilus harrisii (assembly GCF_902635505.1). Taxonomy (NCBI): domain Eukaryota; kingdom Metazoa; phylum Chordata; class Mammalia; order Dasyuromorphia; family Dasyuridae; genus Sarcophilus; species Sarcophilus harrisii. The sequence continues at coordinate 604,423,040 of NC_045427.1, forward strand.
TCCCAGATACGATAAGAAAACACAAAACATAACTAAAATGACCAAAAATAATATGGTGTAGCACTAACAAATAGGGGAATCAGTAAAAGCCTTTTTATGGGAGATGAAACTTGAAGGAAGTTAGGGATTCTAAATATCAGTTAAGAATGAAGCTGAATACCATAGTAGATAGAGCCCTGGGCTTGGAATTAGAAAAACTCATTTTCCTGAGTTCAACTGTTATGGGCCAGAACTCTGAAACAAGGATTCTTACACAGTGTTAAGTCAGTGGAATTGATAAGACAATGGTTACCTAGTTTAGCATGGTGCTTAATAGTTCTCTAGTTCAGTACATGTACTTAGTACTTAATATAGTTCTACAAGATTCACACCTAGGATAATGTAATTATAAGAGAGCATATAATCTGGGAGCCTCAGCCAGAATCAGAGCCAGAGAAGACAAGTGGACTGGAGGCAGGAGCTCAAGCTCTCAGAGCCAGAGAGAGAGAGAGAGAGAGAGAGAGAGAGAGATTCATTTCCATCTTCGTTAGGCTTGTGGTAGCTGGTCTGTCCTTCTGCATTTTCTTCACTGAAACCAAGTCCCCTTTGAAGGCCACGAGAAAGCTAGCTGAGCACCAAGCAAGGAGACAATAAAGAATTTGGACTTTGGACTTTTAACACCTGACTATTCTTGTGGTGATTACTCTGCTGAAAGGAAGGTTGCTCCAAGACCTCCAAAAACCAATCAAGAACTTTACATTCAACAAAATCACTTTCAGACATTTACTAGATTGTGATACTGGGCCAGTCATTTCACCCTGTTTGCTTCATTTTCCTCATTTGAAAAATGAACTGGAGAAAGAAGTAGCAACTAGTCCAGTGCCTTTGCCAAGAAAAACCCAAATGAGATCTTGAAAAGTCAGACATGACAAATGATTGAATGATACATTTCAGGCATGAAAGATTGCCAGTGCAAAGACATGGAGGTGGGAGATGGGATATCATGTACAATCAATAGTCTATTCTGGGCAGAATGTAAATTGTAAGACAGTGAATTATGTTTAATTGGCTTAGAAAGTAGATGAGAGCCAGGTTTTAATGGGCTTTAAATGCAAATAAAGGAGTGTTTGTTTGTTTATTCTTTGAGGCAATACATAGCTATTATGGTTTCTTGAGTAGGAGAATGAAATTTGTAATACATACTGGAACAATTGGAGAGGGAGAGATTGTGAAACAGTGAAACTAGTTATAAGACTCTTATCTAATTCAATGAAAATGAAACCATGCCAAGTAGGCTCTCTTTGTGGAAGTAATGGTGGCAAAGTGATAGGTGCTGTTGATGAGAAAACTAGATGGAACCATGGCTAGAGATCTGGACTTGGAGGCAGAAAGATCAAATCCTCTCTTACAACATTTAAAATCTTTGTGTCAGACACAATTTTCTCATCTGTAAAATGGAGCTAACAGGGATATTAAGAGGATCTAAAAGCTATGTTAGCATTGTCATTGTTATTGTCATCATTATTCATCATCATTATCATGATGATTGTCATCATCATCATCATTTTGTCTCGATAATTGAGGTCAAGTAAAATGTAAAAGCCAAAACAATAAAATGAAAATGCCAAGGAAAGATGCAGATTTCCTAAGGAAACTTTACTTCCAAGATCATTAAGGAATGATTAAAATTCCCTGTGAATTACTACTGCTCTGAAGAATAAATTTCCCAGTCAATGCTCCTACATCGTTAGGTCCCAGAACATGAGTCCATCTTCTTCCAAATCAAGTGTGATCCATTTGTGGAGCACAGGATGCCAGCAGAGGGCACTAAAAGAAGCTTTCATGTTGGGAGAGATTGGGAGTTAACAATGCAGGGTAATCACCTGGGAGACCAGAGGCAAGACTCACAGATGGTGGGAAAAGCTCACCCCTTGCGCCTACCTAAACTCACTAACATTAGAATATAGGGGCTAAGAGGAAGATAAGAGTATTGCCTCAGAAGAAAGTTTTCAAGTGGCAAGTGGAAACTAGACTTCTAAAGAGGCAAAAGTTAGGTGGCTGAAATTGAATTAAAATTAAAAGCAAAAGGAAAGAGATATTGGGGTGACAGGACAAGGGGGAAAAATCTGCTGCTTTGCCTTCACTGGGATCCTGAAATTCTGGAGAGCTCAAACACTGTGGAAAGTTTGCTGCTTGCAACTCCTGCATTGTCTAATGGGCCAGAAGTGAATTACTTGTCATACTTTAGAGAGAAACCAGAAAACAAAGGAAACCTGTAAGGTTGATTGTAGAAAGCTGATAATTGTATGAGAAAGCCTCAATAGTGTGGCCTTCTGTTCCCCATTTCCTCCCTTCCCTCCCCCAGTCCCCACACCCTTTCCCTAGCATCAGTTGGACAACTCCGAAAACAATAGAGTTTTAGAGCTGGAAGGAACCTCTGGCATATATTAGAGAGAACAGCTGAGCTTGCAATCTCCTAGAAATATTTTAGACCCTTAAACAATCTACTTTCCATTCATCCAACAGATATTTTTAAGCTTATGAAAAGCACTATTTTTAGGGGAGAATAAGACATATATGAAGAAAAAAATACAAAAATTTAAATCATACATCGTTCCTGCCCTCATGGAATTAATCGTCTAGTAGGGGGTCAATAATATCATAATTCTAGGGTTTGAAAGGACCACAGAGATCTTTTCTTCTTAAAAGTTTAAATCTTCATTATATAAGTAAGGAAAAACAGATTTAAAGTCCTTTGTAAGGATAGAAACCTGAAAGAAAAAGTGACAAGTACTCTTGTGGCTTCTCCTGAAACAACTGCTCCAGGCTGAAGACCACTGAACCAAGAAGAACCATTTTCTCATCAGGAAGGGTTAGTAATGGAATTATTGGGTATCCACCTTCTTGCCTCTCCATGTAACACATTAGCATTAAAGCCTCCCCCTCCCCACAGTGGAAAGAACATCACTCACAACCAGCCATGGATGGAGACAGCACCTACCACCCTATAATTATGTCCTTTAGACTATCAGAGTTTCACATTTTCTTTTTCCTACTAATTCTAAGTTACAGTTTAGGTAGTGCAGGCTGATAGCTGGAGATTTAGAAATCTGTTCCCTGCGAAGGAAAAAGAAACATGGTGAGATTAAAAGGATGTCTGAAGGATAGGAGTAGGAAGCTCTCTGTAGCCCTAGCTGTCAATGAACAGTCTATTGCTCTTTTAATAAAATGAGCCTAGGTAGACAAGAGAGATTCTCAAAGGGAGGGTGATTTGATGTGTTTCAACATCTCTTTTTCTTCAGCATGGGCTTGCAGAGCATTTTCAGGAAACTTAAGTAGTATTTGACTAAACTCAAACCCAGGGGCAGACAATGGTCCTTGATCTTTGGTAACATTCTATTAAAATAAAGGAAAGCAAAAAGGGCAAATGAGAAGCTCAGAATCTTTTTTCTTGTTCCTTTTTCTCCTTCTCACTCCCAGACTCCTGAAGCCCTTTACTATCAAGTCAAAGTTCCTGCATAAAATTCCCTCAATAGGATCAAATTCCCTAGTTGTTAAATGACTCCAGGGATAGATGGATTTCTGGTGGAGATGAAAGAAAGGTTGGGGGAGATGCGACTGGGGGCATGCTGACAGGAGAGAAAGAAAGCCAACACATGAATGAATCAGTAGTTGCTGAAACTGGCACTGCTACCATTCCTTGTGTAGTCAGAATCATATCAAGGAAGGCAAGGGTCCTCAATGAGCCCATCTTAAATCAACCAGCTTGGTCGTTACTAATATCAATTTCCACCTGGCTCAGTGCCAAGAAGGATATATATAAATAATATAAATATTTATATAACATAATTTATATATAATATAATTTATATATTATAAATAATAAAATATAATAAATTTATAATATACATATATATTTAGTTCATTTATTTTTAATATACATTGTTTTATGAATTATGTTGGGAGAGAAAAATCAGAGCAAACAGGAAAAACCATGGGAGAGAGAAAAAAAAACAGAAAAAAAAAGTGATCATAGCATGTGGTGATTTACATTCAGTCTCCTTAGTTCTTTTTCTGTTTACAGATGGCATTTGCTGTCCAAAGTCTATTGGAATTGCTTTGGATCACTGATATATTTAGAATCAAGCCTTTCATAGTTTATCATCGTACATTCTTGCTGTTATTGTGCACAATGTATTTCTGGTTTTGCTCGTTTTGCTCAGCATCAGTTCAAGTAAATCTCTCCAAGCCTTTCTATAATCAGCTTGTTCATCATTTTTATAGAACAATAATATTCCATTACCTTCATGTACCACAATTTATTCAGCCATTTCCCAATTGATGAGCATCCACTCCTTTTTCAATTCTTTGCTCCCATAATAAGAGCTGCCATAAACATTTTTGGATATGTATGTCCTTTTCCCTCTTTTATGATTTCCTTTGGGATACAGATCCAGGAATCGCACTGCTGGGTCAAAAAGGATAAATATTTTAAATTGCCAACAACCATATCTACTTTGTGCAAATGGCCTGCACCAAATTTCTTTTCAGGGTCTAAGCTCTCCTATCATAGACCTTGTAACTCCATAACATCTAATTCAGGCTGTCTCTAAGCTTTATGGAGCACTCACAATGTGTATATCAATAGCCTTCCAAAGTCACCCCCGTGCTCTAGGATGCCATGAGGCATCCTAGAAAATGCTCTTTGGGGAAGTTTAGCAACATGCTTTGCTTTGAGCTCCACCATTAACTTGTCAAGCAAGCTTATTTACTTCTAGTTTTTATCTGTAAAATGAGAAAGATGGGCTAGATATTCTCTAAGGCTCTCATCAATTTTACATTTCTATAAATTTTAAGATTTAGAACTAAAAGAAACTCTGGGAATCATCTGGTCCAGTGCTTTCATTTTATAGAAAAGGTAACTGAGTCTCAGCATACTTAGTTTGTTCAAGGTCAGACAATGATGACGAGTAAACGTCGAACAAATGACCATCATGTGTATTTATGGAAATGGAAGGCTTTATGATAATAATTCAGAACTGGGTCATCACCTCCAGAAATTGTCAATTATCCTTAAGTAATCTGGACTTAGTGATCAATGTCAATTATATAAAGAAATGATAGAAACTGTGTTATATATCCCAGCAGACTACAAAAAAAATTTTTACTACCTGTCATTACCTGGTAAGACATGAACTGGTGGTTAGAATTTATATATCAGCAGCTTGCTACATTTCATGGTAGTACAAATGATAAATCCCCTTAATACAAATAAAGAGTTCAAAATGTCCTGGAGAATTCAACCCATAAACTGGAATGGAATTGGATCATTATCGCAGACTGAACTATTACCCACAAATGCCCACATGTGATAGTGTGATTGTTGTTGCTTTCGTTCAGTCATGTTCAATTCTCCATGACCCATTGGAGATTTTCTAGGCAAAGATACTGAAATGGTTTGCCATTTCTTTCCCTAACCCATTGTATAGATAAAGAAACTGAGGCAAAGTGGAGTGGCCCAGGAATAATTGGTTAGTGATTTTCCCTAAAATTAAATATATGATATTGTTTTGAAGCAGTCTTCCTACCTCCACATCAAGCATTCCATTGTACTATATTATGGTCTCTCTCAAGCCAATATATTAATGCAGTTCATTTGATTCCGATCCCAGAACTCCTTCCAGAATACTGTGTTGTCTTGTAGCCTGTCATTCTATCATTATTCTAACCCTGAGACTAGAAAATGTAGATATGGTTGTTGCAAATTGTGCAAAAGACTAGATCCTCTGGTGAGCCCTGTATGTTATTCAGTCATTTCCAACTCTTTATGACCCAATTGGGGTTTTCTTGGCAAAGATACTGGAGTAGATTTTCATTTTCTTCTCCAATGCATTTTACAGATGAGAAAACTGGGGCAAACAGGATTAAGTGACTTATCCAGGGTCATACATCTAGAATGTATCTAAAGCTAGATTTGAACTTAGAAAGATGAGTCTTCCAGCCCACCCCCACCCACCCATTCTAATCACTCTACTACTATCTATCTCTAAGGCCTATAGCTTCTGTCTTAAGTGATGTGTGAAGGCAGTAGGGTGGAAGATATGTCAATGCCAGAACTCCTTTATTCCTCAGCACATCTCCATTTGGAAAATAAGAAGCCTAAGTTCCAATGGTCTTGTGATAGACCATCTGCACCTAGGGAGAGGACTGTGGACACTGAGTGTGGATCACAACCTAGTATTTTCACTTTGTTGTTGTTATTGTTTGCTTTCATTTTGTTTGCTTTCTATTTTTTTCCTTTTTGATCTGATTTTTCTTGTTCAACATGATAATTGTGGAAGTATGTATAGAAAAATTGAACATGTTTTACTTATATTAGATTACTTGCCACCTAAGGGAGGGAATGGAGAAAGGTAGGAAAAAAAATTGAAATACAAGGTTTTACAAGGGTAAATGTTGAAAACTATCTATGCATGTGTTTTTAAAATAAAAAATCTTTATTAAAAAGAAAGAAATAAAGAGGCCTAAAGTGAGACTAAGGAATAAAATAATAAAACACTTCTTGGGCATGGATGAAAGGTTCTAAATGTGTTTTGCTTCTAACATGCTGTAATCACTTTGTCCTTCTGATTCCTTGTTCTTAACTATGAGTGTCTCTCAGTCCTCTGGTTTTGTCTGCTGGCAAAGCTTGAGAAAATTTGACCACTGGAATTTTGGGAAGTTTAACACCAACTCTTTAATTTAGGTCATCCAAAGGTTTCCAGAGTTTGACTGAATTTATTCATATAATGAAGGAAGATACATAAAAATTTTAAAAATATGAACAGTAAAAAAGTGCCCATATATATCATTATGAATAACATTTCTCTAAAAGAGATTTACCAGGAACTAACCTTATTCATAGGCAAAGTAGATGGCTGCCCTTCTAGTATTGTTTCAGGGACACTAAGAAAATCTCCTTGTCTCCAGACTCCAGGTCCCTGTGTTTCTTTCAAGAGGGAACAAAGCTTTTCATTCCACAATAAGAGGCAAAACTTAAATTGAGGATTCAATTCTTGGTCAAGCTTCCTATAATTCCACCATTAAATGTACAATCAAGATGATGGGAACTGTCTTCTAATTTCCTGACTGTAGCTTAGATAAAAATATAGCACATTTCTGCTATGTGACAAGTCCTTATTTTTTTTCCTAGTTACATCTTTTGTCCCTAATTTATCTGTATACTTTTTCATTTGTAATGAGTAGCAATCCAGTTGAGTTCACCATTGAGTAACTTTGAGACTGTGGTATCTGAGAATTCCTGGTCCTACAGCTTCACCCAAAGAATATAACCCTTAAAAATAGGCTTTATTTCAGAGAGAAGCCTGGGTGATTAAAAAACAATGACTAATATCAGAGCCTTGACGAGTGAGTTTTGACATACAGAAGGAAGACAAGAGTAAGAAGGTACCCATGAGCCATTGTCTGGAAGGCAGCCAGGAAAGACAGAAAAGAACATTGGCCAGGGAAGCTGGGGTCCAGAGAAATAAATTAAGACAATTTTTCAAGTTTTCCCATGGTTTGGGGAGAGACCTCAGAGATCATCTAGTTTAATTGCCTAATTTTAAAGTAGAGAAAACTGTGTCTCAGAGGGGTAAAAGACATGGACCAGTTCATACAGCTGGTTAGAGGCAGAAGTAGGGAGAAGACATAGAGTCCATGATTCCAGCTCAGGGCTCTCCACAACTCCTTTAAAGAAATCACTATATTGAGGTATCTCCCCGGGGCTGGAGAAGGGAAGTCATGAAGTTAGGAACTCAAGAGGAATCTAAAATATGTTTGTTCTCTACCTGCACTTTTACTCCTGAATCTATCATTATAATGGGATTCCATAACTAGAAGCCAAATATAGGGAGCATAAAGAAAACCTTTCCTGATCCTCTCATCTCCTGGTGCCCTTCCCCTTGTAATTATTATGTATTAATTGTGGATGTGTTCTATATATAGTTATATAATTCTGTATATATTTATATGTGGTGTCCCCTGAGAGAATGTAAACTCCCCAAGGACAGGGATTATTTTACATTTTGGGTTCACATCTCCAGTGCTTCATATGTAGTTAATTAATAAATACTTATTGATTGTTTGAATAATGCATAAGTCAATTTTAAGGGATCTGCTAAAAGCAAAACAAAACAGTGACAAGTAGAAAATTGGATGGCCAATGATATAGTCAAATTGTTTAGAGACAAATATGGTATCTATATACATAGAACATTAAATTTTAGATTAAAGAAAAATATATGGGATTGAGTGTTGGCACTCCTTCCCCCAAATGAATTTCTACTAACTGGGGGAAAGGGAGAGGCCCATTTGTCTGGGATATTGAGACAGTGTGGATAGGGGCCAGATTCTTTCTGATGCTTGAAGAGAAATTTGGCTTAGAAATTTGGTTGACCCTTGAGGTGAATGACCTCCAGAAAGCAATCTGGGCCAATCTCCAGGAGACTAGGGCTCTGGACAGAGAATCCACAGGCTGAAGACACTGCCACTCCCCTAGTCCCATTTGTAGAAACAACACAAATTCACACACACAAAAAAGGCATTTAATCTTTCCTTTAAGAGAAATTCTCCCTTTGCCCCCTCCCCATTATTGCCATCCACTCCTACAAGACTTGCTACGTAGACACTGATTTCTAATCCAGGGATGCAAACACACCCAGAGGTTTCCTCATCTCCCTCCACTCCAGCTGTATCTTAATTGACACCCAAATCCAGCCAAGTAAATTCTTGGGAAAACTTTTGGACTGTCCTTAGCAAAAAAATAAAATAAAATAAAAAATAAAATTTCCAAAGTATCAGGCAGTCTCTGAAGTCCTTGGAGAGTTCCCAGGATGAAGCAGAGAGCAGCTGGTCTGTGGAAAAGGTTAGGATAAAATAAGGCATTTTCACAAGTCCTAAGCATCAACTTTCTCTTGGCCTCCATAATGGGAAATAGTGACTCCAGCATTAAAAAAAAAAACTTTCAGGGACCCAAGGGTGTGTTTGAAAAATCTTTATTTGAGCTATTAAGATGCCACTAAACAAAATCTATAGTAGGTAATAGATCTACTGTAAATACTCAGCAAATATTTATTGAGTTGAGCTTGCTAAAATTGACATGGCATTGGAAAAAAGCAGTACCAACAGAGATGTAGTCTTTGTGTTATCCACAGGGCAATTATATGAAAGTACTTTTGGGGAGTTTCCTATGTTATAAAGTTCATTTCATCCAGTCCTCTGTTTCCAAGCCAGACTAGGTCTGAACTAGCCAAGGCCAGAGGCTTAGATCCATGTTAAAACACTTCTACAGAAGGAAATTATATAACTTCCCAACATCAGCTTGCCAAAAATAGAACTCTTCCTCTTCTACCTTAAGTCCATTTTTCCTACAAACTTCCCTCTTTCTATAGATGGCACTATCCTCTATTCAGTCATGGACTCATGACCTCAAGGTCATCTTTAGTTGGTGAATTCTATTAATTCTACATCTGTCACATCCTTTAAATTTGTTTACTTCTTTCCATTTGCATAGCCACTACCATAGTTCAGAGAGTGAATTTTTGATAGATTATTAGAATAGTCTCCTATTCTGTCTTTATTATCTCCTTTCTATCCTTCACACACAACCACCAAAATAAACATCCTAAGCATCGGTCTATGTCCCTCTCTGATCAAGAATCTTCAGTAATTCCCCAGTGCCTCGAATATTAAAATAAACTCCTCAATGTGACATTTAAAGCCCTTTACAATAGAAATCCAGGCAACCTTTCCAGACTTATTTCACATTACTCCCTTCTGAAGTTGCCTTTAAACTCCAGCCAAACCAGTTTACTTACTGCTCTCTACATTTGCCATTCCATCTCTCACCTCCGCATCTTTGAACAAGCTGTACCACATACCTGAAATATACTCTTTGCTCAGTTTTGCTTTTTAAAATCCTTATTATCCCTTCCAGAAACAGCTCAAGAATGAGCTCTTATGGGGAGCCTTATCTTGTGCTTGTTTGTTTGAATCCCTACAACCTGCTACCCAGTAGCAAAGTGTAAACCCTTTGAAGGCAGGAGCCAACTTTTTTTTTCATTTTGCCTTTGTATTGTCACAGACATACAATAAAAAGTTGTCCCAGTAAAGACTGACAAACATCTGACATCTTGAAGCCTCACTGTCAGGAAGCATTAAACTAATCCAAACCTTTCATGTTTCAGCCTATTTGTTGTGACCTTGCTAGGGAGAGAAAAAACCTAGTCAACATCTTCTGTAAAGAACAAGAGTCCTCAAAGTTTGTCACAGATATTCCAGATTAATCACAGTATACCAAAAGGGACCAAAATATTTCTAATACTTAGTCAAGGGGCTAAATATTCAGTACAAAACAAACAAAAGAGCAGCAACAACAACAAAAATCCAATGTAAGAAATGGAAGATTTTTTGGAGTGCATGGAATCACAGTTCTACTACTTCATAAATATTAGTTGTGTCATCTTAGACAAGCCACTTAAACTTTTGTGCCTCAGTTTCCTCATCTGTAAAATGAGATTTACTCCAATAGCCTGTAAAGATAAGGTTTCTTCAAGATCAAAACTCTGTGATCTTAGGAAGCAATGGTCTAACCCCTTTGAACTTGAATTTCCTCATCTATCAAAAGAGGAAGTTGGAGTTGATGATGTGTTCTTCTGATATTCAATGACTTGGTGACTGAGACGTGCTGTGCTACCTCAGTCAGTCCACCTCATATATCAGATGGATAAATTGAGTCACAGAATTCAAGGAATTCATCAAGGGTCACAAAGGCAGCAATTAAGCTGAAACCTCTTGACAGCACATGATTTCCTTGTATCTATTATTTGACATTTATTAGGCAATAAACAATGAATTAGGCTCTGGTCTGAACCCTGTCTATCTCCTCCACATTTGACACAATTCCTTCACACAGAGACAAGGTCAAAAATCAGACAGAGAGGTAAGAGGAAAATAGGTGTATACAGAAGCTTAGCCTTTTAATTTTCATAACTAATTTAGGGTTCCCTAATTAACATCCATTAGAAACCCATTCCTCCTTCACTTCCTCACTCAGCACAGGGTCTCTACCATTTGCTTTACTGTAAAGTTTTAACAGATCCTGCCACCTTAACCTTGTAGATCTTCACCATGTAATAACTAAAAGAGGAGAAAACAATCAGAATTATGAAATGCTAGACATGGAAATGAGATATTACAGAAGATATCTTCTAATCCAGGAGCTGTAATTTTTTTTTGTATTTTCTCCCTATCAAAGATTACTTACAATCTATTCCTAGACTCCTTGGGAGTCTTAGGAGTCAAAGATCCATATATGTTATTTTAAGGAGCTCTGTTCTTATCTAAATTCCTTTATTTTACAGATGCAGATCCTCAAGACTAGCACCCACATTTCCTAACTCCCAGATCTGTGTTCTTTCCAGAATTTATCATGGTCTCTTACATATAATAGAAATGTTTGTTGAATTAATCAGAACTAAATTTCACTAAGCCAAATAGCAGCAGGATGGAAACAAAAATTGACTCTCAGCAATTATCATAAATTACATAAGAACCTGTAAAGTCATAGATGGTTTCAGAAGCAAAATATTTTAATGGGTCTCTAGTAAAAGGGTCTTGTATCTATTAACAAAAAAAGGCATAACACTATGATGATTGATAACTCTCTAACTCAGAATATGCTGATCAATGAAAGAAGAAAAGAGTTGATGCTTTAGTAATACAAGGCAGCCAGGGATAACCCAAGTAGGTAGTTAAAACAAATCCTCTGAATCTAAGGTCAAAGAGAAATGTCCAGTATGATATATGATCCCAAATTAGCATCCCATGGAGAGCTCCTTTTTTCCATCTGAATATGAGTTACTTAGAATCCCATGCTTAGAATCCTAAGGTTTATATCACAGGCAAATGGGAGAATGATGTGGAGACATACATGACCCAAGAAAGATATAGAGTTGATTCTAAACTACAATGTATTATTGTTGCATTCTACCCCTCCTCAAGAACATGACATTGGCATACAACTCAGTTCAATGGAAAACATGCCAAGGAGAGTTTGTGATTTAATTTAAACAAACTTAGAACTGTTCCCTAATGGTTGATTGAGCTCTAGAGTATGACCTTCTTTTTTTCTTTACACCAAATAAATCATAGTATCATAGAATTTAAAGGGAACCAAGCCTTGAGGAAACAAGGCTTATTGTTTGATGATTTTCTCTATGTCAAATCGGAAGCAAGCAGCAAAAATGAGATTTGAATCCAAGTCTTCTTATTCCAAACCCATTGCTCTGTCAACTGAACTGTGGTACATCCCTCAAGATGCACCTCACATTTGATTTCTTCCAGGGAAACTTCCCTAATTATTCAATTCAATTCAATGAACATTTATTAAACACCAACTGTGTGCAATAGTCCTGTATTAGAAACTAAGGAGACAAAGATAAAAACAAAAGTCCCCATCCTCAAGAAGCTTATATTCTACTGGGGCATTCAATATGTACAAGCATAAGTAAATACAAAATGTAGTAATACATAGAAGTTTCATAAGAGGGAAAGAATAGGAATAACTGAAGTCAGTATAAATCTTCCATAGGTGATGGAAGGATCCTGTACAGATCTTTGAAGGATGCCAAAGTCCCCTTATCTCCATAAGCTAAACCATCCTCATTGGAGTAGACCTCTGTTTTCAAAGTGATTTTCATCTCCACATCATGGCTAGAATTTGAAACTGCAGAGTTGTGAAGAATTTGAATAATTATACAGCTTAATTTGCACCCATTCTGCAAGGCAGACAGAATATATTATTTAATACAGCACTGTGATCCAGTACAATGAGCACCATACTCGAAGTTCCTTCAAATCTTGGATCTGCTATTTAACTATCTCTGTGACTGTAGGCAACTAGCTCCATAGGATAGGAATCAGGAAACAATGATGAATCCAGCATCAGACCCAAGCAATGTTATCCTAGGTAAGTCATTTTGACTCTCAGCCTCAGTTTCTTCAGCGGTAAAACAAGGAGATCAAATTAGATGATTTCCAATATCTTTCCAGTTCCTAATTTATGATCCCAATTACAATGTATTAATTTGCCCAACCACACTATTCATTTCAATTCACCATTCAGTTATTTAGGCTGTATATAGTCATTATGTTGTATTTCTTATACAGTAGCATGAGAAACACTTTGTTGGGCACTAAATGATTATCATGGCATCTCCAGCTGAGGTGTTACCCCTTCTCTAAAGTGGGTTTGTGGATCCCTACAGTAATAACTCTGGCTTACACTCACCTCTTTTCTTCTTGACTGTACTCTAGCCTTGGTCAGACTATATCTGAGTAATGAGTATTGTGTTCTAGGTACCACATTTCAGGGAAGACATTGATAAAGCGGAACACAAGCAGAGCTGGGTGACTGAAATAATAAGAGGAATAAAGACTTTGCCATAATATTGGTTGAGAAAACTTGGGGTTTACCCCAGAGAAGGAAAGACAGTGGGGACATGATAGTTACAATCAAACAATGAAAGGCTGTTATGCAGGAAAGAGAGTAGACTTAGTCTTCTTCATTATCTTGAGAAAAGAGAACTAAGAAAGGTAGATGGAAACTTCAAATTTTGACTAATTTTACAAAGAAATTTTCTACTCATTAGAACTCTCCAAAAGGGGAATGGGCTGCCGCAGAAAGCAGTGCCATCATCATTACTAGAGGAAGTCAGATAACTACTTGTCAAGAATATAATGGAAAAGGTTCCTATCCAGAGAAAGGTGAGATACATAGAAAGGACAGCAAGTGGATCATTTATCAAGTGCTTACTATGTTCCAGTGACTGTGCTAAACCCTGGAGATACTAGCAAACCATTCAGTGGTATTCTTTAAGACCTTATATTCTAATGAGAGAAGGCAACCCATATAAATTGGAAACAAACAGGATAAGGCAACCAATATGGTATTCTGGTGGTTCAGGCAATGATTCAGCAATTATACAGGTACTCTTAAAATAAGTCATTCTTTGTGGGAAAAGCATGGAGGAAGAGGAGGAAAAAGAGATAAAGAGAAAGGAGAAAGACAGAGAGAGACAAAGAGACAGAGACAGACAGAGACAGAAAGACAAAGAGACAGAGACAGAGATAGAGACACAGAGAGACAGAGACAGAGAGAGACAGAGAGAGAGAGAGAGAGAGAGAGAGAGAGAGAGAGAGAGAGAGAACTAGAAGGCATGGATTGAATGAAATGGGATCCTTTCCATATCTGAAACTTTAAGATTTCATCCATTCCAGCTCTTGGTGATGCCCAATTTAGGATAGTAACACTTGATTTTTTAATAAAAGGTAGCATTTATAAAGCATCTATTATGAAATTTCATTCAGTTCTCTCAACAGCCCTGTGAGATAGATGCTATTATTACTCCCATTTTGTTGTCGTTCAGTCATGTCTGACTCTTCATCACCTCATGGACCTACTGTCCATGGAGTTTACTTGGCAAAGATACCGGAATGGTTTGCCATTTCCTTCTCCAGTTTTATGAAATCAGGGATAAAGTGACTTGCCCAGGATCACACAGCTAGTACATGATGTCAGAACAGCATTCTGTTTTTTTGTTTTTTTGGGGAGTTTTTTGAGTCCAGGTCTAGGGTTCCATTTACTGTGTCACTTGCCAAACTGAAGCAGAGGAGGTAAAAAGAAACCCCAATGTCTGAGGCAGTTTTTGAACTATCCATTCTGCTACTTAACTGCTTCTTGGTGTCCTTTGTTTCAAGCATTGTAAACAACTTGAGAGCCACGAATGCATTTGTTAGTTTACTTTTTCGTCTCCCCAGGAGTCTATCAGCTGATCAACACTGTTTTAGACATTCAATGATTATCATAGTATCTCCAGCTGAGTTTCTCTAGAGCTGCCTAAGTGGATCCCTAACTATAGTTCACACTTTAACCTCTTTTTTTCTTGACTATATTCTAGATCTGGTCAGACCATACCCGAGTACTGGATATTGTCTTCTGGGTACCACATTTTAGGGAACTCATTCCCTAAAATGCAGTACGATGCTTATTAAACACCCATTACAGACCAGGCACAGTGCTAAGCATCAGATGTTGCCTTTACAGCAAGCAGTATGACAGAAAGAGTTCTGATAGAGTCAGAGGTCCTGAGTTCAAAATCAACTCTGCCTGTTGTTACCTGTGGTACAGTGAGGACCCTTTGACCTCAGTCTTTTTATCTATAACATATGAAGGTTTAAAACTAGTCAAGGGTTAACAAACTATGTGGTCCTAAGAAGAAATCCAGGACAGAGCTTGTTTTTATATGGCTTTGAGCTAAAAATGGTTTGTTTTCTTTTTTTCTTACATTTAAAAATACAATAAAGTTTTATCTTAAAATGCAAAAATCGTTGTTAGTTCTGCTGGTCACACAAAAAGGTAGGCCAGATTTGACTCATATATGATAGCTTGCTCTTTAATTTCTACACCCTTCATCTCTTTTTTAATTAAAGCTTTTGATTTTCAAAACATATGCATGGATAATTTTCAACATACACCCTTGCAAAACCTTGTGTTCCAATTTTTCCCTTCCTTCCTCCCACCCCCTCCACTAGATGGCAAGTAATGCAATATATGTTATACATGTGCAATTCTTCTATACATACTTCCACAATTATGCTGCACAAGAAATATCAGATCAAAAAGGGAAAAAATGAGAAAGAAAATAAAATGAAAGCAAACAACAAAAAAATTAAAATGCTATGTTGTAATCCACACTCAGTCCCTATAGTCCTCTCTCTAAATGTAGATGACTCTCTTCATCACAAGATCATTGGAAATGGCCTCAATCATCTCATTGTTGAGAAGAGTCAAGTCCATCAGAACTGAACATCTTTTAATCTTGTTGTTGCCATCTACACACCTCATCATTAAGAATCAAATAAGTATATGTTAAATTCGGATTCTATATCCTCTACAGGATCAGAATCAAGGGCTGACATTTTAATAGAGGCACAAATATTGGTAGACATGAGTAAGAGAAGATTGCTTCATCCTCAAGCTTCTGGAGAATAGGGACTAAGTCACTCTTAATTATCTAAGTTCAAGATCAAAGTCTAGATCAAGCCCCAACATAACAGCTAATTAGTTTCCCACTGGTTAGTGGGGAAAATCACTTCTAATCAATACTGTGTAAGAAAACATTATGCCAAATGCCATTGGAAATTCAAAGATGTCCTCAGGTAGCTTAATCATTATATGGGGAAATAAGAAACATGAACACCGAAATTGTTAACAGCTAAGAAAGAAATAACAATACAACCTATCTGATTTCATAAGGAAGACTCTATGGCATGCTAATGAGCAGCAAAGACAAGTAATTCAATTTAATATCCATTAGTTATATGACTGCTACATACATAGGCCTTGAGAAATGCAAAGATAGCATAGGTATTCAGGGAACAGGGAGACAGATAAAAGGAAGGAAAGAAGAATGAACTAAGAACCTACTATGTGCCAAGTACTAAACAGTTTACAAATATCTCATTTGAGCCTTAAAACAACCACGTGAAGTTCATGGTATTATTTTTCCTATTTCACAGAAGAGAAAGCTGAGACAGAGAACACTTGTGACTTGAGCAGGGTCACACAACTAGGAAGTATCTGAGATTAGATTTGAATTCAGATCTTCCTAACTCCAGGTCCATAAACCTATCCACTGTGACACCTCATTGCATCCCAGACCAATTTGGAATTATATCACAGAAACCAAGGTGAATTTTTTTCTAAATGGAATGGTACAGTAAAAGAGCAGGAGAGACTATTATAAGAATAAGAAAACATCAGTGTGAAAGAAAAAAAACATAAAACAATAGGATAAGCAAAAATCCAGAGACAAAAGCATTCCAAGGACAGTGTCCATTGTGGAAGTCCTGAATACGTTTTAGCCAGAATTATAAAACCCTATTCTGATCCAAAAAAAAGATGTTGCTTTGATATGTCCTTTACCTCTGCTTTTCTTCCCAAGTCCACTTTTTGTTTCTACACTTCTTCAAGTATTTCTCAAATTCATATCTCTCTCCATGACAGAATTGCTGACATCCATTCAATGGCATTGTCAGCCAGACTATTACCCAGTCATAACCAAGTTCAAGGTCAGCTATAAACCATAAGAATAAACCAAATCCATTCACCAGGGAATTCAAAATGCAGTGTTAGTTTAATTAAAGAGTATTTGCTCTACACTAAACAGAAACAAACTCGACATTAGATAGAAACAAATTAAGAAAGGTACTCTGGTATTCAGGAATCATATATCCCCTTCAAAACTAATGATTCCCACAAATAAGCTTTCTTTCTCTTTGACTTTTATCTCTCCAAGTCCAATTTGTAGATAAATTATCAAACACCCAATACTTTCTTTAGAATGACTTCAAAAGAAAGATTCTTCAGAGCTCTGAACTATCCATTCAGTGGACCTTCAATACCTCCCCCTTGTTCCATCTCTGATGTGATGGGGAAAATAGCTCAATAAAATTAACTTATTTTATAATGAGATTGTCAACCTTTCCAAAAATAGAAAGTACTAATGGGCATTTGAGAAAGACAGATTTTGAAAAACATTTGAGGAGAGAGAAATAGACACTATAGAAAAGTTAATTCTGATCCTTCTTGCCAACCCTATGACAAAACATCAGGGAGTTTAAGTCCGCTGAGTCAGGGGTACAGCCTAAAATCTTAGCCATCCAGAACATATCTAGACACAAAGAGCTGCTTTGGGAATCATAAGACCAAATTACAAATGTTGGCTCTCCAACTTACAGCCTATGTAAATTTGGCCAATTTACTTCTCTCACTCTGGAACTCAATTTAGTCATCTGCAAAATGAAGGGGTCAGAACAGATGACCTCCAAGATCCCTTCTAACTCTGAATCTGCAATCCCATGCTTCTGAGAGTATATGCAGTTGGTTACATTGCTTAACTATGGCCCTCCATTCTCCATGCTAAGGATCAGAGTAGGACTTTATTGGGATTGACAAATTTACAGATTGGCAGATTAATAAATAAGATTAGCAATCCCAATCAATTGTCAGTGTTCTTAAAGACCATTCCTAGAATAAGTACAGTGGGGAGTTCTCCGTCACTCAGTGGATTGATGACATTTGTTTTAGAGATTTCTGTCAAGTCCATCTAAATTTTAACCTTTTCACTTCCGAAGCTGGTTAATAGGTGAATCATACATGACCTAGTATGTGCTATTGGGTCAAAGATTCCATCAGAAAATACCTAAGATATATTTTCTCTTTGGCACAAATGTTGCATACTGGAGTTTTGTTTTTGTTATTAGGGAGAGCAAACATAGGAAATCTAGAGGTTGAGCACAATTTAGCATTAAATAACAATCTTTGTCCAAGGAAGCCCAGAGGAGGTACCTTACTGGATCAAAAAAGGTAAAATCTGTGAACTAGATAAAGAAGGTGAAAAATCTGGCCTTTCCAGGATGGACAAGCATAACTAAGATCTTTGACTATAAATTCATCAGACTGTTGCTGCAAATCTCTCTTCTCCCTAAATTACAATTATTTCTGCAAAGATCTATGGCATAATGGATAAAGAGCTGGTCTTAGATCCAGGATGACAGGAGCTCAAGCCCCATTTCTGACCCCATACTGAATATGTAATCCTGGATAAGACAATGACTTTTCAGTTCTCCAGACATTCTCTAAGTTACAAAGGAAGGTCTGGCCTGCATTGGTAGGTGGAGATTCCTTATAGGAATGTAATCACAGATCTTTCTCCTCTATTGCATACATACCTTCTGTCTGTGTCAGTCTTCAGATAACTGTAAAGTTATATTAGAACAACAATTTCCTCCTCCTTATTCGTCTTGCACTCTAAAATCAGAGAAGTTATCAACCAAAGCAGGACGATATTGACCTTAACTGCTCCCAATGAAATAGCCAGATCTTATTTATAAAAGAGTTTACATTTGGGGGCTTGGCTTTTGTTGTCCATTTTTATCTTGTTCATCAGCTTGCCGTAGCCATATCCTGTGGCAATCAATGGTCTGCATAGCCTTAGAAATCTATACAACACATGGAAACATGCATAAACATTTTCATTTTCATCATATTGGATAACTTTGGGTCAACTTGGAGAATCGTTTTCAGAAATCTGAAGCTAATGAAAAATGACCCCAGAGAGCTAAATTCATATCGAGCTATCACCTCTCTTTTTCCTCATTTCCAGGGGGAAAATATTACCCCCTCCTATCTTCTCTGTCTTTATCTCACTGAGATGAACTAAATTCCTTTTTTCTAAAGCAAGCACAATCTGTTTTCTCCTTAAACAAAAACATTACCACCCCTACACACACACACACACACACACACACACACACACACTCAAGAAATGCAAAATAGAGCTAGAGTATAACAATTAAACTATCTGCCAATTTACCTACTTTCACATCATCTCCAATGCCTTTACATGGTATGGGTTCTTCAGGACATTGCTAAGTAGAGGGCAAGCTTTAGCAAGTCCTGCCATGCTTGAAAGGGTTCAAGTATGGACCTGATGATAGATACATGTTTTTCATCTGATAATCGGGCTAGTTATATTTGGAGAAGCTCATCATCAGTTTATTCAAGGAATGATACATTATTTTTAGCTACAGCTACTTTTAAAAAATTAATAATTTTTTCTCTACTGCCCACCTTCCTACCTTATCAAGATAAACAAAACAAATTTTATGACACATAGAAAAGCAAAATAAATTCCCTCATTGTTCATATTCCCAATTTTGTATCTAATTTTTCATCTTGCATTCATCATCTGTCTTTCAGATGGTCTTCTTCATCATATGCCTTCTGGAATTGTGGTCAGCCATTGTATTGATCAAAGTTAAGTCTTTCAAAGTTATTTGTCTTTATAATGTTGTTGTTATTGTACAAATTGTTTCCTAAGTTCTATTCAAAATAATAATAAAGATCATTTCCTGACCCAAAGGGTAGAGAGCTTCTGATCTGCAACTATCAAGTCTTAAAGTATTAAATCCTATCCTTCTACCTAGAGCCCAGCATTTTATTCTCCCTACACATGGTAATCACTAAATAAATAAATGACTGATGAATCAACCAATTCAAACAACAATTTTTTAAAAGTATAGTTGCTTCAAAAACTTGCTTCTCCTTCTGACTTCCCCATTTTCTGACTAAGCACCACCATTCACTCATATTTGTGAGGACACAGAGTTAGCGGGAGGAGGGAGCTTGGGGATCATTTATTCTAACTTCCTCATTTCATAAGGAGGTGTAATGACTTGCCTGTGGTCATACAGGCAATAAGTGACAAAACTAGAATTCAAACCCAAGTACTCTTGCTCTTTCCACTGTACTGTACTGTCCCATTCAATGAATAAAATCAAGGCTGGGTTGGGGTTTTTTGTTTGGTTTGCTGTTGTTGTTGTTTTAACTTTGACTCTTCATTCAGATCTTCTACATCTAATCTGTTGTCAAATACTACCAATTGCATTCAATTTTCAAGTCCTGTAGAGATGGGATAAATGAAAAAATAAACATGACTTAGCCTTGACTTACCATGTGCTGAGCACTAGAGAACCCAAACTCAAAAGCAAAGATAATCCCCTCTTTTAAGGAACTTTCATAAAGGAAGATAACTTACCTGGAGAAGTAGGGGTCAGGAAAGGAATACTTTGATCCAGAAAATCATAGAAAATATCCAATCACTTCTATGTCTTCCCACTTCTCCCTGAATATTTCTCTTTTTCTTCCCTATTCCTACTGTTATCAGCTAATTATAGCTTTGTACTCATTACCCACATTGCAAGAACCAACTAACCAGTCTTTTTTCTTATGATCTCTTTTCCTTCCAACATGCCCTTCATACTATTGTCAGTTTTATTTTCCAAGCACAGATCTGATCCTGTCACTTCTCTGCTTCAGATCTTTCAGTGACTCTATATAGTCAACAAATAAAATATACATTTCTTAGTGTGGCACCTCAAGGCCCTCCAAAGTATGACAGCACTCTACTTTGTAAACTAGATTTCACACTTTTTCGTTCCATATAATCTATATTCTACCCAAACTGAACATCCCCAGACATATCCTTCAATTTGCCAGCTCTTTGCCTTTGCCTACGCCATGCTCTGTGCCTTGAAAATTCTTCCCTGTTGAAATCCTACCAAGCCTTCAAGAAGCAGCTCAAATGTCACCTCTCCCTCTTCCTATTACTTGGAATCACAAATCATTTTCCCCTCCTTGGCTCTGACATAGTGCCTTTTATCTTTTCTTATACATTTATCATGCCCCACTTTTTTATTACAGTTATTTACATATATATCATCGCTCCATAAAATAAAGGGTTGGACTAATGGTCTGTAACATTCAGTCTAGCTCTAACCCTATGATTCTATCATCCAATTATTCCCTCTCCTGCCAACTTCATAATGGCAGAAGGACCCAGACAGAAGCTTAGAGGACAGATATATCATATTTATCTTTGTACCTCCCCTAGAGTCTTGGACTGTGTTCTGTGGCCTACTGAGAGGAGCAACACCATGGATAGGTGTTGTTCACAGAGCACTCTCAGAATGGCATGACCCAATTGGGCAAATGCTAGACATGGAGTCATGTCTAAAAATTCTCCAGCCAAGACTGATAAGCTGCTTGACCCTAAACAAGTCACCTAATCTCTCTGCACCTCTGGGTCCTTTTCTGTAAAATAGAAATAATAATACCATTGATCTCATGGGATAGTTGTGAAGTTTAAAGGAGAAAGTATGTGAAAGATCTTAAATTAGTACTACATGAATGTGAATTATCATTATTATTACCAATATTACAAAGATGACTAGAATGCTTTAATCTGCTCTGCCAAAACCAATAGAATAGAACTGAAAAGGGAACTCAGATCTTATACTTGAGTTTAATTAGAGGTACCAAAAGGGTAAAACACTTGCCCAGACTCACACAGCTAGTTAAGTGTTTAAGGCAGGATTGGAACTCCAATTTTCTTAACCCCAAGTCCAATACTTTATCTACTAAATAAACTATTAATTTCCATTTTGTTTCCCTGCCTAATTTCTCCTGACCCTTCCTTGATTACTTTTTGGTGCTCTTGGACAGAACTAGGGCTACTTCTCCCAGCTCTCTTACATCCTCTTCTCAGTGGTAAGAAATGGAGGATAGCCCAAATAGCCTCCCTAAACTCCCCTTTTCCTCCCATGTCTCTGTCATCTCTCACTAACTGTTTTCCTTTCTGGCTTAAAATATTATTCTGAGGTTTCAGGGTTTATTGCTCAAGCCCCTAAACCTACCGCACACAGCCTAAAGCCTGGAAATTATTCATTTCATATTTTCCAAGTTAAGCTGTCAGGCAAGTGATTTACCCATGAAGAGTGGCTGCTGAGGCCGCTTTTCACGAGGATGTTTAACGGATACGCATATAAATGCAGGGTTTTACCCTGGAATGTGGCGTGTATTTGCATGATGGTCTGTCTAACTGCTCCAGTGGGGCCATTAAGATCTGCTGGGTAAATAAATATGCATTTTGAAAATGACTTATTTACCTATTTAAGTGATTAAAAGTCTATTTCAGGTCAATAATCTCAGTTCTGAAAATGCTTTTTATACAATGTGTGTGGTATGGCACATCCCATCCCTAACTGCTTCCCCTCCCCATATGCACACACGCCTGAAAGGCCTCTGTGGTTCTCAAAGTGGGCTGTAGAAACAAACCTTCCCTTTCAACCTCATCCTTCTCACTGGTGCTTTGTTCTGCCCAATGGTCTTGGGACAGACACAGCCTGTCTATTGATTGGGGAGCAGCATGGAATGAAGCCCAATAAATTCCATTCAGTCCTGGTGGGGGGGGAGGGGGAGGCAGAGAAAGGAGACAAGATATCAATCTTTACTGAACTTCTGGTCTAATGATAGAGCCATAGGTCCTGCCCTCAAGTAGGGCATTGTAGATCAGATAAAGGGAAGCAGGGAGTTTCTGGCTTCTTGGGAGAAAAGTGATCCCTATCATTTTCCAATGAAAAATTCTGCATTTATGTGCAGAATTATGTGAAAAAATAGCTTTACCAGCCACACTTCAAAGGGCTTATGGTGTGATCATGGGATACACACACACACACACACACACACACACACACACACACAATCACATTTTAAGTGACTCTTCACTTGACCTCAGGGTGTTCCTAGTTTGTTCAATGGAAAAAAGGATCCATAGACATGGAGCTGGAACAAAAACCAAATAATCCAACCCTCTCATTTTGTAGGTAAATATTACCCAGAAAAGTAATTTTCTTGTGGTCACACAGCAAATAAATTCCAGACATGAAATTTGAACTCAAGTCTCAAAATCACTTACTTACTAGACTTACTCAAAATCTAGAATCCTAAGTAATATCAAAAACATTGCATTTGGAGTCAAAAAAGACCATCTTCTCAGATCTGTTGCCTCCCTGCTGGTAAGTTACTCCTTTTCCGAGACTCAGTTTCCTTATTAATGAAATTAAGATAATCATACTATTTAACAAGATTGTGATGAGAAAAGTATTATATAAATGGGTTATGGCAGAGGTGGTGATGATGGAGATGATGATGAAAGCAATGTGAAATTCTGAAATCTCATTTTAAGAGGAGACACAGCCTTCATTTTTGATACTCTCAATCTAATGAAGGAAGCTGGGTCCCTCTCACCCTACCCTTAGACCTGGGATACTTGTCATGCAGTTAAACAAGCAGGTACTATTTCCCAATATTTCCAACACATGGGGATGCAGAGGAGAGGTAAACAGTTGCATTAAAATAAGCATGCAAAAAACCTGGTCTGCTATGTGTATGCAAAGGGCCAGAGAGGCATCTGGTGGCTGCTCAGCTTCAGAGACACCCTCCCACTCAGTGTGAAGCTTTAGGGTTTTGCTGGCATGGTAACCGCTAAAAACACAGGGGAGTGGGAGATGTGCACACATCCTTGGCTGCCGGTGCATGCAATTGCCTTCTTTTGGAAGTCTGACAGATTAGCTGGAAAAGTGTGGGACAAGGTGAAACATTCTAGTAGGACCATAGAGAAGCTAGCTTTGTATAGCAGAGAAATAAATGGTATATAAAGGTGGAAAAGTATATATTGCACAGGAGCTTTCCTTGGTGATGTTAAATAGTCTGCAATGCTCCCAGCCCAGACATTCTGCATCTTCATCCAGAAAGATCAGAAAAACTGAAGCTTGGCAGGGCCAAATGAAATGTTTTGATCTTATTGTTGCAAAATATCACAGCTGGGATTTGAACTCGGATCACTTGCCTCCGGGACCTACATGCTTTTCAATGTACCAAACTGCCTCATGTCTTAAGGACATCCGAATGGGAAGTTCAGGGCTGCAGCAGATGTGGTCAGCAGCTGCTACCCTTTGTGGAGTTGCCAGGGCAACAAGACTTTCACTGATAACCTGGAGAACTTCTGTCCCTGAGTGAGGGAGGCAAGCTGGAACAATGACAAAAACAAATGAAAAATAGAAAGGGTAGGAGGAAATAAGGAAAAGAGAACACTAATCAGCTTCTAATGATCTGTGACAAGCTAAGAGTTTTTCTGTTCCCCAGATCCTACCTGAGTAATGTCTCTGAGGAGGATGCTTTCCCTCCCAGCTTGTATTAGGGGTACTAATATTCCTGATAAGGGAAGTCCCCTACCACTATGTCTGATATACTCCAGTGAGTCCTAGCTTCTGTGTTTCTCCAGAGAACACAATCCATCTAGTTATGGCTTACATTATCACCTCCATTTTAAGCCCTCCACCTCTCACAGCTCCTCTTGCTTCAGAGGAGACCTTGAAAGCAAGATCAATTGGATTCTATTCTTGTAGAATAATAGGATATTGCTGGTGCTGGGTTTGGAATAAAAAAAATGAGTTCAAATCTTGCCTCAACTTGCTAGGACTTTGGGCAAGTTGTTTAACCTATCTCAGCCTCAGTTTCCTCATCTCTTTAATTAGCAGTCTCTATCTCACAAAGTTGTTTTGAGGATAAAATGAAAGTTAAAGGCAAGGATAAGTGACATTAATACATGTAAATTGCTTCACAAATTTAAATCTCTATCAATTCTAGGTACAATCATTGCTGCTTTGACTGTTGATTGATTGATTAATCCTATCTTGTAAAATTCACAAAGCCCAACCAATCAGCAAATATTTATTGAGACTTATTCTATGACTAGTTCTCTTCTAAAGGGGAGGTAAGGTGGAGAAAAAGGGAAAGGGATAGAAGAAAAAGACATTGTTTCTGTCCTTCTGGACCTTATAATATAGCAAACAAGACAAAATACAAATATATGAAATAGAGAACAATGAATGAAATTATCATTTTATTAAGTGTTGGACACTGTGTTAAGACTGAAAGTCACACCACAGTTGAAAGAAAAGATATATAATAAAGGTTATAAGATCATAAATTAGAGTTCAGAAGTCATCTTCAATGGCATCAAACTCACATAGAAATGGATCCCTGTGGAGTACATAATGTCTAAGAAAATCTTAAATTAACTTTATGTTGTATTTTTAATGTATTTGTTAAACATTTCCAGTTGCATTTTAATCTGCTCCCACTGAAAAATGTTCTATGGCCAATTTCTGGCCTGCTGGGAGTTTGACATATCTCTGATATAATCCAAACCCTTCCCTTGACCATAAGGAATATAGCCTATTTCTTCCTGCCCTATGATAGAGTCTTCCAATTGTCTGATTAATCGCACTAGGACACTCTTTATCTTAACCCCAACCTAGTGGTGTCATTTTGTTCTTCTTTAAGAAAAAAATGACTCATATGAAAATGTTCCAAATCACTATTGATAGAGAAATACATATTAAAAACAACTCTGAAGTACCATCATAGATTGTCTAAGATTACAGGAACAGATAATTTTAAATGTTGGAGGGGATCTGGGAAAAGTGGGACACTTATGCATTGGTGGTAGAGTTGTGGACTGATCCAACATTCTGGAGAGCAATTTGAAACTATGCCCAATGGGCTATAAAACTGTGCATATCCTTTGACCCAGCACTGCCACTACTGAGTTTGTATCCCAAGGAAATCATAAAAGAGAGAAAAGGACCTCCATGTGCAAAAAAATGTTTGTAGGAGCTTTTTTTGTGGTAGCAAAGAACTGGAAAAGAAGTGAATGCCCATCAATTGGGGAATGGCTGAACAATTTGTAATATATGAAGGTAATGGAATATTATTGTTCCATAAAAACGATGAACCATTGGATTTTAGAAAGATCTGGAAAGATTTACATGAATTGATGCTGAGCAAAACAAGCAGAACCAGGAGATCATTGTACATAATAACAGCAAAAATGTGCGATGATCAACTATGAAAGACTTGGTTCTTCTCAATGGTTCAGTGATTCAAAGCAATCCCAATAGACTGGACAGAAAATTCTGCTTTCAGAAAAAGAACCAAGGAGACTGAATGTAAAACAACACATGCTATTGACACTTCTTTTTTCAGTTTTTCCCCCCTTCTCCCATGGTTTTTCCCTTTTGTTCTGATTTTTCTCTCTCAATATGATCCATAATGCCAAGTATATTTTTAAAAAAGTTTTAAAAAGTGTATCCTTTCTTGATGAATTTTGCCTTCTGGTTTAAATAATTCTGAGTAACTTTTAAAAGAATTTGAGTTGTTTTTGTTTACTCATGTGTTTCTTTATGCCCTTCTACACATCTGATGTATTAAAATTTAAAAGAGAATAAATGACAACAAGCAGAATAGGGAAACTGAGGACCAGAGAATTGAAGTTAGATGCCCCAAAATCACAAAGGTAGAAAGATGCAGACCCAGATTCAAATGAAATTTTTAAATTTAGAACTAATAATTATTCCTCTACACCAGCAGGAAAAGTATCACGAGAGACATGAGGCTAAAGAAATGGGTAGGGTTTATATAGACAGATAAGAAAAGAAACCAAGTTGTGGAAATAGGGATGAGCACAGAGTGGAGGCAGCATCCCCTCCCAAGCACATGACTCTGAGCCATTTAGGAAGCACCAAGCCCTAGTGCTGTTGAAAGCTCCACTCCAATGTGGTTCTGCCTTTCCCTAAGCTGAAGCAGCCTTTCCATCTAAAGCTATGGTTCTCTGTAGCTGGAGGCTGAAACAGTTTAACAGTAAAAAGTTCAGAGTCCTCAGGAGATAGACTTTCCAAAGCAAGAAAGCAATTGTAGCTACAAGCTGTGGCAAAGAGAGTCCCTACTCCTCCTGGCAACTAAAGGTTGGGTTTCGTATAAATAAGACTATCCCTCCTACTAAGCTTGCCATAGAAAAACTTCCTTTTCCTCCCAGGGCCCAGGCCATGTTTACTTTCACATTTCTGTTCTATACCACACACACACACACACACACACACACACACCTCAAACCTTCTCAAATCATCACAGCTTTCCACAACTGGCTTTAAACCTCCTTGCTAGACCCACTAAGGTAATCAGTGACATTTCTAGGGAAGGCTCCCAACTGTCCAAATCTACCAGAGTCAACTAATTTAAGAGGGAAAGTCTGTGGACAGATATTAACCATTTCCCCCAAACCCATTCGACCTCTGTGAACCTTGGCTCCAGTGCTGACTCCTAGCCCTTCTCTGCGTTATCACTTAGATAATGGCTCCAAAAGGATCATGTAAGAAGGAATCTAACACCTGAAATAGGCCTGGACATCTTCCCAGAAAGCTCAGATGGCTGGCGTTGGGTGAGGGAGATAAAGGTGGAGAGGGGGAGGTGTAAATAGGGGAAATGGGAGGAGCCATTCTTTCCCTCTTGTATTTTTCTACAACACTTTTCTGCTGTCTCACTGACAGGTTCTTTCTTTTCCCTAGTCTGTGCCTTACCAGCCAATGAATGGAATGGGGCCATCTGAGAGATGGCACTTCTGTATCACACACATTCTGTAGTTTTGTAAATTATTAAACTGAAAAATTTTCATGTGTATACCCCAGCTAAAGCCAATGGGTCTCCTAAATTCCTCTGAGTACTCAATTTTCAGAAGTTCAATCTATATTGGACTAATGAAATGGATTACAGTTTCTGTTACTTCCTAGACCAAACCCTCGTTTTTCTCTTTCTTAATTCCAAGTCCCAACTTTTAGAAAGGTTGACTAGAACATAAAGACAAAATCATAGCCCAAAAATCTACATGAGGATTTCACAAAAGACTTGTCAAGAGCAGTAGTAGGATGTGATGAAGAGAGAACCAATCTCAAACTCAAGAAAATCTATATTCAAGCCCATGTTGTCTCTGATGCACATTGGTAATGTAACCCTAACCACTCATTTGATTTATAGCAGTCTCCAGAAAAGTCTCTCAAACACAAAGTTAAAGAAGTTTTGCTGATCTGCTTTTGGCAGAGAGTTCCATCATTAATCACTCATCAATGCAATCACAGATAGAACTGCTAAAAAAAAGGGACAGGAGGAAAAGTTGAGGCTCATGAGTTTTGTGGTCCTAGGGAGCGGTGGGAGGAAACAGTGAGACAAAGGTTATAGTGTAAGAAACTAATCATTCAGAAAAGAATAGGAAGATAAGGACTGATACAAGGCAAAGTGAGCAGAACCAGGAAAATACTATACCATTACAACAATGTAAATAGGAAGATTTTCTAAAGTCCTGAATACTGACTAAGCTTAGCTCCAGAAAAGAAATGAGAAAAATTACCTTCCTTCCTTCTTTGTAGAGGTAAAGAATTACATGCACTGTCAGACTTGGCCAACATGTTGTTTAGTTTTATGAATTTACTTTTCCCTGGTACTTTCTTTTTTATGCTTAGTTACATGGCATGACTCACTAGACTGGGAAGGAGGAAGGGATATAGTCAATAAAAAAGATATGAAAAACAATAAAAACTTAAAATAATAAGAAAAAACAGAGAAAGAATATCCATGTCTTAACAAAATAGCCTTGGAGTTCTTTCACTAGCCCAGGTGGATGGAGAAAGAAGCCAAAAGTCTGATTTCTTCAAGAAAGACCAAGTCAGGAAAGGGACGATGAGGACCCAGTAATCTAACTATAAGCAGCTGCTACTAGCTCTCTTTAGGAGCATGGGGAAATAGCATTCTTTCTCCAGAGGCCTCAGCCCAAAACTTAAAGTGAGGCACACTTGAAATCTCAGCCCATTTGTGACGAAATTTCCCTGCAGAGAGCTCTAATGAGTCATTTACACTTTCCAACTCCCTTCCCACCTGATAAGTGAGACTCCAGCCTTTGTCACAAGGGGAAAGGAGGTGGATTTTTTTCTGATGATTTAATATTTATATATTCACCACTTGATGTAAGGTGGAGGGGAAGAGGAGCTACAGTGGAAGAGCCAGGTGTTCTGTAACTAGAGTAGAAAAAAACATTTGATAATGCTTCCTTAAGAAATTCATTCAGAGCATTCTGTGATTGCATCAATTTTGTAGAAGATTACCATTTCCTTTTTGTTTATCCATAGCTATCACATGCTCAAGATGCAGCCCAAAGCTCACTTCCTCCAGGAAGTCTTCTCAGATTAACTGTACCCCATTCCCATCTCTGTTTTAGTCCTCAGCTTCAATGAAGGCAATTTAGTTTCATTGAAGAAGCAACATGAATTCCAGTGCAAAGAGCAAACGGGAATGGTGAAAATTGTCCCACTGATCTTCACTACCTAGATGACCTGGGTCAAGTCCTTAAGTTCTTCAGATCAATGTTTCTTCATCTGCAAAATGAGATTGGACTAAATGGCCTCTGAGACCCTATCCCACTCAGTATCTGCTATTCTAGTCCCCTGGTCCTAGAACTGTTCATGTGAATAGTTGTTTCACATGCTACCTGTTAATTTCACAAATATCTGTTAAAGCATTTAATGAGTACAAAGACCTTAAATTCGTTAATCCAGTAAAAATTTATTAAGCACTTACTAGGTGTTGGGGCAGCCAGGTAGTGCAGTGTTGGACATGGAGTCAGGAAGACCTGAATCAAAGTCCAGAATCATACATTCACTAGTTGTGTGACCCTGAACCAGTCACTTCACCCAATTTGCTCAGTAAAATAAATCTCTAAAATAAGCTGGAGAAAGAAATGGAAAACCATTTCACAAAGAGTCGGACATGACTGAAATGACTGAGGAACACACTGTGTGCTAAGTAAGACTTTTAGGAGACTTTCCATAGGGAGAGATACAAAAATAAAGGAAACATAGTCCTTATTTTTAAAGAGCCTGCCATTTTAAAGGGGGTAAAGAGAACAAGTAATGTACAAAAAATCAGCGAGATAAATATTAAAATATAAGTGTGTAAGAGAAATAAAAGTTGTTTTGAATTCAGATGAGAAAAAGACCTTTCTAGGTATACATACAGATGAAGTTAGAGGAATGAATCAGGAAAGAGTAGGATAGCTAGCTGACACTTTGAAAAGAGTATTGAACTTGGAATCAAGAAGACTTGAGTTCAAATTCTATCTCAAACACAGAATAGACTTCCTTCTGCCTCATTTTCCTCATTTGTAAATTGAGGATAATAATAGTAGCTATCTCACAGGATTACTATAAGGAAAAATGAGATAATAATGTGTAAAATGTTTAGCAAATGTCAAAGCATTACTTACGTTGTAGCCATGGTTCTTACTATTATTGTCATCCTCCTCATCATTATTATTTAGTTATTATTATTATTATTTGGATGATCAGTTATTGTTTTATTAAACCTTTAGGGACAGGCTAGAGGTGGGGGGGGGAAGTAATTTTAGGCCCAGTGAGCAGTGCAAGAAATTGTACAGATTTTGGAATACTTATTCTAGGGATGTCAAATAGCCTGATTTATTTGCACAAAGTCAAGAGACAACATGACAATTCTGACATGAATTAAGCTTCAAAACTAAGTTAGAGTCCAATTTTGTAAGACTTTGAGAACCAGAGTAAAGAGTAGAGGCTTTATTTGGTAGACCAAAGACAGAGGTGCTTATCATGATAGAGGTCCTGCTGTTGACAATCTAAACCCATACTGGCAAGATTAAATGTAAAAGAAGTGAGCTAGGAGTGTTATTTGCAGACATGTTGCCCAATATTCTTCTCCCCAGACAGAGAATGTCTGATAAATGCTGCTAAGTGAATGGCAATGCCCTCTCAGGGCATTATTGACTGCAGCTCTTGGATGAGCTCTAACCTGCTGTGGGAGACATTGAACAATTTTTCATCTCTATTATGTTACCAAAAACCAATGAAGTGTCCCCATTTTATATTCCAGTAAGACAAGAAATTCCAAATTTTCAGTTGTGCAGGCAAGTCCAACTGAAACAATAAGTCATTCCCAACACATAGTAGTAGAAAGCATTTGTCCAGGAGCCAGGACACCTTTAGCTTCAATCTGATTTCAGACACAAAGCTGTGTAATTCAGTTTCCTTGTTTTTAAAATGGCACTAAAAATCACCATTCTACATATATTATGGCGGAGAGGCAGCTAAGAGATTGTGAGCAAAGTGTCTGAAAACCTTGAAATACTATAGAAACATGAGTATTCTCAGATTGTCAGATAATAATTGTTTTAATGGCATGATTTCAAGGGCAAGAAGCGAGGTGTTGGTTTTATTATTTTTTTTTTTTTGCCTGAAAATATCTTTCTTCTATGTCTGTCATTGTGCGTGAAATTCTATAATTAGAAAATGCTTTATTTGGGCTTGACAGCTTATCTTCTCAAGGAATCTCCTATTAAAATGGAAAAAACACTTGGGAGGGAAAATACGTCATACTGATATCCGTGATTACATCCTTCCTTCCTTCCTCCATTGAATGAAATCTTACTATGTGAGGGAGGATCTTAAGATTTAGATGTCAGAAGTGATTTTAGGAATCATCTAATCAGACTCCCTCATTTTGCAGAGGATGAAAATGAGATTCAAAACAGTTAAATGACTAACTCAAGATTACACCAGTAATAAGTGGCAAAGATGATATTTTTTAACCATGTCACTTTACTCATTTATTCACACCTACTATGTGCAAAGAACATTCTGAATCCAATGTTCTTTCCCATAATAAGATACAGAATCAGGCACCAAAGGAATAAAAAAGAAAAGTCTTTACCTCCAAAAAGTTGATGATTTGGTAGAGAGATTTCTCAGTGGAACCTATGGTTGGCATTGGGGGAGAAAGGAACTATTGAGGGTGAAGAAGGGAAAGGACGTATATCTCAGAAAGAGAGAAGGGGCTGAAAAACATCTACTTTTTGAAGATTTAGATCAGAATACAAAATCTAGAAATTTCTGGAATTCCTATAATTCCAATTCCTGAGGAATTTAGGAAACTGAGACCCGGAACACTGACTCCCAGAGTCACAGAGTGAGGTAATTACAGAGCTGGGATGAAAATCCAGGTCTCCTGACTCTTAGTCTATTGCTTTATTATACCAAGCTGCCGTCTTATGACATTGTCCTATGATATATCCCTAGCTAAGGATTCCAAGCCCACTGATGGCCTTGAGGATGGCCTAATGATTCTTTCTACTCATCCTTCCCTGAATTATTCTTTCTCTTCCCTGTTGTGGCCTCTCCAATACAGATTCCTAAATGCCTGCATTCATTTGGCCTTGACAGAGAACAGAAATAATTCAAATATTTTACATTCAGAGACTTGGTCCCTTTGTGTTGTGCCAGCAAATATAAGGAAGAAACAATTTTTGAATTCTGGTTTCTTCTGTTTATTATACTTGCAAGAGCATTTTAAAAATATTTAGATATTAAAAGTCCACAGAAGACATGTTTACATTTCTAAAATCATAACGAGAGGATTTGGACTTTGCCCAGAGAAGATGTTTTGTCCTTTGGACTGAAAATGCCAGAGGTCTATTCCTGAACAGTCACGATCCTGATTAGTGACAAGTTGGAGTGACCCCAATGCCTGAGCAAAGAGAACTTTTTGTTATGAGTTCTGAGGCCTTTAAAGGGATAAATGTTGCTAAAGCATATGTGGGAAGGAGAGTGGTTTCTTTGGAACTTAGACATATTCCTAAAACAGATTTATTGACTATGGAAAGTGTTGGGATGAGGCATTTGGATAATCTAGGCAAGGATTAAAACATTTGGCACTCCTCTCCAACTTTACCCCATCCAAAATTTGTGCTATTTTCCACTAGAAGTTTTAAATTTTTGTTCTAAACACCAAGGACTTGACTTTATTCAAAAACAAAAACAAAAAAAAAAACTACATCACAACGAGCAGAATTTAATGGTACCTAAAATGACATTTGTAGTCATGTTAAAATGACAATGTTAAAAAAAACACCCTTTGTTATGTATTATGTGTTAACCCATTCCCTATCTTGCTCACTACTAGGAGCTCTTCCTGTGGACTCCAATCAAATTGGATCCACTTTAGTTTTCCTGTCCTATCTTATTCCTGAGTTTGACAAACAGCAATCGTGGCATATAGTTCCACAGTACTCCTTGGGGACATATGTGCTTTGCTGAAATTTAGATATATGTGAGTATCTATTTGCCTTCAGAGGATACATCCGATGTTCCCACCCCCAGACATACAGTCTCATGGGAATCAAAGAAAAAAAAAATACAAATGAAATCCACAGTGGATTAAATTTCCATTAGGGTAATTGCCTGGTTTTCATTTTGCCTTCTGCTTGTCTTCTCTAATCAGGGGAGCCAGTGATTTCTGTGTTTCACTTTCCCTCAAAATGTTGTTCTCCGACTCCCTCCTACCTCCTGGTTGTTGGCATTCCATAGAACCAGACTCTTCTGAAACAATACCTATGGGTTCCAGCTATTGGCTTTTGAGCCCCCAGCTCTTTTTATTTCAGGATTATTTCAGGAAATAGGACAGCAAACTAGAGGTGTGAAATGCACAGCCCACGGGTCACATGTGGCCCACAACACTCCAAAGTTTGGTCCAAACCAGATTAAAATGTATTTGGAAAACATTTAACAAAATGAATAAAAATACAAGAAGAATTATACAGTTTAAAAAGGATTACTTGCTGCCTAGGAGAGGAGGATGGAAGGAAGGAAGGGAAAAAATTTGGAACACAATGGTGAATGTTAAAAACTATCTTTGCATGCATTTTGAAAATAAAAGGCTATTATTAAAATACATTAAAACATAGATAATATTACATCAAAACTATATCAAATGGAGCCCACAAAGATCCTTATGTGTAGTTTGATAGTCCCTCTTTCTACTTGAGTTTGACACCCCTATATCTATGCTGGTTGAGAGATGCCACAAGTTTGTCTTATTTGGCCAATGATTTCAAAGTTCTTCACTGTCCATTTTGTTCTCTCATTTTCTCCTGATGATGGAAAAGTGAATAAGCAATACACAGGACTAAGACTTCCTTTATGGGTCATTGTTAGAATGTTTTGAGATCCTTGGAGGGGAAAAGGCAATCTAAACAACAAGGTCCATCTGCTTTTGAATTGACCTAAGGGATAACTTCCAAATTCCTTTCACTTTTGAATTTCTATGATTCTCTGTGACCAAAGATAATTAAAAGTATCTTCTTTTGCCTCCTTCAGATGAGTCCCATGCCTGAAATTGCCTTAATTTGGCTATATTCCGTAATGTCTTGCTCTGATTGTGAGAGGGAGGTAAGA
Source organism: Sarcophilus harrisii (assembly GCF_902635505.1). Classification (NCBI taxonomy): domain Eukaryota; kingdom Metazoa; phylum Chordata; class Mammalia; order Dasyuromorphia; family Dasyuridae; genus Sarcophilus; species Sarcophilus harrisii. Next base: position 604,457,669 of record NC_045427.1, read on the forward strand.
AAATAATTCCCAATACTTTAAGCATTAAATTTCAGGGCTATTGGGAAAACACCATGTTTCTTCCAAATTCAAGATGTACTAAGTGACATAGGGAATAATATCTGAACCCTCTAGTTCTATAGAGCATTCCTGAATGAGAAATACCTGGGATCAGTCAGGGCTAACACTCCTGCAGTAAATGAGAAGACTAATTTGTAGGAATGCTTTTCCACCTATTTTTTTCTGAATATCCTTTGCCTTATTCACCCAGGCATCTCAAGGGAGAAGGTGACCAGAAACTGTTAGCTAGAGAAACCAGAACAAAGAAATATTTTGTGACTACCAGAAGGGCACGTGTCACAACTAGGGATAAAATCAAGAACAGATTTCCTAATCTGCAGACCCACAGAACAACATCTTTTGAATAGATTTTAGAGTTCTGCTTTCTTATTTCACAAACGAAGAAATGGAAACACAGACCAAGTCAAGAGACTTGGCCAATGTAACAGCACCGTGAAGAAGGTAGAGTCTGTGGGGGCAGAAGGCAGCAGCTATTACCAATAATCCAAATATAGGCACCTGTTTTTCTCCAATACTAAAGCTTCTTAATCTCAGAGATAAAAGCAAAGATAATTTAACTTTCAAGGCTAAGATTTAGGTTGGTCCCTCATGTTTTGATGGTTGAATTAAGTGTTTTAGAAAAAGGGGGGAAAGGGAGCTTTCTCCTCCATTTTCTCTCTCCGTTATTCAATTTCTTCCAAATATGTGAGATTTATTTGTGATACAGCAGTGCAGTACTGAGTAACTATAATATTGATGGATTTCTTACATGTCTGTATGTATGTTCACTTGTGTTTTGCCCTGGGGGAAAAATCATGGGTATTGGGTTATTCTGTAAATTCTTCAATGACTTAAGCACCAAGGATATCAATGAAAGGGATAGCTAGGTGACAGTGAATAGCGTGTTGGTCCTAGAATCAAGAAGACAAGTTCAAATCTGGCCTCTCATACTTACTAACTGCAAAAGTCTAGGCAAGTCACTCATCCAGTTTGCCTCAGTTTATTCATCTGCAAAATGAGCAGAAAAGGAAATGGTGAACCACTCTAATATCTTTGTCAATAAAGTCCCAAAGTTAGACATGACTTAAATGACTGAATAGCACACCAATGAATTAGATCACAATTATTCTGTACACTGATATCAGTGATAACTACATCCTTCATAATAATGTTTGAGTCTTTCCCTATTCTCTGGGGTGTGTCTATAACAGAGGTCAATGTCCGTCAATCCATGATCATAGGAGTCTGATACAGGGTCATATGACCAGTCAGTGACTCCTGGTCATGTCATATCTCCTCCACTGTGGTCCCTCCTAAATAAGTTCACCATCCAAGGCAAATTTTCTTCTCTAAATATCTTTTTTATAACTGAGACTTTACACACTTTCAACATGACTGAACATGTGCAAGTGGTGAACATCTCCAAAAATGTCCTTTTCCATCACTGTTAATATTATTTTTGCTTTACAGAAAATGTTATGCAAAAATAAGGGGAAGGGTAGAGAATACTAAAATGCAAATGTAAGTCAATAATTTGCTGTGACAGCTTTGTTGATGTGTATGTTGATGCTGTAGTCTGGGTGATGTTTACAGCATTCACATTAGTTCTTTAAATTGCTGTGGAGTTTGGATGTGGCTGGGAAGTGGTAGGAAGGGATGGAGGGTATAGGTTAGTGTTAGATAACTTCCAGGGGGGCTGTAAGTTTATCAAGGCCACCTGTATAAATCAGGATCATAACCTGGCAAGGATGAGTCTGGGGACAACCAGCACCACATTCTACTCTAAAACAACTTTTCTAGTCTAAGGTGGAAAGTTCATGCCCTTATTGTAGGCACCTGTTTGCCATCCTCTTCTGATGGACTTATCTAAGCATCTTTGTTCAATTAGTTCCTCATTCTGTTTCCCTACTGTCTGTATTTATCTGAAGTAACCCCCCAATCACTTTATATTTATTCTGGATGCACAGTGTATATACTTGTCTAGGAATATAGTAAACTCCCTAATAGGATGCTAGCTACTTTCTTGGGAACATTTTTGCATTTGTATCCCTATTCCTTATCACATTAAATACCTATGATATAGTAGGAACTTATTAGACGTTTATTTATTGATCCATTTCCTCATTCTAATGATGCTTCATCTCCACATGATAAAATTCAATAAAATCTTCTGGGTCCAGGTCAATTGTAATCTCCTTCATGAAGTCTTCTATGATCCTTCACTCAAAAGTAACCTGTCCTTTTGTTCTCCCATAGCACGCTATACCTTTCTTATAACGTTTACCTCATTCTACATTGTTCTTTAGTTACATGAGTATGGGTTTTATCTTGCTTATCAGATTATAAGACCATTGAGGACAAGACCACTATAACTATATTTAGCTATATACATACATACCTACATATATTTGCATGTGTGTATATATGTATGGATGGACATATATAGATATAAATATTTGTATGTATCTGAACATCTAGTAGTCAATTCAGCAACTTTTATTAAGTGCCTGTTTTGTGCAATAAAGCAATTAGCAAGTAATGACAATGCTTCTCTCCTACTCTAAAGCTTCCTGACTCAGGAGATAAAAGTTAGAATAGTCCAGGAAGAGGGAAGGTAGAGAGAGAGTAATCAGTGTGATACAGTGAAAAGAATAGAGCACTGGAAGGCAGAGGAAATCATTTATAATTCTAGCTTTCCTAATAATGGATTCATTGTGTTACTTTAGATAAAGTCTTCTCCCATGGTTTTAGTTTGCTCATGTGAAGAATTAGGATATTATGCCATTTGATTTCTGTGTATCTTCGGATCTTGGATAAGTGGCAGGGATGCCATATTACAGTCTTCATAAATAATGGTTATAAAATTTTATGTTGTACTTCCAGTCTCTTCTCTGCTATTAGACTATAAGCAACTTGAAAGCAAGAATTTCCTCATTCTTCTTTGCATTATCAGGGCCTAGTATTGCATTTTTCACTTAATGAACAGTTCAGATGCTTAATGATTATAATTTAACAGAATGAATAGCTGATGTATAGAAGGAGGTACATAATGCTCAGTCACAAATAAGCAAAATGAAATTTGTATCCAGTGCCTTGTTGTTATACATGTTCCTCTGAAGAATGGGCAAAAGCAATTGGCTGAGTGGGTTGAAGACTGTTAGAACATCTGATTGTGGGTGATACTCACTATCATAATTGAAGGGTCATGGGGCACCCTGTCATCAGGGTAGAAATATTGGAGCAAGGCTTAAAACCAAATGATTTTCTTATCTAGAATGACAAATTGACTCACTCCAAGTTGAGCTGTGGAGTGTGTTTCTCCTTATGTACTCACTCAATGTTCACAAAACACAACTCTTGTCATACTAATGAGGCTGCCCACCTTAGCTGACTAAATTTGCATCAGCAAAATGTCATACATTCATTCATTTATTCAACAATTCGTATGAGTACTTACAAAGTAAGACACTGTGTTAGTTGTCAGATACAGAAATTTATAGAAACACACACAGAGACACATATACACATACATATGCAGAGAGAGCATATATCTAATAATGACAACAAAACTGGGGAAATGTCAAAAAGGAGAGTACTTTGTTCAAAACCATTCCAATCTTTTCCTAATTTTCTTACAGCACGTTGCCAATATCTTCTCTTCTAAGTAGGAATGTGATAATTCTATTAAGACTACTTTATTTTTCCTTTCTCCCTCTTTTTCCATGTCTCAAATGCACCAAGTTGCTACCTCTAAGTGGAATTAGGGAACCACAGGTAATTCTCTGGAACCATTTATTTGTATAAATCATCTCTGTTAAAGGCAATTTAATTTGCCTTATGTTACTTCGAAAAATACAGGCCATCTTCTACTTTGGAAAATTCAGACTTCATTAAATAATAATAATGCTGACAAACCCTGGGAATATCTAAAAACAATCATCTCCTGGGCTTTTTTATTTTTCAGCAACGTATTTTTTTATCCTGGAAATATCTAAAAACAATTATCTCCTGGGCTTTTTTATTTTTCAGCAACGTATTTTTTTATTTATGTTCATTCGGCTTAGATTTATATGGAAGATTCTTACTTGACTTTACTCAAAAGGTGTTTAAATGGGAAATTTCTGGTTGTTAGCAACAAAAACTATCAATACTCATTACAACTTCATGATTCCAGAATTAGTCAATCAATCAACAACAATTATCAATTGCCTGTCCTTCTTCCCAGAGGATAATGCCACTCTGACATCAACTTAATGATTGGTTAATCCTTGATCTAAAACATCTCATCAGAAGTCCTTGCTTTTCTGCTCATTTCCCTCCTATATTAGTTGTTTTGCCCCTCTGAGAACGACTCCAACTCTAGATCAACTCTATTATTTGGTTGAATCCTTTCTGAAAATTATCATTTGATGAGAAGTTCACTCCTTACTGCCTTACCAGGTCACTCTCCACACCAGGAAGGAAGAAAAGGAGGGAAGGAAGGAAGGAAGGAAGGAAGGAAGGAAGGAAGGAAGGAAGGAAGGAAGGAAGGAAGGAAGGAAGGAAGGAAGGAAGGAAAGAAAGAAAGGAAGTGAAGAAAGAAAGGAAGTGAAGAAAGGTAGAGAAAGAAAGAGAAAAAAGAAAGAAAGAAAGAGAGAAAGAGAGAGAGAGAGAGAGAGAGAGAGAGAGAGAGAGAGAGAGAGAGAGAGAGAGAGAAAGAGAAATAGTGACAGAGACAGACAGAGTAAAGGATGGGAACACCACAGGGTATCATTACATAAAGATTTGTTATTTCATGAAGTTGAAAATGGAAGAAATCTGGAAGTCCAATTCCTGTCCTCTATAATAGAAGGCTTTAGGAGGAGTTTAATGCTTTATTCTCAAAATTCCTCTTGGAAGCTGTGGGACATAAGAAGGTATGGAGTGCCCATGTTCTCTCTAAACGCGAGTACTATAGTGAAAAAATCCCTGCTTTAGAAATTTTATGGCTAAGAGTCTTCTACCAACCCTGCCACTAAACATACCTGAATGATCTAGGATCTCTTGGAACTTCAGCAATCTCAAATGTAATACAAATGGTTCAATAATATATCATCAAGTTCTCTTGTAAATTATACCATTCTATCCTTCAAGGCAAAGGGTCTTAACCATTTTGTATGTCAAAATATCCTTTGGCAGTCTGGTGAAACCTATGAATCCCTTATCAGAATGATGTTTTTAAATGAATCTAATAAAATACATAGAATAATAAAGGAAACCAACTTTATTTAAATACAATTTTAAAAAAATGTTTTTAATTTATGGAATAAAACAAGGATGTCCATAATATGGTTTAATTAAAAATGATGATTGAACATGAAACTGAGAATCTACTATGTACAACTTGCTATTCCTTTTAAATATACAACAAAGTTAACATGCAGATTTCTTTCCCCCCTCTTTTTGCTCTTCCATCTTCATAGCACAATAATTTTACATGTAAACTTGCATAGATACATCCACATACATGCAAATTTCTTTTTCCTCTCTTTTTGTTCTTCCCTCCCTACACCACAATAATTTTACATACATATATACATACATACATACATAGACATATACATAGTACATATATATGTGTGTGTGCATATATATATATATATATATATATATATAAACACACATACATGCATATAGAACTATTTTTGTCTAATGGTGACAACTTTTTATTTTTCAGATCCATGGACTTTAGCTTAAGAATTCCTGTTCTAAAACCTCTTCAAGTTCTAACACTTGGGGGAGGTCTGCCTCAGTTTTTTTTTCAATTGTAAAATGGGGATAAAAGAGAAAATTTTCTCACAATCTTGTGTCATTTACTTTTCCAAGTTTATCATTGCATAGAGCCCAGTACATAGTAAACACTTAACAAATGATTGTTGATTTGGCATAGTAAATGCTTAATAAATGATTTTTGATTCACTCATTCTCCCATGAAGGGGAATATTGTGAAATAATAAGTTTGGAAACATAGACTGGAGTCAGATTGCAAAGGGCCAGGTTGAAGTATTTTATGTTATTCAAGAGACAAAAGAGAAATTAGAGTTAGTAAAGTTTCTCCAGTAGGGGAAGGTAATAAGGTAGTAAGTCTCTATCCTGAGATTACCTTGGCAGTTATGGATGAGTCAGGGAAAGAACTGATCCCAATCAGGAGACTGTTGTAATAAATCAGGGAGAGGTGATGAGGAGCTAAGTCAGGGTGCTCTGTGACCCAGAGGAGACAGATGCTAGTAATCTTGCTATAATGATGCCCTCCCTACCTCATACAAACTGAACCCTGAGACAGAACTTAGCTTAGAATGGCCAAGGTCTCTCACTCATCTGGAACTATCACCAGATATCTTGACTCATGTCTTGCCACTGGATTCTGATTACTGTACAAATCAAAACATCACCCTACTGATGTCATTGCCTTTTCAAGAACAAAGGAACAACAACAAGAGGAAAGGAGAGAAGAGAGAATAGGAGAAGATAGAGAGGAGAACAAAAAAGAAGAGAGGAGAGAAAGGGGGAGAGGATAAGAGAAAAGAGGAAAAAAAGAGGGGGGGAGAGTGAGGGGTAGACACACAGAGAGACACTGAGAGATACAAAGAGAAAGATAGAGACAGAGACAGAGTCAGAGACTGACAAACAGATGGACAGAGATAAACTGACAAAGAAAAAAGAGAGAAAAAAATGAAAGAAAGAATGAGAGATAGAATGAGAGTCAGAGAGACAGAGACAGAGATAGTGACAGATAAAATGGACAGACAGACACACAGAGATGGACATATAGAGACAGAAAAAATAAAAGAGAGAAGAGAGAAAAAGAGGAAAGAAAGAAGGGAGAGAGGGAGGAAGAGAGAGAAATGAAGCTGGCCCTGAAATCTAAAGTGGATGAAAGTCTAAAGTAGCTATATATTTAATGAAAGGCTCAAGGCTTTGTTAAAATGAATAGGAGTAAAAAAAATAGTATTGAAAACGTCCAGGTTTTGATTTATGTGGTTATTTTTAAAAAGCCCATTGTGTTATGACTGAAATAAGAATGAAAAACTTAATATAAATTTTGCAAGGGATAAAAACCTTAGGAGTTAAATTGCTGACATGCTTTCAGAAGAGAAGCAGAAAAGTCCTCCATTTCCCTATGTTCTATGGCTAGGGCCACATCAAAAGAGTACATGGATGAAATTTAGGGTGCGGATAGATCAATACATTTGCATAGGATTTGTCTCTACATAGACTCAAGATTTTAAGTCAAGATTACCAAGACTGGTAATCCCAGGCTAAATTGATCCCTTCTGTGCCTACTAGATGTTCCAAGTCTGAAAGCCAATCAAGCAAGGCTCAGAACAAGGTATTCCACCTCCATGTTGTAGTTTTCTTAATTTCGCCACTATGACTCCTTGCTTAGAGATGTAGAATCTACTAATCTAGATCTGGCATTTCTGCACCCCTGGCTGATCTCTAATAGCAAATGAGACCATAACTATGTAAGCCAAAGGAGAGGAAGGATTGTGTAGATATTAGTATAACTTGGTAAGTTTTGTTAAGCTGTTTTTCAGTAGTGTCTGACTTCCTATGATCCCATCTGGGGTTTTCTTGGCTTAGATACTGAAATGCTTTGCCCTTTTTCTCCTCCAGCTCATTTTATAGATGAGGAAACTGATGTAAACAGGAATAAGTAACTTGCTGAGTGTCACACAGATACCATTTGAACTCAGAAATATGAGTCTTCCTGATCTCAAGTCCAGTGTCCTATCCACTGTGTTACCTAACTACCCCTTGGCAAGTTTGATATGTCTAAAAGACTGCCTGATGCTGCTTCTTCACCCATCAAGGACCATTGCAGATTAAGGAGGTAACTCCCTCCTCCCTCACTGCTGGTCTAGCAAAGGAATGTCTCTGATCCACAGCAACAAGTTGGCTATGCAGCGGCACAGTCTAGATGAGCTAATTCACAAGGAGCTTAATCTAAAAAGAGATTAAAAATCCATTTGCCAAGTAATCACTTTTACCTCTAAAGAGCTTTCCAGAGGAGTACATTAGTGCAGATGGGCTCTGATTTGGAGATGATTGAGGAAAAATATTAATTTACAAGTTATAGCTGGCTGGATCACCTGAAACAAAATACATCAAGTACAGATCTTGAAAAGAAAAACACTATGTAAATGCTCCAGAAGAAGGGAGGGGGGTTGCATTAAAGCATATCTGGAAATGAGAGCTGCTTTCTTCAAGTTGGGCTTTTATAAACAAAGAGCTGCTCAAAGACATACATACAGAGAATTGTGGGGGACAGTTCCGAAAAGAGAACAAAGGGGAGAAACAAAACATAGAATGCTATATTGGAGGGATGGAATGTGAATTGTAATCACATGGTAAATAGGCAGAAAGAAAGGAGTATTGTTTTGGCAGTGATCATGGGAAAATGAGCCCTAAACATTGTTCACGCCAATTTTTTTTTAAGTTAACAGATAGCCATGTTATATGAGCAATCAAAGATGAAGAGTAAACTTTCTTCTTTTCTCTTTTTGTTCAGACTTGTGATTTCATCAGTCTAAAGAATTTCTGGTATGGAAATCCCTTCTTCAGATACAGATTGTAAACTTCTCTGTCCATTATAGTTTGAGAGATTGTCCAGGGCACTGAGAAATTAAGTAATTTGTTCCTGTTCACACAGTATGCAAACCCTGAGTCTAGCCCATCCCTTGGTGCAACTAAATAATTTAGTGGATAGAGAATTGGACTAGGAGTCAGGAAGACCTAAATTTGAATACTGCTTTAGACACTTAGTAATTGTATGACCCTGAGCAATCTTCACTTAAAATCTCTGAGTCTCAGTCTCCTCATCTCTAAAGTAGGAGTACTAATAACACCTATCTCCCAAACTTGTTGTGAGAATCAAGTGCTTAATAAATGCTCCTTGAATGCCTGATTGATTAATGTGAAATGGCATTTTACCCTCAATTTTAGGAGTAGTCTTCTCATTGACAAATAGATAAGAACTGTGGTACTTCCAAGTTAGAACCATTAATGAATAGAGGTGACATGGGGGAGAGGAAATGGAAGCATACAAAAAAGCAAGGTGAATTTGCCAGGGATTGGTATTAATCCTAATTTTAGAGATTAAAACTCAGTTGGAATTTACCTATACCCCCTTTCCTCTCTCTAGATGGCAAGTTTCTACTGGTTTAGAAATAACTTTAAAAAAAAATTAAAAATCATAGTGACCAATGGACCAGATAATAATGCAAAGAAAAACAAAACATTCAAGTCTATAACTTCCTTGTCAGCCAAGA